>NC_071572.1:3317764-3630841 GCF_024509145.1 Vidua macroura | reverse complement strand
GCAGCCTCCCCCGGGGAAAGGGCACAGCTCTGTCCCCTTACCCCCCGAGGGAAGGACAGCACCCAGCCAAGGCTGTGACCCCCGAGGAACAAGGACTGCAGGCCAGGTTTGCCAAAGCTCCCTCTCCTTCCCTCCCAGCCTCATCTGCCTCCGATGTTTTCTCATTCCTGGCTGATGGGAGCGCCTTTATCTGGCGGTGGAGCTTGTGATGGAGCCTGATTGTAGTGCCAAAAATGTTCACTCAGTTATGCCTCTGACGAATGGACCCTTCTGAGCTGCTGAGTTCAATGTGCTTCTTTTATTATTTTTTATCAGCCTCTTCTTGTTCTGGGCCAGCAAGAGAGCAAAAGCCAAGGGGAAGGTGTCCAAATGGAATATTTTTTAATCTGGCTCAAAACAAGGGCTTGTCAGTGGGGAAGTTTCAGGTCATTTGGGTTGAAACCAAGTATACCAAAGTTTCCAAATTTAAAAAGTAAAGCCCACCCTGCCTTGCACATGTCCTGCAGAGCCCTGTGTAGAGCAGAAGGCTCCAAATTCAGCTGATCACGAGTTCATCTGCTGCTGGGCACGGCATTGGTATAAAATGGGATGCAAAGGAAATGTGACACAATATTGCCTTCAAAGAAATTGGAAATTCAAAAAAGTTCTCCTAAAAGCTCAATAGAAATGAAATATTTTTGATATTGTGACTCTTTGAAATGTTTCCACTCGGTTTCAAGATGAATTCCAAGGAGTGAAACATGTTTTTCACAAAAGAAAAAAATGCCATTTGGTGAACATTTACTTCTTATTTATATTCTAATTTATATTTATACTATTTATAGTTATATTCTTATCTTATTTCTTATATCTGGAACTGATCTATAACATCTTGCCATGTCAGCATCAGAAATAAAATTGTAAATTTTACCCTATTTTTTTTTAGGGGAAACCATGTTTGTCAGTACAGTTGTCCATCCACTTGCTCTACCCCACAATTTTCTGTTCCCTCAAAGTATTTTTTGCAGTGGTTTTGTAAATTGAGTAATACCCCTGACTCCACAAATACTTATCAATGCTTTGTAAATATTTATACATTAAAAAAAACCCCTTTTTCTTCTGGTTTGGGTTTTGGATTGATTTATTTTTTTCAGGTGGGTGACAGTGGGTATTGCTCAACCACATGTCCATCTTCTCCATGATTTCCTGGGGGTTTAACTCACACCTCAGATCTACTCTGTGGTCAGCTTCTGACTTTTTTTCTGTGCTTCTTGAGGGTTTGTCAGGTACCTGGGGCAGGGATGGGTGGTACCCATCCTCACTGGTGGGTGAGGATCCCGGCTGGAGCAGGGGATGTGACCCTGAGGGAGGGGAGAGGCAGCTCCTGCAGGAGCTGCAGTGCTGAAACCCCCCATGCCAAAGGTGCCATCGCTGTGTGCTCCAGCTGCTGCTAAAGCACAGAACATGGAATCACTGAGGCTGGAAAAGACCTCCAGGATCATCCAGTCCAAACTTTGATCCCCACCTTGTCCCCAGCCCAGAGCTCTGAGTGCCACCTCCAGGGAACACCTGCAGGGATGGGCACTGCAAAGCTCCCTGGGCAGCCCCTGCCAAGGCCTGAGCAGCCTTTCCATGGGGAAATTCCTGCTGCTGGCCAAGCTGAGCCTGCCCTGGCCCAGCCTGAGGCCGTTCCCTCTCCTCCTGTCCCTGTTCCCTGGGAGCAGAGCCCGACCCCCCCGGCTGTCCCCTCCTGGCAGGAGCTGTGCAGAGCCACAAGGTCCCCCCAAGCCTCCTTTTCTCCAGGCTCAGCCCCTTCCCAGCTCCCTCAGGAATTCTCCAGCCCCTTCCCAGCTCCCTTCCCTGCCCTGGACACACTCCAGCCCCTCCAGGTCTCTCCTGCAGGACCAGAACTGGACACAGCCCTCGAGGGGCCTCTCAGAGCCAGCCCAGAGGGACAATCCCTGCCCTGCTCCTGCTGGACACACAATTCCTCACCCAGCCCTGCTGCCAGTGGCCTCTTGCCCCCCTGGGCACCCCTGGGCTCGTGTCCAGCCCCTGGCACCAGCACCCCCAGGGCCTTTCCCAGCTTTCCAGCCCCTCTGCCCAGCCTGGAGCTCCCTGGGGTTGTTGTGACCAACATTCCCTCTGTGAAGGATGTCTGGTTCTGGAGAGGATCTCCCTCATTTCTGCACCCTGGGCTGGTGCTTGCCTCCCTCACCTTGCACAGGGGGACCCCCTGGGTAAATGTAAGAGTCACTAAATAAAATAAATGGCTGGTGGAGCAGACCCTGCTCAAACACCAAGCTGAAGAGCCCCAATCTTTGCTCCCTTACAGAGTTCAGGTCATCTTGCAGCCAGGGTAGCCACAGCTTTTGTGTTTTACTTCATCCCTCTTCCACTCTGCCCCATGAAACACGAGCTCCAAGGTGTCCCCCACAAGGGCAGTGTCCAGCTGAGTGTTTATAGATTTATTTCTGGGGGCTTCCTTGCCAGGTCACTCTACATGAATGGCATTTCTTAAACATGAAAAATGATTCTCAAGTGAAAGAATGGGAGGACATGGCCTCAAGTCCTGCCCAGGGAAGTTCAGATTAGATATAAGGAAAAAAGTTTTTCCCTGGAAGAGTGGTCAGGCATTGGAATGAGTTGCCCAGGGACGTGGTGGAGCTGCCAGCTCTGGAAGTGCTCAAGAGGTGTCTGAATTCCCCAGGTGGCACCTGGGGATGTGGTTCAGGGTTGATTTTGGTGGCTCTGAGTTGATAGTGAGACTGGGTAAATTTGGAGGTCTCTTCCAACCTCAATGATTCTGTGATTCTATGAAAAGAATATTAAATATATATATATATATATATATATATATATATATATATATATATATATATCTGCAGATAGTACAAGCTGCTCTGCTTATAAGCATTTTATCTGGTTTCTAGTTTATATTCCCCCTCTCAACCCCTCTTTTTTTTCATGACCCACCCAGATCAGGGTGTGCTGTGCTCACCCAGACACATGGCTGTCATAACCCCCTCCAGCTCCTTTTTTGTGTAAGTCAGGCCAGGAAAACTGCCTGCCCACAAGTTCAGAGCTCATTAATCTTTCATACAGGGCAGTAAAACATAGATGAGCAGTAAATATACCTGTCCTTGTTTCCTCTCGCCCACTAAATCAGGTCCCTGTTTTTAGGGAGTCAAGTTAGTGTTGGGCTTCAGATATTAAACCATCAGCTCTTGAAGCAATTGGACACTCTGGAGTCTTTTATTGGGTTTGCATGGCTAAGCTTTGGAAATTAGAAGTTCTCTTTTTGGCATCTTCTCAACACAAAGGGCGTCTCCCAGCCCTTGCACACAAAGAAAAAGGGGAAACACTTCTTTATTTAAAAAAAAAAAAAAATCAGGCAAAATATAAGAAGGTCACTGACTTTTGCTTTTGTGGAACCTTTCTTTTCTAATCTAACTCCTTTAGAGGAAATGACTTGTACAAAAAGCTCATCCAACTCACAGGAAAAAAAAAAACAAACCTTCTGCTGGAGTCATAGTTTCTGACCAAAAGGCAGCTGTTGAGGTTTTCTTTCTGCGAGAAAGAAAGAAAACTGAGAATGTCACTGAGAAATGCTTCCAGGGATAGGGCATCCAAAATTTCTCTAGGAAACCTGTTCTAGTGCCTTCTACCCTAACAGTAAAATATTTCTTCCTAATATCTAATCTAACCCTACTCTCTGGCAGTGGGAAGCCATTCCCTGGGTCCTGTCCCTGCATCCCCTGGAAATTGTCTCTCTCCAGCTTTCCTGGGGCTCCTCCAGGCCCTGCAAGGCCACCCTGAGCTCAGCCCAAAGCTTCTCCTGTGCAGGTGAACAATGCCAGCTGTGCCAGCCTTTCCTCCCAGCAGAGCTGCTCCAGCCCTCTGCTCATCCTGGAGCCTCCTCTGGGCTCTCTGCAGCAGCTCCAGCTCCTCCCTGTGCTGGGACAGGGCTGGGGCAGCTCTGCAGGTGGGCTCTCACCTGTGGGGCCACAGGGACACAATCCCACAGGTGATGGCCCCAAGCAAGGCAGAACTTCCCGAGTTTCTGCCGCCGGCTCAGCATCTAATTTGGAAACCAAAAACACAGCCGGCCAGGGCACCCTGCAGGAGTCTCTGCCCTTCATCTGTGGCATGTGGCTAAGCCCTGCTGCCAGCCTGGGCGCTCTGGGGTGGGCTCTGTCCTCTGTCCCTCACCCAGAGAGGCTCCGTCACCTCCCAGGGATTATCCCGGCGCTGACGCCACAGGGATCGAGTGTCTGCCCGGCTCTCTGATCTTCGAGCTGTAGCAGACACGATTTCAACACGCCCCCCTTCAGGCAGCAGGCACCAAAATATCTGTGTTTTTAGCTCTTCCTCTTAGGCAAGAGGGTGATGCTGAGGTTTGGAATAGTAACAGCTGGGCAAAGATCACCACGGGTTAAAAACGCACTGCTGAGAACAGGAGTGCAGGATCATTTGCTAAGGACATTTAGCGCTGGCTGAATTCCCTCTTTCCAGGTGCCTCTGGCATGCTGCAGGTCCTGCACACCCAATATTTGCTGTCTGTCCTTGCTTTGCATCCCTTGTTCCTCCTGACTCTTGCAGTACTCAGTGCACATCTACCAAAGAGATGTTATTGCCCCTTCCTCTGGAATAAGTTCCTTCCCCAGCTTTATGTTTTCTCTATTCCTGAGTATGAAACAACTTTCATTATCCACCATTTTTGGGAATTTCCAATTTGGAAATGTTGCTGCTCTACACCAACCAAGGTCCTGTTGCCTCCTCTCATAAATTGGACAGTGCCAGACCGAGATAATTGGAATTTCTTCTCCCTGATCTCTTCAGTGTGGATTGAACCTTTTTGGTCAGGATTAAAACACTGCACAGGACCTGGCCCAAAGGAGGTGCCAGGGCAGTGCTTTGCAATGTGACTAGGTATCCCCTTTACTTCTGAAAATAACTCCTTGGGACAGCTACTCATCACATTCCTCTCTGCCACGGCTGCATCACATTACAGCTCCCCACAGCTTGGAGACAAACCTGTGCACACAAAATTCTGCCTCCTGCCAATCCTAAGAGGACAGGATCCCAGTTTCTAGCAGAAATTCTTATTAGACCTCAAAGCAAGTGATGCTGGGACTCCATGCCACCGAATTTTATCTGGTATCTGCACCTGGGGATCTTGCACTTCTTTCTGTCCTGTTTCCCTCCACACTGGCAATGCTCCTCAACTCCCTGCCAGTTCACATTTCTTTGGCACAGGCAGCCTGGGCTGGGGCTGATGTTAAACACAGTCCCAGGACCCACCCTTGGAGGTTTTCTCTACCCTGGGCATGTCCTTCCTCCTTCCCCACAACCTCCCTCCTCCCAGTGCTGGGGATCAGGTGGAGGTGTCCTCACCACGGCACAGCTGGTGACTCCCCACCCAAATTTCGGCCCTCCAAGAGCTGCTTCCCTCACCTCCTGTATTTGTCTCTGGAATGGCCACACTGGCAGCTCCCTCAAAAGCAGCCCGAGGCTGGCCAGAAGCTGAATACAATTTTCTTATAGTGATTTATCTGATTAAGACCACACAGATACCAGTGTCCAACCCATTTCAACTGGGCGCAGCACGACCCATCATTAAAATCCAGCAGGACTCAAATGCTTATGGAAAAGTACTGGAGCCCACAGAAAGCCAATATTCCTGCTCCATCACTGACTGCTGGGAATCACTCACGTGCAGTGCCATGTCCTCCCTGGCCAGAGTGGGGCTGGAAAAGAATGTGCCTGCTTGTTTTATTTATTTATTTGGAGCCTATTGTGGAGGTGTTTCACTTTTTTTAGAACAAAATATTAAACAAACAATAAAATCCCCATGGTGAGGGGTCAGGGAAACACTGGCTGGGCATCAGGAAAGAAGGCAGCTCCTGTGCTTGGTGCTGCCTGGAGAGCTCCAGGACTGCAAATTTTATCAGGGTAATGTGATTTTGAAGGCTCAGGCTGGCAACGTCCGGGCTCAGCACTGCTCAGCACATGGCTCCAGCTCACCTGCAGCCTCTGCTGGGCCCCACCAGAGCAGGGGACTGCAAATTGGAACTGACAGGACGATGGCATCCAGCCAGGATCCCATCCTGGAGCTCAGCAGAGCAGAAACCACCGTGCTGTGACCCCAGCCCCACAGCTCAGGGCTCAGGACTCCACAGCCACCCTCACCCTCTCTTTGCACTCTCTGAGCTCTGATGTGTCCTGGTATCTGCCCTGGAATCATGGAATCATTTAGGTTGGAAAAGGCCTTTAAGGACATCAAGACCAACCATTCCCCCAGCGCTGCCAAGGCCACCACAGCCCCATGTCCCCAAGTGCCACATCTGAGCAGCTTTTAAATCCCTGCAGCGATGGAGACTCCACCACTGTCCTGGGCAGCTCACCCCAGTGCTCAACAATGCTTTCCTTGCATAAATTTTCCCTCATATCCCACCTAAACTTCCCTTAGTGCAACTTGAGGCCACCCCTTTCCTTTCCTTTCCTTTCCTTTCCTTTCCTTTCCTTTCCTTTCCTTTCCTTTCCTTTCCTTTCCTTTCCTTTCCTTTCCTTTCCTTTCCTTTCCTTTCCTTTCCTTTCCTTTCCTTTCCTTTCCTTTCCTTTCCTTTCCTTTCCTTTCCTTTCCTTTCCTTTCCTTTCCTTTCCTTTCCTTTCCTTTCCTTTCCTTTCCTTTCCTTTCCTTTCCTTTCCTTTCCTTTCCTTTCCTTTCCTTTCCTTTCCTTTCCTTTCCTTTCCTTTCCTTTCCTTTCCTTTCCTTTCCTTTCCTTTCCTTTCCTTTCCTTTCCTTTCCTTTCCTTTTTCCTTTCTTGAACTTTCTTGTGGAGATGGAGATCCCTTCTTTGGGATTTGGTTTCTCTTTGATCCACTGAGCTCCACTCTGGTGCTACAGTGAAAAGGAAGGAGAAAAAAAAATCTTAAACATAAAAAAGTTCTTCTAGGTTCTTGCATTGTTTTGTGCCTCCAGGCTTCTTTTTCTGGGGCCACGTTCTCCTGAGGGATTGCACTGCTGAGGAAGGAGAGGTGCTAAGTTTTTTTCCACATCTCTCAGCAAAATCCCAGCTAGCTGGCAGGAAGGCCACTCTGGGTGACATCTTCCTCTACATAAGTAAGGAAGTGGCCTCTGCAGTCTCAGAAATATGCTCCAAACTTTCTCAGCGAAGTAGGAAACACAGATAAATTCTGTTCTGCTTCAAAACGTCACAAAATCACAGAAATATGAAAGGTGGAGGAGACCCTCACGGCCATCCAGTGAGCAAAAAGGAGTGAAAGGTGAGCATATTCTCAGCCATTTCTCCTGCGGGCTGCTTAATAGGAGAGTTTGGTGAGGAAGCAGTGAAAGTACCATGTGAAGGAGAAGGTTTGATAGCTGTCAGATATCAATATGATGGGGGGAAAAAGGTCATCATTTTTCAAGGGGGAATGGACAACCCAGAAGCAAATCATCTTATCAAAGGATGAAGGTGCAGTTATGCTTTCATCTTTTCATCAGTGCATTGATACTTTGATTTTATTCCCACAAATTCTCTGCGATATTTTCTCACTTTTCTCACAAAGGTGAGAGGAAGTTAACTGGGTAGTTGTCTCAGGTTCAGCTGGGTGTGTATTCAATTATCATCTGTCAGAGCTGGGGCAGTTCTCTGCTGTTCACTGGGCAGTTTTTTCTTTATCTTTCCCACAGCCAATCCTCCCTCCAGGAGATCTCTTCTGTCCATGGGCCATTAATTATTAATTATCTTCTGTTCATGGCCAGTGAGTGTCCCTGCATGGCTGAGAAAATTCCATCATCCAATGGGGAGATGCTCTGCCCAGGGGAGGAGCCAAGCATTCCTACCTGGATACAATCTGACCTGGGGAACACCACAGCAGCCTTTGCCCACTGCATTCCCAGAGGAGCAGCTTTCTGCCCCACTGCATTCCCAGAGGAGCAGCTTTCTGCCCCACTGCATTCCCAGAGGAGCAGCTTTCTGCCCCACTGCATTCCCAGAGGAAGCCCAGGCCCATCTCCAGCAGCCCTGGAGCTTCTGAGGAAAACTCCAGCCTTGTCCAGGATCCTGCTCCAGCAGAAGCACAGCTGGCACTGCAGGAGGGCTGAGCCCCCATGGAATGGGACTGCTGCCACACCCTGACCCACAGCCTGCCAGGGCCTGCTCTGACTCTGGCAGGGTTTTTCATTGTTTGGGTTTTTTTTGTTGTTTTTTTGTTTTGTTTTTGTTTTTGTTTTGTTTTGTTTTTGGTTTTGTTTTGTTTTTTTTTTGTTTTGTTTTTTTTTGTTGTTGTTGTTGTTGTTGTTTTGGGTTTTGTTTGTTTGTTTGTTTGTTTTGTTTTTTGTACTATTGCATTTATATTTTTTATTTTCCTAGTAAAGAACTGTTATTCCTGTTCCCATATCTTTGCCTGAGAGCCCCTTAACTTCAAAATTGTAATAATTTGGAGGGCGAGGGTTTGCATTTTCTATTTCAAGGGAGGTTCCTGCCTTCCTTATCAGACACCTGTCTTTTCAAACCAGGACAGTAGTCTATGGTCAAAAATGGGCTTGGATGAGTTGGTATCAAAACTCAACTTCTCTTAAATCCAGTGACAGAGTTATTCCTCACAAATCAAACATCCTGAAAGAGAAAGGTACAGTGCCTCAAAGAAACTGTGGTTTCTAAAGCAGTCACAGTTGTTCTCAGAGATCCAGTCTTCATCTCTCCACAATTCCTTCCTACTTTTATCCCTGGAGGTATTTAAAAGTGAAGATGTGCCTCTTAAGGAGGCTTTTTTAGTGGTGGGATTGGCAGTGTTTAGTTTATGCTTGGATTCAATGGTCTCAAGGGTCTTTTCCAACCTAAATGATCCCAAATTCTCAGTGACAGAAAGGCATCACCACAGTTCTCCACTCCTCCACTCTTGTGCCCTTGATTTGTGTCCTCCAACTCTGCACCTTGAGTAACCAATGAGTTCCTTTCCCCTGAGCTAATTGGAGACAGAAACTCATTAAGATGAGCCTCAGCTGAGATTTGTTGCTCCCTCCCTGTGCTTCTTGCTTGGCAATGATGGGAACAACAAGCATCCTTCAGGATATTTGAATCAAACCTGAAACTCACAATCTGCTTCCTGAAGGAGTAACTGCCTTGAGTTCTCAGCTTCCCAGATGATATGTCAAGCATATTTCCAGCCTCCCAAAGCTGCCAAAGGATGCAGACAGACAGACTTACCTCCTTTAACACTGATATTCTGACATTAAAGAGAAGACTGTAAGCAAGTTTTATTACTTGGAAGGTGGATGAACGGATGTGGTGGCTGGAAAAGTGGCCAGAAACCCTGACTGGGGGCTGGTGCTGCCCTGGCAAAGCTCCTGAACAGTTTCATTTCTCTCCAATGAATTTCATACAGAGTTTTCTTAGGAGAAAATCTCTCACACAGTTTGTGGGCTCAGAAGTGCTCTCATCTATGGGCCAAGTTGCCTTCTGGACCTGCCATTCCAAACTCTTTATTAGCAACACAGTGAAGCACTTCATATTTATTTTCCCACAAAACAAACAATTGACTCACCCTATCCACTCTGTTGCTTGCCATGGTACTCGAAATCACGTCTTTTACACTTCAGCAGCCTGTGAAACTTGACAATCAATCATCCTGAAGTGCCAACAGCCACATCCTATGACATATATGGATCTGTAGGAAGCATAGCTTGAAGCCTTTCTAATTTTAGCTTGTTTCAGGATACGAGAAGTTTCAAGCATCAATCATCCAAGGAAAATGCTTTACATACCAAAGTGTCACCACGAAAAAAAAAAAAAAAGAATAGCCTGCTGGTTTGTGTGCAACTGGGGTGCACTGGAAGGATTTTGCATCCATGAATTCCTGGAGCCTGTGGAATGCTAGTACTCTGTGCTAACCAGCTGCAGTTGCCTTCTCCCAGTGAAACAGGAAAATATAAATGCAGACAGTATTCCTCCACGTGCATTTAAGCCAATAGCTCACAAATTTGTGCTACTGATTTTCATTCAGCTGCAGCTCAGGAAAGATTGAATTCTTTGCCCAGTTGCACTAAATTACTGCAGAAAGTATTAAACTTATGTAAGCAGAATTAACATTATGGCTAAAACCACCGAGCAGCAGCCGGCCCCAGTTCATCCTTGGCATACTCACAGCCTCCTTTTCTCCTGGCAGAAAGGATGGCCACCACATGCTGATCCCAAATTTCCGTGCTGGCTGTAGGGTCTTCGCTACCCCATTTGCTGTTTTCACCCCAGTCACCAGCTGAAGACCAGGGCAGTGCGTCCCTCCCACGTGGGAGGCTTAGCATTCCTCACATTCCCTCCCAGATTAGACCCTGTCCAGAAGATCACTGCTGTAATTTCTGCCTTAGCAAGAACGTGCAAAGTGTGGAGGGTTTTGTCTCAAACCCAAAGGCTGCGGCCCTGCCTGATGTCCTGAGTACTCTCAGGGGTTTTGTTCTGAGGGTAAGAGTGGAACTTGTGGTTCACCAGCCACAGGACGCTCAGGCAGCCTGGGAATACATCAAGGCACAGCACACGTTGGATTTACCACATTTCCAAAGTGATTAACAGTTCTGTGTTTATAATGTCCACCATGCTCCCAAAAGTCCTTCTGCTCAAAACCTCTGCAGCAATGACTGGTGTCCTGATTCGGCTGCTGGTGAGATGGGGAAAATTTTCCCCAGGAAGAGGAATTGCCTGCAGGAACATAAGAAATGCTAAAATCAGTTGCTTACCTAAGCTGGTACTCAGTCTTTGAAAGTGGAAATGGGCAAAACTATTTAGGAATAGCAATATTTAAATCCTTTTGCCCCCAGTCACCAGCATCTGTGATTCCTTGGATTCGGGATGTTGTGGACACATTCCAGGCTGTAGTATCCAATTATGACCTTCCTCTTCCTGACATTGCCCAATCCCTTCACGTTGACATTGTCAGCTTCCATAACATCCTGTGATGACGAATTCCAAAATTTCCTGACTCACTGCATAAAAACATACTCTCTCTTTTCTCTTTCAAGCCGATCTGTTAATTTCATTGTGTCTGCTAATTTTCATTATGGTGTTGCAGGATTTTCTGACTCACTGTTCTGCATTCATCCTTATGATTTTTTTTGTAGCTTCCTTGGCTTCCTCTCCAAACTGAAAAGTCCTGTCAGCCTCCTCATGGAGCAGCTGTTTCATCCTCTCCAGCTGCCGTTTTCTCTGTATTTCTCACATCCCCAGGTCTTCCCGGAGACCAGACTGCACAACCTGTTCAAGATGTCAACACAGCCAGGTTTGTATGGCTGCAAAGCCCTGCCATCCTGCTGACAGTGCATTTCCCTGGGTCTTGGCCGCTGCTGCACCTCAGGCTGATGATTTTGGAAGGACGTGGAGCTGCTGCAGAGAGCCCAGAGGAGGCTCCAGGATGAGCAGAGGGCTGGAGCAGCTCTGCTGGGAGGAAAGGCTGGCACAGCTGGCATTGTTCACCTGCACAGGAGAAGCTTTGGGCTGAGCTCAGGGTGGCCTTGCAGGGCCTGGAGGAGCCCCAGGAAAGCTGGAGAGAGACAATTTCCAGGGGATGCAGGGACAGGACCCAGGGAATGGCTTCCCACTGCCAGAGAGTAGGGTTAGATTAGATATTAGGAAGAAATTCTTTATTGTGAGAGGCCCTGGCAGAGGTTGTCCAGAGAAGCTGTGGCTGTCCCATCCCTGGAACTGTCCAAGGCCAGGTTGGATGGATTCTATGATTCCATGACTTTGTAAAGCCCACAACCCTAAGGATGGAGAAAACATCTCCACACAGATTTAAATTAATGCTTTTGCAGACAAAGAGCAGATACGACAGAAAACACATTTATTTAAACTGCTGCACAATGGGAACCTCAATCATTTTCAAATGCCAGCTGAGGGAGAAGTGACTCACATGGCTTGTGTACAGGAAGCCTCTTTGCAGTTTTCATTGCTGAATTTCTTTTCCTCTGAAGGCGTCAGTGGTGTGAGTGCAGGCAGCTGCTGAATGGCAGCAGCGTGCTTGGTTCCTGCCCTGGAGAGCTCACAGTCTAAATGTGACATGGACAAAACTATCCCAACACATAACAGTTAACTGAAATACCATCTGTCAGACATGAGATCCATTTTAACAAGCATTTTAATGGAATACCAAATATATATATAAAGGTTACAGGTGGGACAGGGTGGTGGCTGTGCTCTTTTTGTGTTCATACAGGCACAAAAGGTAGTGGTGCTTTGCTTGAGAAAGGGATTTTCTTTTCTTTGGTGTGGTGGTTCCAGCTGGTGCTTCCTGAACAAAAACAAAGAAAATTCAATTAGAACTCAGCACTTTTTTGATGTTACAGATTTGAACTCTGGACAATGCTGTGATGAATTAATTCCCATGCAACAGATGAACCCGGATTTGGGAGAGGCAGCATGAAAGAAGTGATGGATTTCCTGCCCTGTCGAGGTGCTGGGAAATCCCACCTGCACCTGGTTGGTGAAACCTTTGGCAGCTACCTCAGAGTCTGAGTCAGCTGGGAATCCAGCCCAGGACAGGTTGTATGGGGCTTGGAGAAACCTGGGATAGTGGAACTCATGGCAGGGGGTTGGAACTGGATCATCTTTAGGGTCCTTTCCAACCCAAACCATTCCATGAGTCTATGGGTCCCAGAAACAGCACTTTGTATCTGTGATCAGGAAGAGGTCCCATCACCCAAAGCAAAACCTGCTGGAAATTCCAACTCTCTTGTAAGTTTGACTTTCTCCCCAGTAAGTGATTGTCTGATCTGTATTTCAGTGCAGGGGAGAAGGGACAGAGGAAGGAGAAAAACTGAAAATTAAAATTCAAAATACAGGCTGACAGAACTTGAGCAGTGCTGGTGTGCTCACACATCTGTACAGGACAAACTCTGCCTTCCAGGTGCTTCCTCTTTTGTGGTGTTAAATTTGGCCTATCTTCAGTAATTTTATACTGAGTCATATTTCTCATCAGGCTCCTCTTTCATACCAGTATTTTAAGTTTTTAATTAAATTTGAGAGCAAAATTCATGTAAGACATGGAGCTCCTAAAAGCTGCAGTGGAATCAGTAGCTGAGTAAGAGAGGAGAGGGAATAATTCATATTCCATGTGAAAGACAAGCTACAACAGTTAAATCTACTTTTGAGTCATCAGCTGGGTACTTTGTGCATGGACACTTCGCCTGTCCACAACAATAATTACAAAAATTGCAAGTTTATGTCACTTTAAGGGTATTTAGAAACTGTGCTTGATGTCTCAATATTTACCTGAAAACCTGTTCAAGAAATATTGTATCATAGGGAACTGTACTAAGACTCTTCCTGCTCCTCCACCTCTTCCTTTTCTTCTCCCTCTCCCTGCTTTTCTTCTTCTTCCTTTTTTTTAAAAAGAAAATATTTGTAATTACCATATAGGAATTGAAAGAAAAAAATAAACAGTCTCGAAATGCAAAGCTCTGCTTTTACAATTGTTCTATTTCTAGTAAATGCAATATTCTTTGAGATTCAAAAACAGAATTAATGTATAGAGTTTTTAATCTCAACATGGCAGGGCTTTATTTTGTGAAGTTTATAGGCATGTGCTGGAATATAAGAACCCACTTCTTAGTGAGGTTAGAACACGTGGTTAAGCTGCAAATTGGTGCTCAAAATCAAAATGAGAATATGAAATACGTGTGAATATGACAAAAAGTTTAGTATTTTTAATTCTTCACTTTCCTGAAGCAGCAAACAAACAACAAAAGATTCATGGCACAGGAACTAGACTCCTGAATTATCTAAAAATCACCTGGAATCAGATAATAGAGCCTTGTTTCTATCTCTAAAGTTCTAATTTCTCTCTTTTATGCAGGAGAAATGACACAATTGAAAGGCAACAGCCCTTTGCTTCAATCAACAGTTATCTGAAAACTTGTGTGACACAGACAACAATCTCTGTTTATTCTCTTTCTAGAGTAAATGAAGCTCTACTCTGAAAAACAGCTGGAAACTGCTTTGTGGGCTCCTCTGCTCCTCTTCCAGCCATCTCTTGTCCAGAGGCACTCCCATGTGTATAAATCAGCTTTATCTCAATCTGCCACCTCTTCACAAACTGCTTGGACTGCTAGAGTGACGTGAATTTCTTCCTGGCATAATCAAATAACCAATCAAAGAATCAATAACGAGCCTTCAGTCAGGATGCAGGTCGCACATGAGCAGCACAGATCTTTGTTTTTCCTCCCAGGCACCTCCTGTCTGTGCAGGAGTCACACCTGAGTTGCTGAAATGAAATCCTGCTTAAATATCTGCTTGGGAATGGAGCTGTTGGAATCAGATTCCTGGTTTCAAGTGTTTTTGAGGGAAAAACATTGCACTAAAGAATCATTCTGCAAAGCCAGAAATGTAATACAAACATCTGTAGATTTGAAGTTCTTATGCCAAAGGAATATTGCCTCTCTGGGCATTTTCCCCCAGGAAAGATGCCTTTTTTGTCTCATGAGAACTCTGACACAGCGCCAGGAGAGCACACAGACAAGCCACATCTTTCAGGTATTACTAACTTCCGTCCAAAATTCAAGTCAATTAACTTTTACAGGAAGAAAAAATTATTTTTTCTATTGCTTGAAGCATTAGGTGGTGGTGCCAGGGTAAAACTAACCAGGCTTGGTGGCCCTCACCAGCCTCTCCAGGAACCTCTGCACTTTGCTCATGGGTCCAGGAGCTTTAGGGTCAGGAAAACATACCCTGGGAGAAGCAGCTGAGGGAGCTGGGGAGGTTCAGGCTGGAGAAGAGGAGGCTCAGGGGGGACCTCACTGCTCTGCACAACTCCTGATAAGACAGGCAGTGAGGGGGACGTTGGGTTCTGCTGCCAATGAAAGGACAAAGGAAATGGCCTTAAATTGCATCAGAAGAGGTTCAGATTGGAGATTAGAAAATTTCCCTGGCAGAGCGGTCAGGCCTTGGGATGAGCTGCCCAGGGAGGTTTGGAGTCACTGGAATTGTCCCAGAGGAGTCTGGATGTGGCCCTTGGGGACAGGGTTTGGGGTGATGCTGGTGGAGCTGGGGTGGCACTGGATCATCCTGAAGGTTTGGGCAAAGCAGAGAAGTCTTTGAGGATTTGCACCTGGGTGTTACAAATTCTCATGAGGGAAATATCTCCTTTATGGGTAGAACTGCCTAAATTGTCAGAATGAGTCTTTCACCCTGAAAATGCAATCACAGCATGGTGTCAGTCAGTGTTTATCAAAGATGGACTTGGCATGGGAGTCCTTGGCAAATTTTCTTGAAGACTCTGTGACACACAATTTCCCTTCCATTTACAGCTTTTAAGAACTAAAGGCCCATCTTTGTTTCCAGTCAATAACACCACAATAGGACCAATCATTATCTCTAGCAGAATATGACTGTGGTGTGTTTACTTTCATGAATAAGAATTTACCAGCTTTTGAGTGAAGCTAAAGGACTGAAAGGAATTAAACACACACAAACAAAAGATAATAATAAAATATCCAGGTCTACTATACCCCTGTTGCTGCATGTTCTTCCTCGCCTTCCTACAGAAGAGATAAAAAAGAAAATGTTGAAAAGATAAATTAAAGAGTAACAGAAATGAGACAGGGTAAACACAGCAGAAGTTAAACACTGAATTTAGGAAAATTCTGTGGAATTCACTGGATTCATTTGGAGATAATGTCCCCCAAATTAACTCACAAAGCACATTCAAGCTTAACTTTTATCTTGGAAAAGGAATATAAAATCATTAAATTGAGCTCCCTTTTCTTCAGTTACTTCCAATCAAAACTGCTTCATTGGCAAGCAAAGATTTGGAGCTGGGTTTTGTTTCCTTGTTCAGGTGGAGTTTTTGTGGGATTTTTGGTAAATAGCTGGTCTACAAAATGAAAGTATAATCAGAATTATAGAGAGTCTTATCTATGCTATATATCATCATTCAGAATCTGGCTTGTGATTCTGTTAAGTGTTGTAGGCTGCAACAGATGCCTTGGCTCAACAGGGAATAAAAAATAATACAAGCTGGTTTTAGATTGTAGATTGAGCAAAAGTGATGAGAGAGATAAAAAAGAAAAAAAAATGTACAAAGTGAATAGAATTTAATGTTAGAATTTAATGTTAGATCCTAATCTGGCTTTTGGGGGAAAGAGCTGATCCTACACAAAATCCCAAAGAGAAGAGGCAAATGTCATAGTGCCACACAGAAGGCAGAGGGGTTGATTTGAGTTCTCATGGAATGACTTAAGGGAGTAAGTTGCAGTGCCAGGGTTTAAATATGGCTTGGGGAATTGCTGAGACATGATACAGACTTGCATTATATGATTTTTGAACATGTTTCTAAAATAATTTTGCCCTGAAGGGAGCCTAATCTGTACTGAAAACTGATTTAACTGGGACACCACTTAAAAAATACTCAAACCTCCAAGCTTAAATCTGAAGTCAAAATCAGACAGTGAAACTACAGCAAATTTATTACCAGCACATGGAGTGACCAGCAGGGTCCATGTGAGCTGGAGCTCAGTCTTCTCTTCAAGAAACTCAAAACCAACAGGACAGACAAAGCAGGAAGGGGAGGCACTGCACCCATGCAGACAAAAACCTGCAGCTTCTGGATTTCTGCATCTCCCAGCAAGAGCAGAAGAAGTTGGAGAGAGCTGCAGCCTCCACACTGAAGATCCCCTGCTACTGAGCACGGGAGGAGCCTCCTGAAACCTGGACCCTCCCTGCAGCCCCAGGGCTGAGACAGCCCCAGTTTGTTCTGGTTTCTGTCCTGTGCTCACTGGCAAAGGCTGAGGTAACTTCCAGAATTTTCCACAGTGCTGATGTTTCTCCTGCAAAGTCACGGGAGAAAAGCTGGCTTGGTTACACCCCACAAATGGGAGTCATTTTGGAGGTGGTTTGGAGCAGTGCTAAATAAGGCCAAAATTCCAGTACTAAATTCCCACTGGCATATAAATTCAGCCATGGAACATAAAACTGCCATCTTTGAAACGTTTGTGTTGAAAATACCTCTATCCTTTAGGGCTTAACATCCAGTGGAGATACTCTGATGGCAACCTGGCAGTCTTTGAGTGTATTTACTTTCATCAAACCCTGCTCAGGTAAGGAAATGGTATTTTTACTTTCTTTTATAAGCAAAAAAATGAGATACAGAGACAAAAGGTGGAATTCATCTCACTGTAGCTGCCTCAGAGTTGCTCTTCTCATCTGACCCTGTCCTCTGTGTGCTGTCTGTAGTGAGTGAGAATAGCAGAATTCCTACAGAATGATTCATGCCATCCCAACAGAAGTGATAATTGGGATGGACTATAGCAAGGCAGGCAGATGCCACAGCACTGAAGTGATTTGTCCTGGGTGACACGGGAAGTGGGTGGTGGAACAGGGCAAAAAGTGTTTTCTGTGCTCTCTCCTCTGCCTCTCCTCTCTCTGAAAAACTGCAAAGAAATCTATTTTCCACTTTTAACTTCAATCCTTTCTGTGAGAAGAGGAGCAAGGTGCTGGCTGTATAGGGGTGGTGCTGCATGATGTCAGTGCAAAACTGCTCCAACACAGCTGCCTGACACATTTGCAGACAAATTCCAGCATTCTGCTCTCATCTGAAAAACATTAAAGCAGAATGCCAGCCAGAAGGGCAAGGCACCCAAGCCAGGCAGCAGTTTTGGCTCCTCATATGAGCCAAAAAAAAAATAAAAAGGAGTTTGATGGCACTCACCTGCCAGCTGAAATTCATAGCAACATGAAAAGTGCTTGGATATAATTTTCCTTAAGGACGAATTCAGTTCCCACTGAGGACTGTCTCTCCTCATCACTGTTTTGAAATTGTGAGTGGGACTTCCCAGTGGATGAGATGTGCCTGAGGCTGTGTAAAAGGGGCTTTTCCAGCCCAACAGTGACCAGATCAGTCACTATTAAACGGGCAGTGGGGAAAGGCCTACAGAGAGGTGTTTCCCCTGGAGAAACATTGCAGCTAGACGGAAAAAAAAAAAAAAAACCACCCAAACTCCATTTGTTCTGATCCTTGATGTAAGAGATGATGCATTTGAGCCAGATATTCCCCTGGGACCATCTGATCTCCAAAACCAGAAGAACCTGACAAGCAGGCCTGACTCCCTGGGAAGAGTCAGCATCCAAATAAACCCATCCTTAAAGGACAACCTGAGCTGCAGTTTGAGATCTGTAGTACCAGAGCAGGAGCAGACAGGAAGGAAAACATTGGCCTCCCTTTCTGCACTGCCCAGGGGATTCTGCAAGGCCTGGAGAAGTCAAATCTGTCAGATCTGCAGCAAACATTTACAGGCAGATTTATGAGCACTGCACATGCTGGCCACTGAGAGCAGCAATTTGTTTTTTCACCCAGGCAGGACTCAGATGTCTAGTCCTAAATTACCCTCCATAACTAGGCTCTGGTTCCCAATGACCATCAAGATAAAATAAAAAGCTTGGGTAAAAAGGGGCAAAATGCAGCTGCTGTTATTCAAGAATCAGAACAAAGTTCCCTGGAGTTTTATCCAGGTTTGATATCATCCTGATATCAAAGAAAACCATCCAAAAGACACTCTGCAATCAGTCACCCTGGGGCACACCAGGAGGGCTTGTGGGTTTATGTTCCATGTGCTTAGCACAGGTAAAACCTTCAGATCACAAAGAGAAAGGAACAATTACCTGTTGACCTTCTGGTGGTGTCTGGCCAGACTGAGCCTCTTCAGGAGCCCCTTCATCTGCCTTGTCTTCTGTGTGTGCCTCAGTTTCATTCGTGGCATCAGATTTTTCATCCTTGGAATCAGATTTATCTTCTGCGGCTTCTGGTTTCTCCTCTGTGGCATCAGACTTCTCCTCTGTGGCATCAGACTTCTCCCCTGTGGCATCAGACTTTTCAGTCTCCTGGCAGTAAAAAGGAAGTCATGGTAAGCTTCAGGACACATAATCAACAACTCATTTCTATAAAATTCTTGCGTTTCTTATTTTGGGAAAGTGCTTTTCTATTTTTGCTTCAGCTCTCAAATGAAAATACGCCCTTTTAGGGTGTATTTCTCCTGTGAAAAGAGCACTTGCTGGCATGTTGACCAGGTGGGATTTGTGTGGGGAAAACATGAATTCAAGCACTTCTCAGCATAGCAGATTCCCTAACCTTCCTCTGAAAGTTCAGTAGAAACCAAAGTTCACCGTGACGGCACATTTGAGTTTCAGGGGAAAAAAACCAAAAAACCTTTTTCCACCAGCATGAATTCCAATTAAACATCATCCAGAAGCTCCAGGAAAACAGAAATAATAAAGGATTTCACATTTAAACTCTTAACTTTCTTGCTTAAAACCATCAGGAAACTCTTCCCACATCAGTCACTCAAGTCCATTTATTCCAGCACCATAACCAAGCCCCTCCTGGGAAGTTCTTTATTTGACAAATATCCTGGTGTCCTTTCAGCCAGGTGGCTCTGAAAGGTCACAGTGGCTCCCACACTGTGTCAGATAAAAGGAGGCCTCGAGTGGCACAGCAGAAATATGATGAAATGCAAGAGCATGAAGTGCAAAGTCACCTTATTTGGGACAAGCAGTTCTGGGTCAGACATTAAAAGTGATTTTTCTATTGCACTTTAGGAGCTTGTTAGTTAATGATCATGAAGGAAGAAAAAGATGGATGTATTTAAATTAGCATGGGGTAACTGAGCCATGAGGGTGATGTGAGAGTGAAAGAGGT
Source organism: Vidua macroura (assembly GCF_024509145.1). Lineage (NCBI taxonomy): Eukaryota > Metazoa > Chordata > Aves > Passeriformes > Viduidae > Vidua > Vidua macroura. The sequence goes on along the minus strand of NC_071572.1, from coordinate 3,611,179 downwards.
AAAAAATGTGATCCTCGGATGCATGAGGTGAGGCAAAACCTCCTGTGGATTGCTCTGTGCCATCCCAGTCACTCAGGCTCAAGGAGGAGAAACTCAGACTGGAGCAGGTGCAGAGAGGGCTCCAGGAACATCTGAGGGAGTGGAGAGCCTGTCTTATGAAAGGGGGACAAAAAAAGCTTCATTGCTTTAATCTACTGAAAGTGATGCTGAGAGGGGATATGATGGCACTCCCAAAATAGATCAGAGTAAACATCAGACAGGGATAGGACAAGGAGGAGTGCTGAGGGAGATGCAAGATGAGTACAAATTGGCTGTGAAGAAAAATTCTAATCATCATCAGTGGGAGATTTCGGAAGTGATCTGTAGTAGAGAAGCTGAGGTAAAGGACCTTATTCATTAAAAGGAAATTTGACCACCTCTGAGAGGTGTTATGTGGGTGGGTTCCTCTGGCACTCAGGGGAGGTCCTGTCCTGTGTCATCCTGAGTCCCACACGCTTTGGGAAGAGCAGTACATCCCTGAGAGGAGACAAACTGCTTCCCCATCCCTGGGACCAAGCCCTTACAACTCAGCCACCTGGTTGCTTTGGGGTTTGCTGCTTTTCCATCATTTCATTTGTCTCTACAGTTAAACAGAAGCCCTCAGTCATGTTCCCCTGTCCTTTTAACTTGACAAGTCCTCCTCCAGTGTCCCCATGATGATTTCCTCAGCCAGTGCTCTTATTCTGCAGAATAGGGCATGTCTGGCTGGCTTTTATCCCCAGAGCTGACTGGCTGAGTGCTGGCTTAGGGATCTTTGTCCCAGGATGTGCTGTGGGACATAAGAGATGTCCTCCTGCTGACAAGCTCTGCTGGATGGGGACAGAAATTATAGAAAGGAGCTTAGGAATGTTAGGAAGCAGATATCACAGCAGTTTGATGTTTTTGCTGAAACTTGACTGCCTGTGAGGCTTGGTGCTCTTTTGGCAACTTTCTTCTGAGTTGTACAAAGTCAGTTTTACATCCAAGTTACTTGCAGTGAAAAGAGAGTGGGCACAAAGGTCCCCAGGTTCTCCTTCCTCTGGAAGCGGAGCAGGAGCCGATCAAGATGAAAGCTTTAAAAAGCAAAACGTTCCCACCTCACAGCACTTTCACACTCTGTCACACAGCTGCACAAGTGTTCGTGCCAGCACGTGGGGGATGCTCAGGGAGAGGAATGAGCAGCTGGGAGGGAGCAGAAGGAGCCAGAGGAAGGAGGAGGGAGAAAAGACAATTTCTTTTTCTGGCAATATCGTCTCATTTCAAGTGCACATAAAACTGTGGGCTCACTGCACTCTGATGCTGGTGGCATTGTTATTAAAAACAGATCTACAGAGACATTTCTTTGGCTTGGTTTATGGTTTACTTTTCTCCCAGAAGCCAAAAAGTATTTAAAGATTGAAATATGTAGTAACACAAACATACACTGAAATTCTCTTGTGCAACATTGTGTTAATACATTATTTTCTTAAGGAAATGGCAACTTCTTACAGACACTTTCTTTGCAGAAGTTCCTCAAATTAAAAGGACAGTGTTAATGAAAATTAAATTAATAGAATCACTGACCATGATTTGGGTTGGAAGGGACCTTAAAGATCATCTCATTCCAACCTCCTTGCCATGGGCAGGGACACCCTCCAATAGACCGGGTTGCTCAGAGCCCCATCCAACCTGGTCTTGAAATTGGTTAAATATTTATTTTCAGCACAAATATTAACATTTCATTAAAATCCATACACTCAGTATTTTTGGCTGGGACATAAAATGCATAAGAACCACAGAGAGCATCTTAAGTAAAACGACCCAACTGTGTGAATCCATCTCAGATGAATCACATACTTAGATCATAAGGCACAAAAAAGAGTTGTAGCTGAAAGAACTAAACTCTAGAAGCAGCATATCAGCCAGAAAACACACACACACACACACACACACACACACACACCGAGTTCTTGTTAATTATATGGAGAACTCTGACATTCAGAATATCATTGCCACACTGGCTCTCCATAGAAACACAGAATTCAATTTTCAACGAATTCAAAATGAAGTACCATTTCTAAAGATTGGCTGACAGGTCATTTTCTCTTTAAATAAAGTGCACATAGCACAAATTTGTAATTCAAAGCAGATTTAGGAGAAGCCTTCTTCCACTAATTTAAGCTTGAGTATCTACAGATTTGGGGATATCAAGATTCTGGATATTATGATCAAGAATAGTGGGATCAAGGCTTCAAGTATGCACAATATTTGAAAACAGACCCTCAAATCACATACATCACTGAGTTCACTGAGTCAGACTAAGCATAAAAGTGGTGCCAGCTTTAAAAAAATGTACCCAACTTTTGAGGCTGAGACTGACACACCTGACCCCAAACGTATTATACACCAATTATAGCTCAGATCTGCACATGTATCCTATTGGGACATCACCACTCAGGCCACTAATCCAAGATTAAACAGGACCTCTCAGAAATCTGTCACAAATTTGAGTGATCTTTGGTCAGGCACAGCTGTCCTTAAATCCCAGCCTGCCCTGAACCGTGTTTGGGACTAATCTAGACCAGGTATTCCTTCAGGTAAGGAGGAATTTGGTATTAATAGATTAAATTACTTATTAACACAAGCACTATGTCTGCTGCTTCTCTCAGGCACAGAAAACTGTTCTGCTCAGCCCTGCTAAATGATGCTTTAGAAACCACAAAAACCATTGTGGTCAGGAGGGAACGGGAGAGAGGATGATGGGAGCTAACAGACGCTTGCTGAAGCACCACAAATATAGATTTGTTTCCTGTAAAGTCACTGAATTTTATGGGTATGTTGCACCCTTTAAGGCAATAGATGTACTTGGTATGATAAAATCACAGAATCAGAGAATCACTGAATTATTTGGGTTGAAAGGGACCATAAAGATCATCTTGTTCCAGCATGGGCAGGGACACCTTCCACTACTCCAGGTGGTCAGAGATCCATCCAACTTGGCCATGGACATTTCCAGGGATCCAGGGGCAGCCACAGAATCTCTGGGAGACCTTTTCTAGTGCATCATTACCCTCACAGGAAGGAATTCCTTCCTAATATCTAATCTAATCTTCCTCTCTTCAGTTTGAAGCCATTCCTGTGTCCTGTACTTGCATCCCCTGGAAATTCCCCTCTCCAGCTTTCCTGGGGCTCCTCCAGGCCCTGCAAGGCCACCCTGAGCTCAGCCCAAAGCTTCTCCTGTGCAGGTGAACAATGCCAGCTGTGCCAGCCTTTCCTCCCAGCAGAGCTGCTCCAGCCCTCTGCTCATCCTGGAGCCTCCTCTGGGCTCTCTGCAGCAGCTCCAGCTCCTCCCTCTGCTGGGCTCAGGGCTGGGTGAAGCACTCTAATATACAGAATATACTGATATATAGAAACAAGAGAATCTGCAGAACTGAATGTGCATTTTGCACATAGCAATGAATTGGCAATAAATTTAACTACAAGTATTTTGTTGGGAAGTTATAATTTGTTGAGGGAGCCCCAAAAGGTTCATCTGCTTCTTCAGATGGAAGGAAATAAGCTCAAAACAGTCCTGGTCAGGATGCTGTGAAACAGGATCATGGCCAGTAAAGAACTTCTCTAGTCTTGGTGCAGTATGAAACAAAAGATGGATGGAAAAAGAAATAAAATGTTTTAAGACAAGAGTATCAAACAGGTATCAGCTTCATATTAATCTCTGTCATGTCTCAGCATGGTAAAAATCTCTAGAAAGAAAATACTTGCTGCCTTGTGGTGATTCCATGCTTTATCGTTTGCTTCTTCATTCCAGGAAAGAAAAGACTCAAAACCCACACAATTTTTTAAGAAGGGATTAATAGGAAACCTTGTCATATGTGTCACCATCACCATCTCTTCCACACCTGACTTAGAATTCCAGATTTATGCTGCTGGGAATCAGCATCACGAGCATCCATTGTGCTCATCTAAGGAGGAGTTGGCAGAGAATGAGGGGGAAGCAGAAGCAGAGGCAGAGCAGCAGAGTTCTTTGCTTGACAAAGCACAGGCAGTGAAGATGCTGAGAAACACCTCTGCAAGAAGTGTGTCTGTCTCTCACAAACAGGAATAGACTCTGAAAGGGAGACTGTCAGAATTCCACATTTAACAGGGACTTTACAAACACTCTCACTTATTTGCACTCTCTGGCCTGAAGCCACTACCAAGGCAGCAGTTAATCACTGTAAACAAGATTTGCCTGCTACCAATGGCACTGACAAACAAATCTGCCCAGCAGAATTTACCAAACATATTATTTTCAACATTTCCAAGGTTGTCATGAAGCAGAAACTGTAATAGCCTCTGCTGACAGCTGGGAACGAATGAATTCTAAAAAATTGTTACTTTGCTTCACAGATATGGAATCTACCAGGACCTTGCATGAAGAAGCAGATAATCTGTGGAGTGGGAAGGTGAAAAAATGCAATTTTCTTTCTCTCACTGATTCTCCACATATCTTTTATAATGACTATAATATGTAATACCTGCAGTCCTTTAAGCCTTTCATGTTAATTAAATGAATTCTCACAAGACCCTTGTGAGGTAGGCAAGTCATTTTTATTTCCCTGGGTGGGAGATGGCACAGCTAAAGCAGAAAGTTTAAATCACTCTCCTTATCATGCAGGGACTCAGTGGCAAAGACATTTTTAACAACTGGGACATTTAAAACACACCCCTGAGTGTGTTTTCAGCTGTGGCTCTCAAAGCACTTAGCAAAGGCTCCTTTTTTTCCCCCTCTGCTTTTACAGAAGAGGATAAAGAAATATTTCCAATAGTGTTTCACTCGAAGCTGCTGCAGAGATGGACCAAAAGCAGATCTCCTGCTCCAAGGCACTTCCTCAGCCAGGTCACCACAATGCAGCAGAGCTCTCCTGTCGCTCTGGCTCATCACTCTCCTGATTAATTTCTTTTGTTGGCTCACCCACGCTAAAGATGGCAGCATTTTATGAGCTCAGGATAGCAGAGCTGTAGCAGTCTCAGTTAGAAAACTTCTAATTAGAAGAAGATTCTAATAAAGAAAAACCACACTGGTTTCTGTAAAAACAACACGAGGTAAAAACGGGGGGGGGGGGAAAACCCAAAATAAAGTGTTTTTCTTTTGCCAGAAATTTATTAGAGCATTGTCAAAATATGATGGAGAACCACAGGCAGGCTTGTCAAAGGGACTTGGTGAAGGGCTGGGGGAGCCTTTTTCTCCTCCAGGCAGAGGGAGAGTGTTCCATGGTGCCAGTGAAGGATGGGTGTGATCCCAGCCCCGTGCTGGAGGCCAGGACTAGCCCTGTCCAATGTGGTCAGGAGCAAGAGAAGGCTTCTTGTAACCAACACCACCCAGAAATTGTGTGAGGGAGTCTGCATGGTTTAAAAGCTGAACATAATAAAACACTGCTTTGTGTCAACAACAACAAACCCATCAGCTGGAGCCATGGTAACAAGCCTGCCGTGAAAGAAGGCAAGAAAGAAATGTTTTCTAGTATTTATTGAACCAGCCACTTTTCTCCTACCTAAGAACACTTTGCTGCTCCAACATCTAACATACTGCTTGCCACTGCCTCTTATGTGACATGCTGAGTCACTGCCTATGTTCATCTTTCATTAAAATCAAATAAATGATCCCCATGGAAGGACAGAAGTGCATACCTTTGTGCCTGGAGGAGGAGCAAGGCCCAGGAACGAATAAATAATATTTTCTTCCTTAGCAGAGAAAAAGGATTCAAAATCCTAAGAAAGGAACAAACAAACAACAGAGAATTGGTATCAAAAATCAAACAAAAAACACAGGAGGAAGAAATCAGCCCGAGCAAATCCTACATAGGTGAGAATGACCATGCATTTGCACAATTGTCTGCATTATCTGAGCCCCAGGAAGAAAACACAGATAAAGGGAGTTTCACACAGGGTGGCAAAATGACTAAATGAGCAAATCTCTCCAGAGACTTACACTTTAATTATATCCCATCCATGGCAGAATCAGATAAAATTGTCTCATTTTAACATGCCTCAGCTGTACACTCCGAGGCAAAGCTATTCCCTTTAAATGTTAAAATAAAACTTGTTGTGAGTAAGGGCATAAAATAGACCCTCAAAACCCTGGAACTTTTTTATGGTAAATAAAAGACAACAGTCAATATGATAGCTCGAGTGAAATGGTAACAAGGAAACTTCATTTTAGAGAAAGGCAGTCTGGTTAGAAAATGATGTTTTTTTCAGACTAACTTAGGAAAGGGTTGTGCTGTTCTGTCTGATATCCATGTACCAGTCAAAGTGTCCTGTGCACTGCTGAAATGAAATTATAAATCATTCCACTAAATGCCTGTTTTCAGTGGAAATGGAACTGAGAAGACCAGGAATGCCTCCTATCCTGCCAGCTACAGCTTACATGCCCTTTACTGCTTTCACCTGTACCACACTCCTATCAATTAAGGAAGTTTTGCAATCACTATTGTTGTCACTGGGAACTTCACAGCACAGGTAAAAAGCAACAAATATTTAAGTTCCAGCAGAATCTCCAGTCAGAAGTGACTGGCCCAGAATCACAGCCAGCTCTGAGACAGGGGACTGAACATGTCCTGCTGAGTCCTACACTACTGCCTTGATCATGTTATCATCCTTCCTCTAATCCCAAATAACTCCAGGAATAGAAGCCTGTAAATAATAAGGTGCTGAATCATCCTTGAGGCTTGTTTGTACAGCTGGGTTAGGACCTGAGTTGTTTTATTGAACTGTTTTAGTATTTCCAGAGCACAAATTATCAGAAAGGCTGGAGTGGATGGTTTTGAAGTCACCTTAATGACAACAAGAGTGGAATTGATGACATTTCAGTGGAGTTTGGAAGAACTTTAGAGACAGGACAAATGACAGCCCATTTCTCTGATTTATCTGAGGGACAGATTGGTTTTCACACAGTCACACCCTGTGGGAACTGCTCTGTCTGAGAGAAGCCCTGGAGCACATTTTGCTGTTGCTCCAGGCCATTTCTCAGACCATCATCTCATCCAAGCCAGGCAGTGTCTGCATCTGGCTCATGGATTTAGGATTTAGGATTTTAGGATCACGGATTTTTTTTTCAGCAAACTAGAAAATGAGGATTTTCTGCAACTGGAAGGGCTGGAATTTGACATGGCAATGCAAACACAGGAAACTTGTGCCCTCCTGCACACCACATACTCAAAGCAGCCTGAGCAAACCATGGCATGACATGGCAAGAGCTGGGGAACAAAGAGAAGACAACAACAAGGAAAGGCCATGAAGTGGACTTGGTATTTGATATGTCTTTTTGAGGAAAAGTAGCCCATGGCAAGTGCACTAAAATTCTCCAGAAACGCAAAGCCTTGTAGGTAACCAGACCTGAGGACACAAATAAAATGTGTGAATGACCAGACAACTCTTATCAGAAGTGGGTATAATCTTCTATGATATCAGGGGCTCCTTGGCAGCAGGGAGTGTGCAATCCTACAGTAAATGGAAGGTCTCTTATTTCTTCACGCTGAAGAGGAAGCGATCATGTATTAAATAAATAAAGGAATGCCTACAGTGATCATGGAATAGTTTTTTAAGGTGTATTTGTACCCATGCTTTACTAATGGTGACTTGTTCACATCTTCATTTGCTGAATGATTAAAGATAACTGTTCCCTGGGCAGGCAGTAAGAAAAATAAGCAGGAACAATTTACTTCTGTATGAAAAGACATAAATGGTCTAAGTGGTGCAATTTGTCAACTGGACATCAGCAGAAAATTCTTCCCCCAGTGCTAGGTACAGCACCAGGTCAGAGCACATAGAGAGAGCATGGAAACACCATCCTTGGAGTCTTTTGGAATTCAGATGGTCAAAGCCCCAGGCAGCATAAGCTAACTTTAAAGCTACCCTGCTCTGAGTAGCAGGCTGGACTACAAACCTCCAGAGAGCCCTATATTTCCATAAATTTGACTTTAGCTGTTACATAAATTATTGAATCATAAAATGGCCTGAGTTGGAACAGGATCATAAAGATAATCTCATTCCAGCCTGGGCAGGGACACCTTCCACTGTCCCAGGTTTCTCCAAGCCCCAGTGTCCAACCTGGCCTTGGACACTTCCAGGGATGGGGCACCCAAAACTTCTCTGGACAACCTCTGCCAGGGTGTCAGCATCCTCACAGGGAAGAATTTCTTCCTAATATCTAATCTAACCATACTCTCTGGCAGTGGGAGCCATTCCCTGGGTCCTGTCCCTGCATCCTCTGGAAATTGTCTCTCTCCAGCTTTCCTGGGGCTCCTCCAGGCCCTGCAAGGCCACCCTGAGCTCAGCCCAAAGCTTCTCCTGTGCAGGTGAACAATGCCAGCTGTGCCAGCCTTTCCTGCCAGCAGAGCTGCTCCAGCCCTCTGCTCATCCTGGAGCCTCCTCTGGGCTCTCTGCAGCAGCTCCAGCTCCTCCCTGGGCTGGGACAGGGCTGGGGCAGCTCTGCAGGTGGGCTCTCACCTAATACAAGGACAAAATCCCTCTCTCACCTCTGCTCACGCTGCTTTGGATGCAGATCAGGACACAGTTGGTTTCTGGGCTGCAAACACACATTCCAGCATCAAACAAAAGTCTTACCTAATAATTCAGAGACGTTTTTTAAAGTACATACAAGGGTACTTTATTCTACGGATTTCAGTTTACAGAAGAAAGCAGAGATTTCCGCTTGCGAAGAAAAACAGAAGTTTAGATTTCCTTTCTTTCCTAGTTTTCTAAGGGTTTTTGTCAAGCAAAAGAAAAGACAAGAGCAACAGAGTGCTCAATATATTTAGCAAGTGACACACATGCAGACGTCTGTCTAGACATGAACAAAGAAGCAGCTTAAGCAAAAGATCAAATAAGGACATAATTGCCAGCACTGATGGATTAGAATGGATACTTAAAATTGGTGCTGTAGCCAGGCATACAAAATGAATCAATTTCTAATCTATTTCTTCAAGTGGCAATACCAAAAATCTGGGAGAAAAATAAGATCTGAGCTGTTTTATCAGCTATTTTGTAGTTTTAAGCTTCTCTGACCTCATGGAAGCACTGCTCCCAGGCAGTGTATCTTTATAAAAATCCATCTATAAGAAACCTCCACTTTACAGTACAAGCTGTGGAGTAGAGCAGCTCTTCATGGTCACCCAGAAAATGAAAATACAAAAATGTATCAGCAGAAAAGCAGATGTGCAGAGGGACTGGCTTAGCTTTTTTTATTATGTCATTCTATTCTAGCACAAACAGAAGACTCCTCACCTGTCCCCCTTTCCACCACTCCAGAAATTTCACTGAACTCCAGAAGAGGACACTGGACAAGGTCCCAAAGGACCATTCCTCCAAGGCAGGAATCATTGCATCACTGTGATCCAGTGGTTCTGACCCACCTTTAATGAGATAATGAGGTGAGCTCCTGAAAACTACGTATTTTCTCATGTCTGACTTGAACTTTCTTTGCTGCATTTTCTTCTGATACAGCTCATCCCACCTCCAGTGGATGTAGAGCAGAACCTATTTTACAAAATCCTAGATAATTCAGGTGGGAAGAATCCTCAGGAGAGGTTTCTTCGCAGGAAGACCAACCTCCAGCTCAAAGCAGGGTCAGTACTGAATTCAGACCAATAATTCACTTTTTGCCACAGCCCTTAAAATAGTTGAAGGTTGTCATGTCTCTCTCCAAACCCCTCTTTCTCAGATTAAAAAAGGAAATATTTAATCTTGATTTAATATTTATCTCCCAAGGCCAGATCTCCCAGGCCATCATGATGTAATGTGTACACACGTGCACATGTGTGAATTATGGGAACTAAACATTGATAAGAACAAGTGATAAGACCATTGATAAAAAGGGAAATGTGGCAAAAGAGTGATCCCAGAAAGAAGAATGGGGGAAAATTAAATGTAACAGATTTGATATTAAAAAAAAATAAAAATTACTAATTGTGAACGAAGAAAATAAAAATTAGCAGGAAGGAGAAAGGGAAAATATCTTACAAAAAATGAAAGAGGTGTAAAGAGCTTGACTTGTTTAGGTGAGCAAAATGAAGATTAATAGAGGATACAATTCCTATTTATAAACATACTGGGTTGGGTCTGTTGAAGCTAAAGGGTGATTTGGGCATAGCAGGAAATGGGTATGAACTGCCTGCATTTAGCCAGGCTACAAATTCAAAGATTTTTAGGTGCCACATGAGCGAGGCCCTTAAAAACTGATGAGAGGATAATATTTCAAAAGGACTTTCATGAATTCAGGATACTGCACTGGAGTCACACAGACCCTTGCAATCCTCAGGGATATTTTTAATAAAATGGCTGAGGCCAAAGGAGTGGGACACAGGGGAAGATGTATCAGATAAACATTAACCAGCCTAAAACAAGTCTGGATTTCGAAGCAATGGCTGTGCAGAGAAGCAGAATGCAAATCCCCAGGGTTTTATTGTAGAATATGTCACTTGGGAGCATTTTGCAGCAGTCTGGCAGCCCCTGGCCATGTTCTCAGCCCACATCACACTCCCTGTGCAGCTCCCTGGAGGCACCTTCCCCTGGGGAGAAGGGTAAGGCTCATGCACTGATATGAATCTCATTACCTTATTTATTTGGAAATAATGATGCCATAAATTAGTCTTTGTTATGCACCTACTGGGATCATTAGCTCTGAGCTTTGAGAGCTGGGTACATTAGAATTCTGGAGACTTTTAGACTAATTGTAAATTTGATTCAGTTTTTAAATCAGTAGCTGCAACTCCTTTCCCCATGGAGGTGTTTTTGGAAAGGACTACTTCTTCACTTGAATTTATGTCAAGATGTAGATTATTTGGCTTCCTGGAATAGCTTCAGACATGCAGTAATAACTGTGTATTTATCACTTACTGTCAAGACTGACCAGTTGCAACACTTTATAAGGCAATTATTCTTTAATTCCCCATATAACTTCTCCAAGGAACATTAGAAATATTTATTGCAGCACTGGCTGCCACAAAACCCAGAGTAAGATATATCAAATTATGTTTTTTATTGGTGCAGACTGGATGCTGAAATGCACATGAACTCCAACACACCAACTTCTCTTTTAGGAATTCTATGAGAAAATGAGGAAACAGCTGCACTCCAATATTCACATTATGAACTTTTGCTCTGAGAGCACTGAAGTTAATTCTGAAAACTCAGTGGCATGAAATTATCTGTTCCCCCAGTACAGCCTTGCAGGTGTTCACACTGGATTTGTGCAGTAACTCCAAAGCAGGCTCATTGTGTGCCCTGTGTTCCAGAGCACTTTGCAGGTTCATTCCAGCCATCAGATCCCAGCACTTTCCAGACTGGGCATTTCCACCCAGACTATGAGAAAATAAAAGGTCTCAGATTATCTTTTTTGATTCACAGTCCTAATATTTGTGCTGGCACGTTGTTATCTTTCTCTGCTTTGAACAAACTATCTCAAGAGAAAGAACCTGTTATAAGCACATATGAAAATATAAAAGCATCTGATGAATGCTACAGTTGCTGTTATGAAGAGTTGGATATTTATTGAATAAGGAATATAAAGCAAATAATTCAAACCACTTTCTAGAACTATTCCAGTAAACAAACGTTCCTATTTATTTGTATAATATAATGGAAAAAGAAGATTCCTATTCCCAGCCTCTGGTACCTCAGATATCTACTTGATGTCCTTGAAGCCCAGATAAGTCCAAACAAACAAAATATCAACATTCTCCATCAAAATTAACTGAAACTTCAAGAACTTTCTCTAGCCAGTTTTCCCTCCATGCTTATCTTGCTCTCAAAAAGAAATAAATCTTCTTTTTAGTTGCTTTTCTGTGCTTCAAAACTGTTTCCTGAGAATTGTTCTTTCACAGTGAATCTCAAATGGTTTTAAGGAGTTCGTTTGATGCTTCCTATTAATGGAAAAGAGTCCCTTTCTGTGAGAAACCACTCCCTGAAGATATTTAAATCTCCAAACAGCTTCTTACCCCGCAGTACCGCTCCTCGTTGAAGATCTGTGGAGGGAGGGGAATTCCATTCTGAGGTTTTTTTTCACCTGGGACATTCTCTCTCATCCATTTCCTGTTGTCCTCGTCTCCTGCTATGTCCATCTGCTGGAAGTCAATCTTGTTGGCCTCTAAAAAGCCCACGACTTCTTGCTGTTTCTTTTTTATCTGGGTAGGAAAGAGGGAGAACAACATTCCTTCTTTGAAATGGAAATGGTTTTCTAAAAGCAACTGCTATTACAAGAGCTCAGGCAAGTTTGTCAAGTTTACAGAATCTTTTAGGTTGAAAAGGACTCCAAGATCATCGAGTCCAACCTTAGGCCAATCCCCACCTTATCACCCAGCCCAGAGCGCTGAGTGCCACATCCAGTTAATTCCTTGGACACCTCCAGGGATGGTGGTGTCATCCAAACCTCCCTGGCAGCCTGTTCCAATTCTTTTTCCATGAAAAAATTCTTCTTGAAAGTTGGAAGTTCCTTGTGAAAAATGCATATTTTATGATTGGCTTTTTGCAAATGTTACAATGAATATTATATGTGTAATGTTGGAAAGTTATGCTGTATTAACATTTTAATAACAGAGTAAATGTAGTTTTGTAATTAAAATTAAGTTTTAGTAGTTAAAATAGAAACTATGTGTGTGAGATAAGATAATCAAGAAATTTTTCGCACAGAGATAACAATTACAGAAACCCCTAAATTTTCCAGAGGAGAGGAATTTATGGCTTTCCCTGTCAACAGAAACGAACTTCCTCAAGCCTGACTTAGACTCGAAGGCACCTGGGGACTAACAGAAACTTTTTGACAAGTACCAGACAAATTTCTTGTTTTAAATAAAATATATGCATAATCATGAAGTGCTTTGTATATGCAACAGGTTACTCCTCTTAAGGGGTAAATTCTCTTTTAACAGGCTCCTTTTTCCTGGCTCATTTTGTCCAGAAAGAGGTACCCAGCCTGGACTGTAACTCTTTGCTGTTATTGTCTCATTAATTGTCCTGCCTCTAATTGTCTAACCTTTATTACTACACTTGTATTATTATTTTTATAACCATTTTATTTTTATTAAACTTTTATAAATTTTTAAAACAAGTGATTGGCGTTTTTCACATTCCTGAAGTGGGATTCACTTCTCCAGTAGCCCTCAAACTTTCTGAAGGTGAGATTCAACACTTTCTGTCAGCACCCAGAGTGCTGCCACTACATCCCTCCCACCACACACCCACCCCCAGCTTCTTTCTTTCCTCTCTGAATGCAGTGACAACTCCAGCTAAGAAATGAGGCTCAGCAGGAAGCCTCCTCCTGTGTTCCCAGATCTGGGAATGCGGTGTACAGATACTTATGGTGATCCTGCCTGAAGTGAGTAAAGGTCAGAAAATGTACAAATTTTCCTCAGCATGTTACAGCCTCCTTCTTCCTCCCGATCACAAGTGGCATTCAGCTTTCTGTGAGCCACGGTTCTCTTGTCTCTGTTCTTTAATGTTAGGCATAAATAAATTTCACAGAATCAGAATTACACAGTAGTTGGGCTTGGAAGGGATCTTCCAGTCCAACCTCCCTGGTAAGGCAGGGTCACCTGCAGCAGGTGACACAGGAAAGTGTCCAGGTGGGTTTGGAATGTCTCCAGAGAAGGAGACTCCACAGCTGTTCCAGGGCTCTGCCACCCTCAGTGTAAAAAAGTTCTTCCTCTCATGTGGAAGTGGAACTTCTTGTGTTTTAATTTATGGCCGCTGCTCCCTGAGATATAATATATAAATATGAGTTAAGGCTCAAGAAAATCCAGCACAGCTGAGCTCCTGTACTTAAATAAATCCCCAATTACAGAATGACATTCCAGCTGGATTACGAAGAACATGTTATGTACCAATAAAGCTTGTTGCACACAGCTTCTGTGACACCTAAAATTCACTCATGGCCCTTTTATTCCCTATTATGCTGGTTCTGTGCAGGCATTGAGCTTATAACCCATCCCTTTACTCTGAAAATGTAACACTCACTGTATTTCCCTGCTAAAGGAATGCTGCTCCTGAGCAGCTTTTAAAGAACTTGGCACCAGACATAGCTGGAATGAGGCATCAAGGTAATTTTTATATCTTGTGATTTGAAACCATGTACTCCATTTGTAAGACATCTGAACACCTGAAATTGAAGTGACACCACGCTAGTGTCACAAATCAGAGGGACAGGCAATGAGATGAGAAGTAAATCAGGGATTATGTATTTCCATAATCTAATAAAACAGAAGAGCTGAAGTAGAGTGATAGCCTATTATCCTGGAAATATGAGTTCTCTTGAGCAGGGATAAAATTTCTTTTCCTTGTACAAACAAAGAAGCATCTATCTACACATATGCTTGCTTATAAAAAATAGCAAACATAAAATTCTGTACATTTTTGTGACAACAACAGAGGTTTGCAGTGAGCTAAAGAAAGTGCATCACTTTGAATGAAAACACTAATCCAAAGTAGTCAAGAGCCATGCAGTTGACAGAGTTCAAAGCTGCTTATTTCTATTCATATTTTCTCGTTTTAAACAGAAATAATCTCATTACTGCCTATTTAGCTGCAGAGTTATTTGCACGACACATTCAGGCAGCAGAAAGGAATGCTCAAGGGACATTTCACTGAAGAAAGTGGCAGGATAATGTTTGTATAAATGGTTAATAAAATCTGCACGAGCCAGCAGCAGGAGTAACATCACATGCTCTGAGAGGCAGGGCACTCAAGTGCTGTCAGCTGCAATTCCAGGGTCAGCCTGTCCCTTTGGACACAGGCACTGCAGGAGATAGGGCTCCTGGAATAACTGCTGCTCCAGACAGACACTGCCTCTGAGGAGATAATGGAAATGGAGCCAGAGATTCTGTGCTCCCCTGCTTATGAAAGCTGTCACTTTTAAACCTGCATTAATAATTCTTCTTCAGCTTGAGGTTCATAATGCACAGGAGGCTCCGGCAGCACCAGGCCCAAAAGCAAAAATTGTGTGAAAAAATTAATGCTGATGTAAAGCAGTAAAGTTTCATGGAATTGTGCTGCTTAAGGAAAAGGCAAGGAGCTTCTGACTATGACAATGGGATAAACAGAGCAGAAGATGTGCTGTGTCTTATGATGTAAAGCAGTAAAGTTTCATGGAATTATGCTGCTTAAGGCAAAGGCAAGGAGCTTCTGACTATGGCAATGAGATAAACAGAGCAGAAGATGTGCTGTGTCTTAGGGCTCAACATTACTGTGGTTTAGGCAGAGCAAAAGACTTGGGACACAACCAAGTGTGAAACCACAAAGCAAACCTTTGCTGTGGGTGGCACTAAGTGGGCAAGCAAAAAAATCTCTCCAGGAAACAGCACTCACAGAGGGAAATTTAGGGTGTAACAACAGAGAGGACATGCAAAGGCTTTCCCAGAGTGTATAAGACTGCAAGAGTTTGTTTGTGCCCTCCATTGTCTGGTGGCATGGGATGAATTCAAATTGCTTGGGCATAGATTAATCGGAAAGTGGTGATGAGCAGGATATTATTTCAGCAATGCCAGTTTTTCTTTCAGCAAAGCTTGAGTTGCACCATCCCTAGCTAATAATTCCTTAAAATAATAATTTAAAAAATTGTTTTAAATAAATGCTATCTAGCTAGTGCGTAAGAATTGCCAGAGAGGTTGTGGACTTCACATCCCTGGAAGTGTTCAGGGCCAGGCTGGATGATAGAATCACAGACTGGTTTGGGTTGGAAGGGTCCTTAAAGATCACCTCACTGCAATGCCCTGCATGGGCAGGGACACCTTCCACTATCCCAGGCTGCTCCTAGCCCCATTCAGCTTTCCACTTCTAGGGATCCAGGGGCAGCCACAGATTCCCTGGGAAACCTGTGCCAGGGCCTTATCAGACTCAAAAGGAAGAACTTCATCTTAATATCTAATCTAACCCTTTATTCCTTCATTTTAAAGCCATTCCCTCTTGTCCTGTCCCTGCATCCCCTGGAAATTGTCTCTCTCCAGCTTTCCTGGGGCTCCTCCAGGCCCTGCAAGGCCACCCTGAGCTCAGCCCAAAGCTTCTCCTGTGCAGGTGAACAATCCCAGCTGTGCCAGCCTTTCCTGCCAGCAGAGCTGCTCCAGCCCTCTGCTCATCCTGGAGCCTCCTCTGGGCTCTCTGCAGCAGCTCCAGCTCCTCCCTGGGCTGGGGCAGCTCTGCAGGTGGGCTCTCACCTGAGCAGGGCACAGGGGCAGAATCACCTCTCTTGCCCTGCTGCTTTTGATGCCGATTTGAAGGGGGGCAAGTTCATAAAATGTCACCAAAACCACAGGAAATAGAAGTATTTTAGAGGTGTCATAACCATAAGCAGCAGTCCTCTGTGAGACATGAATCCTCTTTCTCCCACAATTTAGAATCTTGCAGGATATTATCAAATTCTAAAAAAACCTGTGACTAGCAACAGCATTATTTTATTTTTTTTATTGTTTGCTCCAAGCAAGCATTTAGTGCTTTTTAGTGCTATAAATAAGTGTCTCCACTTCTGCCTGCCTTAATGAACAGTTCAATATCAGCGACGTCTGGAGCAGAAAGATAATAAAGCTGGAGATATTTAAAATAAATTTCTGAAGCATCAAGGGGAAAAATATTTCGAGGGGACTGCAGATTTGCTCTAGAGCCACAGTGAATTGTAACATTCCAGCATCTGATCCAGAGCACCAGAATGTCACTGGGTTCACTGGATTCACTTGCAAAGTATTTATTAACATGAAAACCACTTGCAGTGACAAGGGTGACCATGTAGTACATAAAATAGAGACTTTTTCTTTCTTGCCAATGATCCTCTACTGATTTACGCCAGAGGCTGGCCCCATCTTATACTAAATTCAAAATCAACACCCAGTATTTGATGGGACCAGCCACCAAATTTGAAGAGCTCACCAGTGCTAACAGGACAATTTAAACTTCCAATTTAAAGTGTCTAGGGATTAAATTAATTCCTCTCAGGAAAAGCTGTGCATGCTTGATACAAAATTTCTGTTTAACAGGATTTTAGTGACATATTGAGTTTTGTGCTAACTCCTTGCATGAGTGAATTTTATTTTCTATATAGCAGAACTCATTAAAGGTTCATTGAAAGGATACCTTCCATCCATGTTCATCAGAAAATGTGGAAAACTACTCCAGGTGTACTTGGCATTGCAATTCAGAATCAGGGATCTGAAGACATGCTGAGATTGCTACAGATATACACACACCCAGCATGCCAGAAAGGAGCAAATACAGAGGAATACTGCCCTGTGAAGATTCCAGAATTTTCTTTTGGAGTCTCCAGATCAAAACAGGTCAAACAGGAGCAAAAAGAGTGCACATGGCAATTTATAAAGCTACTTGAGCAGTGAATGTTTTATTACAAATTGCGAACTACCAAACCTGAAGTTCCCAACTTCCTCTTCTTTTTTCCCCCTTGTACCTCAGGTTTACTATTAAAAAAAAAAAAAAAAAAAAAAAAAAGAATGCTAAATATCAATAATAATTTTAGAATGTAAGGCTTAGGAGGAGGCTGGTGAGAGAACTGCAAACTTCCTCAGCAGCATTCCAACTGGAACTTTAGTGAAGGACCCTTGGCTCATTTCCCACAGATGATGGTCCCATAAATAGGGGGTGTTTTTTGGAGCTTTTCCACTCTGGAATCTTCTTAAAGAAATGCAGCTGGTGTCAGGGAGATAGAGATGTAGTTAGAGCTCTGTGCAAGCACCAGCCAGTTTGTTTAGCCGTGCCACTGAGAGGGAGGGAGTGCCAAAGGAAAACTGCAATCTGAGCTCATCTGGGAACTGGATATAAAAGGAAACAGTCCTTTCCCGGTTCCCACCTCCCACGGACTTCCAACCTCCCTACTATTCACATGCCCTTCCCTTCAGCTGATACTCTCTGCTGACAGCTACAGCAGTAGATCTCAATGCTAAAAATCATCCGTGTAGCATTTCAACAGACACACACACCAAAAAAAAAAAAAAAAAAAGCCAACAAAAAACCCAACCAAACACCAACAAACAAACAAACCCCAAAACCCCAAACAAACAAAACAAAACCAAAAAACCCCAAACCAAAAAGAAAACACCAAGTAAACAAAAAACCTCCCAAAACCCAGGAAAATGAAGGGGCTTGGGAAAGAAGATTTTCTGTCTAACTTTATCCAGCCCCAGGTGCTTTCTTAGACAGAGTTCCCCCTTTGCAGGAGCAGTGTCCTAAAGTCTCTTTTAAAAATAAACACTTTATTTTCTCCTGTAAATAGTCCAGTGTCGCTTTTGCACAAATACAATACCCACTGTTTCCTTCTTCAGTGAATATATATATTGGAAATACTTTCCCAAACAGCAGTAAATCTATGCAATGACAGGTCATTTAGATGTAAATGTAACTGTGGTAAAAGCTTGCAGGCAAGCCAGCCTTCACTGACAGGAATTCTCTACAACTTGAGCAACTTTCAAGAATAAGGTGGTCAGGTCAGAATAAAACTAAGTGTTTTTCCTACTAAGAATTCCAGTGGGTTTTTTGTACGTGCAAGCTCTTTCCTGGCATCTCCTGGGCTAATTCCCCACCCTGACCCCAGCGGGGTGGAAGAGGAGGATGTTAAAGGAGTCACCTACCGCTGTAGACCCCGAAGATGTGGCGACAAAGACTTTGATCACCATGCTGGAAGTGAATCAGCAGAGCAGCCCTGCTATCCACGAGCCACCACGATCCCCGGAGGAATCCAAATGTTCCGCAGCTCCTGGGCTAAGCCGGGTGCTAAATGGATGCCCCCTCCCCCCCGCAATCCGGCAGCTTTGCCCTCTCTCCCTCTCGCGGGGTCCCGGGTTTTCCCACTCCATTGGCTCTTGGGTATTTTGGGACGAGGATTGGTCAGTAAGAGGAGCCAGAGCAAGGGGTTTGCACCTGCCCCTGGCCTTATTGCATTAGATTGACAGGGTGGCAGCCCAAAAAAGGCAAGGGAGAGTAGTGCACCAATGAGACAGGGCTGGAGAAATATTTGGGAGAGGGGGAAGGGACGACTGAGAAGGGAGAAGGGACGGGGAGCTGGCAGCTTCGAGCTGGGGGCAATCCCAAAGCTGTCGGGTTGCATGGGAAAGAGCTTCCCCGGACCGGTACGAGGCTCTGGAGTTGTAGCTGGAGATTTGAGGGGAAGGGGAAAGCAAGGGGAGCAAAGGTGCAGCAGTAATTATAGAAGAGATCATATTGAAATAAGCCTTGGTTACAAACGCTCTCAGCTTTAAAGAATTCAGATCATCATCTACACTGCAGGGCTCAGGGACTTTCCTGACATAAATGTGTGTCTGGTACGGCCTGATACTGATTTGCCTGACTCGATATACCCAGAACCAATTTCTCCTCCTTTTCTCCTCCTTTTTGCATCAAAAAAGATGTAAAAAGAGGTCCAGAATACTCAGAAAAAATATTCCCGTTCTCCTATATTATCCAGGATGCTCTTTATTTTCCATCTGGTTGTCACCTTCTACCCCAGAAATCACCACAATTCAGTGCTTGCCTGCACATCCTTGCTAAAGGAGGTCTCTGGGCATGAGTGGTATTTGAAGAATGTTAAATGGTCACAGACTATTTTCAAATTTTAAGGGCCAAGTCTGTTTGTGCTGTGAGCAACATGAGCTTAGTAAAGCTGACCCTGTGCCAGAGGTGAAACTGGACTAGGTTTTAGAAAAATATGTTTCACGTGTTAAGATTGAATATAGTAATATCTGATCCTGAAAACACTTAAAATGGATGATAATACTTTATTTCCAGAATTTATTAGACAGGACTTAATACACTGTTACACAGCTATAAAGAGTAAAAATGCTGTTGAGTTTTTAAAAGAGTAAAAATTTTACTCTTTCTAGTTATAAAGAGTAAAAATGCTGTTGAAAAGAAGTTTTTTGTCTGTTAACCAGTATGCAAAGCTGGAAATGCAGTACTCCATGTATGGAACCAGGATCCTGAAAAACTGCACTGAAAACTAAAAATAACAGTATGGGTAGTTTACTGTGGCTCACCATCTGTCATTTCTTTTTACTTTTGAGGGGTAACAGGAGGTCCAGCAACAAGCCTATTAGAAGTAGGTATTTTCAGAGTATTTTCCTGAAAAAGAACAACAACCACGGGAGAAAAAACCCAGTGAGAAAACACTAATTGTTGCCTCAAGTTATTACACAAGCTTGTTTCCCAGGAGATTTTACATGTGAGTATAGCCTGGAAATGACTGGCCATTTGGAATAGAATGTTTCCAAATTATTTGGTTTTCTGTGCCCTGAAGAAGTACAACCAAAGGATGAAATGGCCCTGGGCTTCACAGCATACCGATCAGCCTTGTGATAATGATGTTAATAATTTATCAGAAAATCACGGAATAAGCTGAGTTGGAAGGGATCTACAAGGATCTTCAAGTCCAACTGCTGGACCTGCACAGCACCATCTACAAGAGTCACAAAAGTCAAAGTCAAAGCAGTAAATTTTTGTACCACCAAACATCCATGGTCAAATCTGGGACAGAATTGCCAATGAACTCTCACTCCTGCTTGGCTTCATACCCGAAACCCTCACTGAGCTGCACATGGAAATGCCATTCCCGAAGGTTTTGGGTCATGATTCCCATTGTGTGCAGCCTCCAAGGAAAACATTACTTCATTCTGAAGGGATTTTTCCCCTTTTTCAACTTAAGGATGTTGAGTTTAACCCTGAATTTGGAGCCCGCTGGGTCCGGCCTGTGCGCTCTGAGGGCGCATCCAGGCCCTGAGGCACCTCCATGGCCAAGGCACAACAGGACCCACATTGCCAAATTCCCATTAAAACCCTGGAATGGTACTAAAATAGGAAGGTGGAAATACACACACGGGCTCCTCTGCCAGGTCTGGGGTGAGGGAAGAGGGAGGGAAGAGGGAGGAAAAGGGTGAGACCCCGCTGCCAGGGTGCTGCCGCCATTTCCCACAGCAACAGGGATGGAGGCCGGTGACGGCGGCTGGTGAGGCCCTGAGGGGAGCACACACGGGGGTGGAAGCAGGGACAGATCCCCAGGGAGGACACGGGACAAGGTGGGATCCTTCACCTGTGGGTGCCTGGGGGACAGGGAGAACAGAGAGGAGTGGGGGGAGGACATGGGGCTGGGTGTGGGATTGTGTGTCCAGGTGGGACATTGGAGGGGTGCCAGGACAAGGGGTTGGATGTGGGGTTTTGGGACACTGAGGGGATTGTCAGCACATGGGGCTGGGTGTGGGGTTTTGGGGCACTGAGGGGATTGCCACGACATGGGGGTGGGTGTGGGATTTTGGGACACTGAGGGGACTGCCAGGACATGGTGCTGGGTGTGGGATTTTTGGACACTGAGGGGACTGCCAGGACATGGGGCTGGGTTTGGGGCTTTGGGACACTGAGGGGACTGCGAGGACATGGGGCTGGGTTTGGGGTTGTGTGTCCAGATGGGACATTGAAGGGGTGCCAGCACATGGGGCTGGGTATGGGGTTGTGGGACATTGAGGGGATGCCAGGACATGGGGTTGGATGTGGGGTTTTGGGACACTGAGGGGATTGCCAGGACATGGCACTGGGTTTAGGGTTGTGTGCCTAGGTGGGACATTGAAGGGGTGCCAGCACATGGGGCTGGGTGTGGGGTTTTGGGACACTGAGGGGACTGCCAGGACATGGCACTGGGTGTGGGGTTGTGGGACACTGAGGGGATCGCCAGGACATGGCACTGGGTGTGGGGTTGTGTGTCCAGGTGGGACATTGAGGGAGCTGCCAGGACATGGAGCTCAGTGTGGGATTTTGGGACACTGAGGGGACTGCCAGGACATGGAGCTCAGTGTAGGATTTTGGGACACTGAGGGGACTGCCAGGACATGGCACTGGGTTTGGGGTTGTGTGTCCAGGTGGGACATTGAGGGAGCTGCCAGGACATGGGGCTGGATGTGGGATTTTGGGACACTGAGGGGACTGCCAGGACATGGCACTGGGTGTGGGGTTTTGGGACACTGAGGGCACTGCCAGGACATGGCACTGGCTTTGTGGCTGCGTGTCCAGGTGGACACTGACGGGGTGCCAGGACATTTTCATCTTCAACACAGGAATTTGGCCCTAATTATTTTACTCCTGTACTTTTTCAACATAAATTCTCCTGGAGTTTGTCCGTTCCAGCCCCTGCCTCTTTAATTCTATTGCAGTATCTTTCATTTCATATCTCTGTTTCTTCTTCACCTTTGGTTTTCCTGTCTTCTCCTTTTCTATTTTATTTACTTCTCAACAGCTGCTCTGGATGAGCAGGTTCAGGCCACACTTCTCATCCAAAAAAAAAATTAAAGCAGTAGTTTTAAGTTTCATTTTAGGTAATTTGCTTTAAAGACAATTTGCCTAGAAAGTGTTGGCAGTGCCAAATCAAATTTTAACACAAATACAGATCTGTGGATCAACCTGGGCTTTGCCTAATGCTCAAAATATGATTTCTCATCTCTTGTGGGTTATTGCACTGCCTCAGATTTAGCAGGACTGTGGCATTCCTCAGTATTCCACAAGGAAAAACTGTTCATGCAAAGGAATTAAGAGTAATGAAACTGTTTTGATTCAGCCTAAAATGGTCTGTGCAATCCTGAATTACGTTCTTTAATTTTCTTTGGGAGCTATGCGATTCCCCTCTCCCATTTAAGAAATTTAATTTAAAATGGAATGCCAGCACGAAGCAAAAAAGCCAACAAAGGAGTTAGAAGGTTCTAAGAAAATAGTTTCATATTTTGTTAGTGAAGGGGACGTGTTAAAACCCATATGAACTAAAACATCATTTTAACCCCCCTCAAATTCCTTTCCACAGTTGCCATGCTCCTTTTAGGCCCCCAAAATACACAACTTACCCTTCTACTGTGTAAGATTCTTTGTTTATAAATGAATTTTAAGGGAGCAAAGATAATTTCTTTGTGGCCCTGTTGTTGCTATGAGATGAATGTGACATTGCCACTCTCAAAACCTCCTATTAACAAATATTTTCCTACTTTTCTATTTTTCTTCCTCTTTTATGCAAAATATAAAATTTGAATTATCACTTTGGGTCCCAACATTTAACCTCTTTTTTGTTTTAATCTCACTTTCAGGTATGTCTAGAATCTAATGCCTTTCCACAATTGTGGCTCAAGGTAAAACTTGCCTCTCCTCACCTGAAGTGGATTGGAACATGATAATAAGAAAATGGAATGGGTATCAAGCCATATCCCAAGAAATAATTTTTTACCACAACTACAGTGTTTAAATCATTCTGTCAGGAGAATAAACTGAATAAAATGATCTGTTCTTGCACTTCCCAGTAGCCTTGGCAAGGAAAAAAAAAAAGAAAAAAATGGGGAGGAAAAGGAAAAAATTAAAAAAGCATAACAGTTGTTCAGAAATACCTAGAAAATTACTTAGAATTATTTATTTAATGCAAATACATGCTTTTTACAAACATATTAAAATAGTTTTAGGTTCTTCACTGTCCTCTGCTTAGAGTGTTCATCTGGCAGCTAAGGTGATTTTTATGCTGTTTTAAGGGATTAGTTAATTTTGTGATCTGATTTGCTGTCCAATTCTTGAACAATGTGGTTAATTATATTTTTATGACATGAAATACTATTGAAATCCCAGGTGAGGTGGAGGAGACACAAGTGAACATTCTCCCAGTGATGATTCCAAGAGCTTTCTCAGTGACTGACTCTGAAAGAGTCAGAGGAGGCAAACCTTTAGAAACAGCAGGAACTGAAAAGAAGGAAACACAGAAAAAGGCCAAGACAAGAAAGGAAAGAAAGAAATGTGGACAGTGTCTCTATACCCAGGGTGATAAAAAAGGTAAATTTGTTCTCTGGTAGTATGAGGTATTTCTGGTAGCATGAGACTCTCTTAAGAAATAGCATTGTTCCCTTTGTTTGGCTTTTTTTTTGATAATTAGCAAGAGAAGGACAACAGTTTTTCAGTGAATGGAGGATTGGTATAATATAATATAATGGAATAGAATAGAATATATATTATATACTATTAATTATTATATTATATGAATATTATTATACTATATATTATTTGTTATTTATTAATATAGAATAGAATAGAATAGAAATTATAATATTACATATATTAATTATATATTTTATATATAATAGATATATTATATTATATTATATTATATTATATTATATTATATTATATATCATCTGTAATAAATGTATATGTTACATTAGGTATAATATTATTTATAATATTATATAAAATATAGAATATATAATACATTTTAATATATTTATATATATATTTTTTATATATATAATATACAGTAATAATATATATAATAAAATCTATTTCAAACACCAATAAGGGGAGGGAAGACAAAGAGAGAAAGAGATTCCCTGCTCTGTTATCCCACAAAGCTCAGTGATCCAAAGGGAGAATCACCTGGGATGTGGGAGCCCCTTGGCAATCCTCATTCCTCAGCTTTAACCCAAGGACCTGAAAATGGCTCTGCCACATCTTGGTGTCTGACCATGAATCACCTGGCAAGTCTGAAAAAGCCTTTCTTAAGGAAAATGGGTAAAAATCATGCACAAAAGTGTCTGTTTTGACCAGAAAATTGCCATTTTGTGGCCAGTTGGGTCATGGTGTATCCCGTGGAATGAATTTGTGCCTCAGTGGAATGAGCATAGAGAAGGAAGATGCAAATGTACATGGAATTGATGCCACTGTTAACAGTGAGGAATCTCTCCATGTCTGCATCTTTCCCCATCTAGACCCATTCCTTTCTTAAATCCTTAAATCCTACCAGGCCACATCACAAAAATGCGTGGGAAACCAGCAAGCCTTTTCCTGCTGAGCTTCAAAATTTCATCTTGATTTACCAAAGCTACAAAATGGAAATCAATTAAAAAAAAAAAAAAGGCAAAAAAAAAAAAAAAAAAACCAAAACAAAAAAAAAAAAAAAACCAAAAAAAACCCAAAAACAAACAAAAAAAACCAAAAAACAACCAAAAAAAAAAAAAAAAAAAACAAAAAAAACAAAACAAAAAAAAACAAACAGAAGACCACTAATTGTCTCTGTTATAATCTATGTTATTATTTGCTGCTGTCAAGAAGTTATACTGGCATAAAAGTAGCAGGCCAGAAAAAGTAATGACTTTTTTATATCTAGTTAGCAAAAAATCATTATTGACCTCCATCTGTGGTGGATGATTTATTGTATATATTTGTAGATGTTATATGTCATTTAGATAAAGTGTTTATTTTTGCTTGTCCATGACTACTGGAAATGGAATACATTTTACAGAAATTCTGACAGCTTTTTGCCCCTTTTTTCCATCCTCTCAGTCCTTTCTGGCAAAATAAAATAGTAAAATAATGTAATTTTGCAAATACTTGTGTGACAATATTTGTGGTCTTATTGTAGTTTTCCTGCAGTGGAATTGTGTTGCAGAAAATATTGGATTCAAGAGAAATTCTTGTAAAGATCTGTCCTTTTATTCTGGTGGTTTTTTTAAGTCAGGACCTTGACTGTTTTACCCATAAAATATGAGGTGATCGATAAATTCTAATAAACTTTTTAGCAAAATACTTGTTGAAATGTCATGAAAGCTGTAGTAAAAATGAATATGTGCCTGAAAAAGCGGAACACACTTAGATTTATAGTCTTTAATAGTTTTAAATTCTAATCCTGCTTCAGGAAAAGCAAATGAGAGTAATTCAGCCAGAACCCTGGCCATAAGGAGAGGCAAATGGCAGCAACACACTGAGAAGTTGCCCATTCATTTATTTTTAATTGCTGTTTAGAAACCACATAGACAACTGCACACCTGTTGTATGCAATGAGCATTTAAGGTTTATTTAACAATGTAATTTAATTCAAATCTGACTGGAAAACTGTAGAAAACTGGTTAGAAATCCCAGCTGCAGGGATTTCGACCATGTGCTGTTGGGAGCATGTTGGTTTTTTGAGTCCTTGCAGACCTGTAAATTACTCTACTGTTTTTTGTTGGTTTTTTGGTTTTGTTTTGTTTTGTTTTTTAATCATGCACCTATTCAAGGTGTAGATTCTGATGGGTTGAATTGGGTTCATCAGATTGTGGCTATGTTAGTGAAGTGCATGATTTACAGGAAGAAAACTGATTTCCACAGATTGAAAATTGATTTCCATTGATATATTTCCATTTATTTCCATTGGCTGCTAGCTGTGGTCTGCTGCAGCCACAGAAAGACACAGAGATAAAAAAAAAATATTTAATGCATTTATCTGTGAATCATTTGAATCATAAAATCCTAGAATGGATTGAGTTGGAAGATCATCTTGTCCTACCCCCTGCCATGGGCAGGGAACCTTCCCCTAGACCAGGCTGCTCAATGAACTTCAGAGTTTTGGGGCATTTTGTGAAGAAACCACAGTTCTGTAGTTGGATGAGCAGTTTAGGAGTAGTAATTAATTAGTAGTAGGACTTTATGTGAGCAGAAAAAGCAAACAGTGTTTGATTTGTCTCAAATAATTTCTGTCTCTGAATGCCAATTCACTCTGCTCTCAATGCAGGAGGGAAGAAATGGCCAGCTGCAAAAACCTCCAATCTGAACAACTCCTTTTTGACCCTGCAGAGCGGGGTGGTTTACCAGGACAAAAACGCCACGGCCCAGCGAATATCCTCAGCCAGGATCCACAAAATCAAGGAGCTGAAGAACGAAATATTCGACCTGCAAAGGAAAATCGAGACCTCGAGCTTCGAGAACCTGGCTTTGAAAGAGCTGAACCGGCGGCACGCCAGGGCCATCAACAGGTACAGCAACGCAGAGAGCCACCTGCAGGAGCTGCTGGCAGGGCATCGGAACGAGCTGACAGACCTCAGGAACCTCCTGAAAACGTCCCAGGAGGCCGAGAAAAACACAGCCCGGGAGCTGAAAAAAGTTGAAGCGGAGCTGAGGAGAACTAAAGATGATCTGAAGACTTTGCTCGTGCTGTCAGAAGACAAAGCTCTGGCAGAGAGGGAGGAACTTAATCGCAGGTTGTCAATCCTCAACAAAACATTGGAAGCAAAGGATGAGAGGATACAGGTAATGCCTGCAAATTATTGTATTTGTGGAATGTAGGGTCATAGAATATCCTAAGTTGGGAAGGAATCACAAGGATCGTCCAGCAGGAGAGATTTCAGTGCAGGAATAGTGGAAAATTTTAGGCTCCTTCTTATCAGATGAATGATTCTGATATAATCCTGTAACACTGGATGCTGCTTAATGCAGTGCCCTCCTGAGTCTAAGGAAGCTCAAGAGGAGATAATTCATCTCCTTTTAATACCTCATGTTTCTTTACTCTCACTGACCCCAGCACAAAAAAAGATAGGAACACAATTTTTACTACAAAACTGGAAGAGTGAAATTTCCATGGTCCTCCAGGAATTCATTTCTATTTCCTATGGGGTTTATTATGCATAGAATTAAATAAAGAGCCAGGAAATCTTAAGAGAAACTGTAAATATAAACAGCTGAATTCAGAGTCTCTTTTAAAAACTTTCTGTTTCCAGGAGTGAGGAGCTATAAAATCACACAGGTTTTGGTGTCCACCCAATACTTTTAGGAACTGGAATTTCAGTGCATGGCCCTGGGTTCTGAAGATAAAAACCCAATAAATCACCCAATTTTCATTTACACTAAGCCTCCTTATTCTGCTACAGTTCATAGGTCTCTGTGAATAGAAAGCCTTAATATTTCTCAAAGCTGGTTGTATTAATTAATCCATCAGAAAGGTAATGTACGGCCTTATTTTTATGATTGAATGCCAAAACCTTTTCTTTTGTTCAGTGGAAATAGGTTTAAAATATTTTTTTTCTTACTTTGAAATTAATTTTTACGATTCTTCAGTATAGTTTCATGTATTGTTTACAATATACTTTATAATATTATTTATATTACTACAATTAGAAGATAATAACTATAATTAGAATATGATAATAATTATTATATATAATTATGAGCTTACATTTCCTTATATTAGCACACTTATATTTTCAATCAGTCAAGAACTGAAGTTTTCCAACTGTCACACTGAGAATGGTAAAATCTGTCACTTTTTTAAGAGTCTGGAAATGCAGCTGAAGCTGAACAGCAGCACCTTTAGTCGTCAGCTGGCAAGTGAGAGTAAAAAACTCCTGGAAGCTACAATGACCACAAAGAACTTGCTAATGGAAATTAACATCATTCACCAAAAAATTAAGGTATTTCAGATTTTATCCAGGTTTCTATCTCTACAGGAAAATTCAAGTATTTAATGCTACCTATTCCTTTTGCTTCTTTTACAGTATTTACTAACGGAATTTGGATTCCTTCTTGTGTCTATAATCGACTAAAAAAGCCAGAAATGTCAAATTCTGGCATTACTGGGGAGTTTATTTTTTAGAAGCAGTCCTGTAATGAATTGAAACAGAGATTAATGCATCAGAAATTTAAAAATCCACCCCAGAGTGTTACCATTTTGCCAGACTGGGAACAGATATATTCATCTACTCACTTTAAATTAACTCCCTCACAGAAACAAGTCAAAATGAGCCAAATATCACAACCTGCAAAACTAGAGTTTAAGAAAAAAACCTGTGGAAATGTTCCAAGAGTTTGCTTAAATTCCAGTTTCATTTTTAGACAAATGGTTTGGGGATAAATAGGTCCAGTTCAGCACTTTTTGTAATGCTTGTAAATCAAACATACAGGAAAACGAAATGGATTTAAAGCTGAAACTGCCAGGAATGGGATGCCATATGAGTTGTAATGAAGAAAACCTTTACACATTCCAGAAAACCTGGAATCCCTTGTGGCTTTTTCATAACTCTCTTTGTAACACAGTTAAAATACTCTTATTTCTATATTTCTGTGTCAAGGTGATCCCACTGGGGAGCTTTCTCTTCCTAAATGGAATCAAATATCTGTGGAAGATGTTGTCAAGGGGAGTTTTCCCAGACATTGTGAAAGGCAGGACAGGCATTTCCTGAGGGTTCCTGGAGGTTGGGATTTCTGCACAGGAGTGTTGTTTATCCCTCTTCCCTGCAGCAGGTGCAGAAGTTTCCTCCTGGTACTTGGCAGAGTTTTTTTCCGTGTCAGAGTTTGATCTCCTCCTGGACATGCAGATCTGGGAGATAGGAACAATTATAATCTCAGGAAGACTAATGTAAAACTGTCCCAGAATGCAAATTATTTCAAATTATTCTCACCTTAGCTCTTCTCTAAAATAGTTCTGTTTCATTTCTTTTCCACACAGTTTTTGGTGTGTTCAGGTCTCTGAATTTTCTATTTAGATCCACAAAATCTTCTATTGATTTACCACAAAGAAGACCAGACATACTTCTCAACCTTATTTCTGTGCCAGAACAGAGTTTATCCTTACAAATTCATTGTTTTAGGCACCTGTCTTATTTCAGGCCATTCCACTTCCAGGATAACTTGTAATTTTCCCAAATAAATGAAGCTCCTGTTTTTTTTCCCCACTGAAAGCCGGAGTGGTGAGAGTGTAGCTGAGATCTGTCCTCTGTGTTTAAGAAAGATTTCCTTAAAGAAAGAGGAATCTTGCTAAATAAATGTCAAAATGCACCTCTGATTTTCATGTCACCACCAGAGCAACAGGTTGTGAACCAACTGAGCATATGACAAAGGCACTTGAGTAAATGATTTTTTAAAAAAATCAACAAAAAAGAGGAAGCAAAGGCCAAAAAATATTTATTCTGGAAAAATGTAAATGACAAAGACCATGTGGGTCTGGCAAAAGGTGAAATCCTTGATGGATTTCAACCAGCATGGGAAAATTAAGCAGGTAAAAAGTAATTCTTGATGCATATTAGAAGCTTAACAGTGTTTGTTTCTTCTTAGGAAAAGGATCGGCAACTTTACGTACAGAATATTTATGCAAATCGGATGCCAAAAGCCCTGAGGGACAGAAGTGATTGGGATCCTAATGACCAAAGTATGTCTGTAACCATCTTCTTCTCTTGTTTAGTTAAGTGACACTTCCACTGTTTTAGAACTGGGAGGTTTATTCCAAATTAAATGCCAAAGTAGTGCTTTTGTGTGGGCTGAAAAGGTTCAGGGATAGGCTTGAATGGTAGAAAAGAACAACATAAATTAAGTTCTACCCAGGAAGAAAGAGCTTTTTAGTAAAGAATATTTCTCTCACATGGATGCTCATAGATATTGGGGAGAAATATCTGTTCCATGCAGTCTTGGCTATGCAACATTCCAAGGGCAGCTGCCTGGAGTGGGATTCAGCTGATTAAAATGAAGCAGCACTGTTTGAGATGCCCCAGTTTGCCTCCACTACACCCAGAATTTGGGATGGAATGATCTAAACATGGACTTCCCTGGCTGAGGCACCTCTTGAAAACACTGATCAGATATTGCTGCTCCTAAAGTGAAGCAGCAATCAGGACTTTCTTCATGTGGGTACCAAAGAGTCCTTAGCAAACCTGTCTGCTGGAAATGCTTCCCACAGAATTCCTGAAATCATGGCAGCAATACAAAATCTTACCACATTCAGTTGCTTATTTCTTTCCTCTTCATTGCCTTTTCAAACCCATTAACTCTGCCCAAATCCCCAGTGAACTACAGGGAAAAGACTGGTAATTCAAGGTGTAAAGTTAAGAAAAACACATATTCCTGGTTCTCATCCCAAGTCAGACACATTTTTTATGAAACTCTGAATTCCTGTTTAACTTACACCACAGAACTACCATTCTTTAAAATTTTACTCACATATGGCCTTATATTCAATAGAATATTGAATATTGCTATTAAATTATGGCACTTGAGACACTGTTATTATTTAAATTCTTCTTTCCTTTAAGCGAGATAAGGGAGCTTAGTTGGAGAGAGACATGATATTTTGTAATGAAAAGCTTCCAAGCAAAGTTGCCCGATCCTCTGGAATTTTTAGAAAAATGTTTCATTCTCTGCCAGTTAATGGATTTGGAAACCCAGAGCTGGAATTGCTGACAATTTGTTTTCCTTTTCACTACTGACTTGAATTTTCCTTTAGCAGATTTCCGAAGAGTTGCCTCTTCAGGTCATTATTTTCTAGTGGACGTTCACAAAATATTTTTTTAGCCAGCAGGAAATTTGGAGCTGGGTTTTTTAGCGATGCTGATAAAAGGCTGGAGGGAGGCTTCCTTAGGTGTCCCGGAAGCTCTGTGCACGTAACTGGAATGGATTTTTTGGCTGGAGCCGTGGATTGCACAGCTCCACGTGGCCGGGAGCGGAGCGCGGGCAGGTGGCAGCGGCTCACCTGGGGCGGCAGCGCCCCCTAGTCCCGGTCCCGGGGAACGCCCCGCTGATCCCGGCTGGAAAAGCTCCCGGAGCCATGGGAACACAATTCCTCCCGCATCGCCGAAGTCATTCCAGGCCGGTCACCAGCATCCCTTCCACCGCCCAGCTGCCAACACCCCGAGGGCACCATTTTTGTGCGTTTTATCCTTTGATTTCTGAGCCCAAAACTGGGGAAAATGGTGAATGTGCACGTGGGTAAGATCCCGGTTTTGCTGCTCTGGTGGTAGCAGCTTTCTAAGCTGCTGTACTTGTGTCAAAATTATTCCAAAAATATACTCATCTTCTCCATCTCATATCCAGATTTCTCTGAACATCTCATTCAGTCACTCCCTTGGAATCTCTTCCAAAGACCACTGATATTTCAAACAGTGTTAAGCATTTTCCATGAACTGGGTTCCACAAAGATCCAAATTTAGGAAACTGAACTCTGAGGCTTCATAGCAGATCTCTCAAATTTACACTAGAATGGAACCAAGAATTATGCCCATGTGGGATCTGGGGCATAGACACACTTGTCTGATTTTACATGTTCTATCTGAAAAAATACTTAGTAGTTTACTTTATATAGATATTTATGTATATACTTATGGTTGGGATGCACTGATGTACAGATGAAAAGGCTCAGAAATCCAGGTTTGTGTCCAGTTTCAGCATTTATGGATTCAGCAGAACAAATTACTTCTTTTTTTAAAGGGCATTAAGATATGCATTAAAAAAAGAAAAGTTAAAATTCTTGGTCACATACCAGTATTGTCAGTTGTCAGAGATATCTTTTATTTATATCAACAACCTAATTCCAGAAATTACTGTATTGCTAATGCTTGTCCTATTCAACAGGTCTGAGAGTAGACAGATCAGTACAAGTAGATAAAGAGAGTTTCAGAGAACTGCTGCTGTCCCAGCACCAGGAAACAATAAAAAACCCAATCCAGCTAAAAAAGGTGGGAAAGATCTGGATCCAAATCCAACCCCCTCTTTAAACTCTCAGCTAAGGTGTGTCTTATTCCCTAAGTTGCAGAAATATGCCTGGATAGCCTGATCCATCATCTAGGATGTGGATTTTGCATGAGTGTGATTACAGTACAGAAATAATGCTGTGATGCAAAATATAATGTAACAGCAATAGAAATTACTAATGTTTTTGTAAGTATTGCACTGATTGTATTCTTTTAAAAGTCACTAAACAAGCATTCCCTCATTATTTTTACCTTTAATTGCCAATTGTAGGAGAAAAGAAGAGATAAGGGTGGAGAAGGTAAAGCAGAGGAAGTGTGCTCAGATGGCCAGGGTAAAAAAGAAAAGCAAGCAACCAAGAAAGTGCCAGAAACTTCAAACAGGACACACAGAGGTAGGTTTAATGTTTCTCTCAGAAATTCACCTGATCTTTGCAAATTACCAGAAAATTTTTGTGGTTGTGACAGCCCTTCACTGGCACCTGGCTGACAGGAATTAGTTCCAAATGATGAATGAGGTGTCACTGAAATCACAGAATCACAGAAAGGGTTGGAAAATGCAGCTGCTGGTGGTGCTGCACCGAGAGCAGAGCTGTTCTGCAGGATGTGGCATCTCCACCCTGATGTTCTTTCCCAAAGCTCAGGGTGGTAAAAATTCAGTGTTCTGTCTGTAACAGGTTAATTAACAGTTGTCAGTCCACTGACCTCAAAGTGGTAGCTGGGAATCTTCATCACTGATGTGAACATATTTCCATGGCTGGAAAAGGACTGTGAGGGCTGGGGGCAGTTCCTCATTAGTGATCCCTGGAAAGAGATTTTATGGAAATCTCAGCCACTGTGTTCTCATGGAAAAGTTACATGCAAGGGACTCATCTGTAATCATCTTTATTCTGAACCAGTTCCATAGAACAGAGGAAAGAAAAAGCCACTGCTGTTCCCTCATTCACGTTTTTCTTTCTAGAAACATTCCTCTTATTTCCTCTAAGGCTTTTAGGAAAAGAAAATGTCTAAGTGCCACCATTCTAGACATGTCACAAATGGCAGGAGACCTCCAGGTCACACATTTGCCCAGGTGGAACAGGTGATGCCAGGTCACATCCCTGTAACCTGGCATGTGTTAACTCCTGAGGTTTGTACTCTGCCTTCTCAGTCTTTCCAGAGCCCCCCAGACAACCAAAGTCAGCATTTGTCCTTAAAATGCCCTTTTAAAACTGACAGAAAACACAGGTCTTACAATGCTCCCTCTGAGAAATCTGCGAAATCTGAGTTTCTCTCACTGATAGCAGACTTTTATTGAAGACTTACACAGCTTTTTTAGTTCCTGCAACTTCTTATTTCTCCTTTAAGCTTGGATTATGCCTCATTTTGGGGGTACTCTGTGAGTCTCTGCAGAGCACAGGACCCATTAGAAGTTGTCCCCTGCACAGATCAATGGCATTTCTTCACACATGTTCCTTTTCCTGCTGAAAAGCGGATCCCCCTCATTCCCAGGTGAGAGAGTTGCTGTATATTCTGCTAGACACAAGCAACTCTGTTGTGAATTTAGAGAAAGAAAATCCAATTAAGAATTCAGATCTCACCTGGTATCTCTGTAGCATTGTAGATGACTTTTCTGGCACTCTATTTAGCCATTGCTGTACATAATGGCTGCTAGATCCATTTAACTAAATTCAACACCATGAAAAAAAAGTAAAAATAAAGATATGAACCTGGATTCAGTGGCAGAATTATGTTGTTTAAATCTTGCCCCATGCTGTGGTATTTATTAGAGATGGTATTTGAAATACTATCAATAATAAGAACTGAAGCAGTGAAATAAGGATGTGATACTTGCTCTTTTTAAAGCTTCATAACTCTTCATGTTCTTAAACCTTACAATATTTCAGAGGGCAAACTACTGATGGAAGAACGCAAATTTTCAGAATTTATTAAAGAAATGGAAAAAGAGACAGAAGTTCTTAAAAATGAGTTGAAAACTCTGATGAAATCTGAAAAAAATCCTCAAAGAGTAAAAGAGAACAATCACGAGGGAGAGGCAGTGGAAGAAATTGAAAAAGAAGAGAAAAACCACTATGAGCAGCAAAAAAAGAAAGCCAGGAGTGAAGGTGCAAGTCCAAGCAAAGACCCCACCAGGCTGAAAAAAAACCACATCTTCTCAGAAGCTGTTGAGAATTTGCATCAGGGCTTCCACACTTCAGGTGCCAAATGCAAAGCAGGCAGCCAGAGACAGAGCTGCAGTGACACTGCTGTGCCCAGGGGGAAAATCTCCTTTGGGGCTTATGAACCCTCTTTTGGGCAAACCCCCCTGGGCTGGCAGGACAGCCCCTCTGGAGTGGAAGAAACACCTGATGAAGGAGCTCTCTGGGGAGGAATGTTTGCAAGGAGACAACTCCTGCAGTGCCAGCAGCGCAAGGGTGAAGGCAGACAAGTGAGGGGGGCAAGGCAAATCCCAAACTCCATGCCAGGGTCCAACTCTCCTCGTTAAAACCAGCTCCTGAGGATACACAATTGTTCCTGATAGCTTAGTACATCAGCTTACCTTTGGAAAGTTCAAACATTCAGATTGTTACAAACCAAATGTTTTACTTTCATTAAATGTTTATTAAATCTTACAAGCACTTGGCAATTGCTTTCCTTGATTTTTTTCCAAAACAATCCAATCAGTTGTCACAAAAACTCCATTCTGTGCTTGGTGTGTTTCCACAAAAATGTGTTGTATTAAGAATTCCTTATCATTTTTACCTGTTACCAGGCAAAAGTTAGTCCTTGCTTAGGAACTTCCAGGTTTTTTGCATTCCCAAGGAGCTGGAATTTGGAAGCTGGGTGGTTGCCAGCTTGCTGAGATGAGCACCCAGCTTTCATAAGGTTCACTGCTGGGTGAAGACCAACAATGCAATAAAAGAAAACACTTTTTTAGTTCCTTCACTCCCCAAACAGCTTCCAGAATTCACAGATAATAAAAATAATTTGCTCCTACATTGTTTTCACGAGCATTAGAAACCTCTAAAGCCTCATTCTTTCCCACTGTTAGAACTTATCAAAGCAGTTTGCCTGGTAACTTCCCCAGCTGACATCCAGAGATGAATGTGCAAGAGGAAAGCATTGTTTTGGACAAGTCAGGCATAGCCAGTCCCCAAAAAGCCTCTAAAAATCCTTGTTTAAGGTTATGTAAGCAAGAGGAGGAGGACTGTGCTTTGTTCCTCACACTAATTTATTAAATACTTGCTTAAATTCATGTGAAGTTTGGAAAAATTAAGGGCATTCTGTTAATTTTTAAAGGCAATAGCACTTTAAAAAATATCCAAAATAACACTACAAAAGTTTTTAAAGATGACAAAGACAGTCAGAGCTGAACCTGTTGCAGCAACATTTCAAAGGTTTAGAAAAAAAAATTTAAATATAAATTAGTTGAGTTGATTCAAACAGCATTTCCTTATGCACAAACATGGGGGTGAGGGTGTTGTTTTGGTGAGTTTGGGATTTGTTTTGTCATTTTGGGTTTGTTTGTTTGTTTGGGGTTTTTGTGGGTTGTTTAGGAAAACTGCAGTTAACATCAAAAAAGAGATGAAAAAACCTAAGATGGGTTGAAAAGCTTTATTTCCTTAATAAAATCACAATTACACATAACATTCAATCACAGTATTTTTTCCTTGATATTTATTTTCACGTTGGCTAAATGCAATTCCTAATATAAAATCCCAATTTTTAAATTAACAATAAAAAAAACCCCCACAAAAATATTTAATCCATATATATACACACAACATAACCTGCCTTTTAGAATTGTTTTTTAAAGGCAGTGCCAATTTTGGAGGGGTCCTGGCCCCAACCTTCCTGCAGGGAGGAAAAGGCCCTGGAATAGCAGAAGAATCATTCCTCTGGGAATTCCAGAGTGGGAAGCTAAATCAGCATCCCCTCTGCAGCAACAGCAATGTCTTCTGCTTCATTGACAGCAGCCTGTGCTTGGCAGCTGAAGAAACCTCCTAAGAGAGAAAATCTTCATTAAACTCACCTATTTTTTTTAGGAGAGCTCAAGAATATTCCAATTTTAGGGTAAAAAAACACAAGGAAACTTTCTTTTGCCCCAAGCCAAGCAAACAACCTCCCTCTGCCCTCTGCACCACCCAACATGGTCCCACCTCGGGGTGAAGCTACCACATTTTGCAGCAAAAAAACAGCCAAGCTCCCAAATGAATTCCTAAAGCCAGCACGTTTCCAATTTAAAACCACAAATCCAGCACTTTCAGATGTTGGTGACAACAGGCCATGACAAAGCCTTATGGTTCTGCCACGACTAAACCCAAACTGAGGTTTTACAACCAGCAATGCTGTTCTTTCCAAAATGAAAGACAAACTCTGGGAAGCAAAATCAAAAGGACTGACAGATATCCAAATGCAACAACAGGGATTGTCTCAGACCTTGTCTCATGGAAGATAACTGTCCCTTTTTTAAATTTTAATTAATTTAAAACAGTGATTATGTAAATGCAGCTGGGGAGTCCATGGATTGCTGAGATTCCTTCAGCTGAAGGGGTGCAGCATGATGGCTACAACTTTATTGCAGACCACGAGCCAGCAGGTAATTCCCACACCTCCTGGAAAAGAGGGAGAAACCACAATTGAAGTTGTTGGATCAATAACCCTGAGGAACCTGTGCAGCTGCAAACAACCTTGGAAATGTAAAAAATGAAACTCAGAACTCATGAGGCCAACAGGAACTAAACTCTTTCTATACAAAAGGGAGATACAAGAGATGGGAGATAAATCAATGCTGGTCCCCAAAAAATTCTGGATTGTCTTGGGAAAAGAACACCAAATACACAAATATGAGTGTGGTGAGTGCATCCCAGAGTTAAAACCATCTGCTACAGACCCAAGAGAAAATATCTAAGTTTAAGGCCTGGCAGAATGCTTTGCTTGAAATTAAATTCAGGATTTGAGAGATGTAAAAAGTACATTTCCTCTGAAGTTGAAATCAGTTGTTTTGTAAGCACATAGCTATTCACAGCACACCTGTGAAGAAAACTCCCTTTTGGGTGATTTTCTGATTTTCTAATTTAAATCTTCCCCAGGGTATATTCAATACAGAGAAGGGCAATGCTCTGTTTGGGTGGAAATAAAAATGACAAAATTCCGTGATCACCTCAAGAAATCAGAACTGAGTACACACAGAAGAGCTGCTCAAACACTTGAACCCTGTGCTCTGGGAGTCAGAGAAGCAGCTGCTGATAATCCCTGGATGCTCTGGGGCTTGGGAATGTCCTTTCCCTCACCTGCCACTCCAGTAGGGAAGGCCACCAGGCGCTCCAGGGGAGCCAACCATTTGCTTGGAAGCACGGTGACGGGCTCAGAGTAGTACTTCCAGATCAGAGAGATCATCAGGGCAGCCTGGAATGGGGATTTTTATTAGTTTGGATAATAACACACATCAAAGTACATTCCCAGTGCTATCTGGAAACAGCAAATAGTAAATGCTAATGGAAGGGAATTGTTTCTTTGTTATTTTATCGTCTTCAAAATACTTTTAGATTTGGTATGAGCTTAAATTTATACCAAATATTACAAGGGTTGCAGGGAGAACTTGTTTTCTTTCAAGACCCTCTTTCCAATCCAGCAGAGTCAAAGAAACTCACAGCATTTGTTAAAATTCTGATGACCCTTTTTAGCCTGAATTTTTGCCTACAAGACATCCAACTCACTTTAACAGGCCCCTAAGGAAATCTTCAGGCTGACCACTGCCATCCTCGTTAGCAAATTCTCGTTAGCAAATTCTTTGGCATCACGTCAGAACTACTCAGACAATCTGATGAGGCACCGTGGGGAAATGTGTGGCAGCTGTAGGTGGAGATTTGCATCCTCAGCAGAAGTATATTTTGGTTTCAAAGCCAGAATTTGATTTACATGTAGCAGAACTTCCCTGGATTTGGGGTCATATATAAAAAAACCTCAGTGATTAAAGGGCTAAGACAAACTCCAAACTCTTGTCCCCCCAAAAAAAGAAACACAGAGTGGAGATGAAAGTTAAACACCTCCCATCCTCAACTACCAGATTTTATCAGCAGCATTTCCCTTCCGGTTCCAGAAACTCTTTCTGTTTGACAAACTCTGTGTCCTTGGAATCCCAGAATGGTTTGGGCTGGAAGGAATTTAAACATCCTCCAGTGCCACCCCTGCCATGGCAGGGACACCTCCCACTGTGCCAGGCTGCTCCAGCCCCAGTGTCCAACCTGGCCTTGGGCACTGCCAGGGATCCAGGGGCAGCCCCAGCTGCTCTGGGCACCCTGTGCCAGGGCCTGCTCACCCTCACAGGGAGGAATTTCTTCCCAATATTTGATCTGAACCTGTATTTTTCAGTTGGAAGCCATTCCCTGTGTCCTGTCCCTGCATCCCCTGGAAATTGTCTCTCTCCAGCTTTCCTGGGGCTCCTCCAGGCCCTGCAAGGCCACCCTGAGCTCAGCCCAAAGCTTCTCCTGTGCAGGTGAACAATGCCAGCTGTGCCAGCCTTTCCTCCCAGCAGAGCTGCTCCAGCCCTCTGCTCATCCTGGAGCCTCCTCTGGGCTCTCTGCAGCAGCTCCAGCTCCTCCCTGTGCTGGGGGAGCCCTGAGTGACCAGCTATGGGCCAATAAACCAGGAGAGAATTGTAACACTACTGAGGATTTGGGTTAAGTTGTATCCATAAAAAAATATTTACTTACCTGCAATATGTAGAATACAATATTTATGACCCACTTTATTTTGGCTAATTGGGCAGTTCGTGCTTTCACTGTTAAAGAAAGAAGATATTAGTTTCCATTGCTTATAATAATGAATTATAATTGCATTAAATTAGTAATTTTTTAATATTTTACTCTTTAAGGCTGGACATTACCCTGTTTAAAAATCTCTTTCTAAAAGATTTATAGCCATATTAAAAACACCCTTCTACAACAAACTGCCAGTTCTGTATCATACTGTAATTTCTATCTTGACTGACTCAAAACAGGATTCAGTGATGGGCATCACTGAGAAAGAATAAATAATTACACAGAGAAGCCCAGGAAATTCCTGGAAAGACACAAGTAAGCTCTTAAAATAGTTTAAAGAGGAAAAAAATAAGGAGAGAGAGAAGAAGGGAAAGGAGGGAGAGGAAGGAAGGAAGGAGGGAGAGGAAGGAAGGAAGGAAGGAAGGAAGGAAGGAAGGAAGGAAGGAAGGAAGGAAGGAAGGAAGGAAGGAAGGAAGGAAGGAAGGAAGGAAGGAAGGAAGGAAGGAAGGAAGGAAGGAAGGAAGGAAGGAAGGAAGGAAGGAAGGAAGGAAGGAAGGAAGGAAGGAAGGAAGGAAGGAAGGAAGGAAGGAAGGAAGGAAGGAAGGAAGGAAGGAAGGAAGGAAGGAAGGAAGGAAGGAAGGAAGGAAGGAAGGAAGGAAGGAAGGAAGGAAGGAAGGAAGGCACTGAAAATGGGTGAGATGGGAAAGGCAAGTTTGAAGGATAAGTACTGAAAACACTCCTGACAGCTTTTCAGAAACAGAAAATGTTTTTCCTTTTGGAACAGGGAGCAGACATGGAACTGTACCGTGGGTTTTGAGCTTGTCAGTCATTTTGTTAATCTTCCTCTCCAGCCGGGCGTATCTGGCAAACTCATCCATCATACTGATGGTGGCAAGCTCCTGCTTCATGGTCTGGATCTCAGCTCTCATCTGGGATTCCTGCTCTGCATCCTTCTGTAACAGCCTGGATATCTAAGAAGTGAAGGAAATGATCAATTGCTGATCCAGAATTCCACTGATTTGCTTTAGTGTGTATAAAGTATGATCTCAAAAGCCTCCCATAAAAAAAGCCCTTTCACTGAGATGCAGGAAATCCTTGGGTAACAAGAGAACAAGTGACAAGATGAGAGGAAACAGCCTCAAGCTGGACTCAATGATCTTGAAGGTTTTTTCCAATTTAAATTATTCTGTGATCATTCCCATTTCCAGCTCCAGCAGCCAAGTATTCCAACATTTTCTCCCTTCCTTTTATTTTCCTAATTTCTTTTCTTGAGGCACCACCTGCTTGTCGGCTCGTGAACTCTGTTTGCCATAGAAATGCAGGCACAAAGGACACGGAATCTTTTTCTTGCTGTTTCTTAGCAAATCTTCCAGGTTCCCCAAGACACGTGTAATTTATTTCCACATGGATGCTGTTCTCAGGCCTGCAGACAGTGAGAGCATTAAAACCATCTTCAGCCTCAAACCACAGCAGAAAGCTGAGCAGAGATCTTCAGAGAATCTTAGAATATCCTGAGTGGGAAGGGACCCACAAGGAATTGAGTCCCACCCCTGCCCAGACCCCCAACAATCCCACCCTGGGCATCCCTGGCAGCGCTGTCCAAAGGCTCCTGGAGCTCTGGCAGCCTCGGGGCCGTGCCCATTCCCTGGGGAGCCTGGGCAGTGCCAGCACCCTCTGGGGAAGAGCCTGTAGGAATGTGCCCCCTGTAGAAGGACTAAGCAAGTTACCCTTTGTCTCTTTAAAAAGGACAAAAGCCCCGAAGTTTCTCTCCTCAATTTGGTTAAAAGACACCTCATAGGACCTTGGAGACTTCACCTCAAACTTAAGGATAGCTAATTAGACAAGAGCCAAAAAGTCCGGCCTAAGCAATTCACTAGAAAAAGAAGAGAACAAAAGAAGTAAATAGCTTTTGTGAAGTGTTCTAGCAGGAGCAAGAACCTCTTGCCCTGGCTCGGTTTTAATCTGTAAAGAGCTTTTTACTTTGCCTTTTATTAAAACTTTTTTGTTTCCAACGCTGTCACAAGAGCCATCCTGCTACTTTTATGCCACCCGAGGTAGCTGAGCTATCAAGGGTATAATGCTTGTCTCTGAGAGCTTATAAGACCTGGCTCCAAGAGACAAAGCATTAAGAACCTTTCCCTAAAATCCAACCGAAATCCCTCCTGGCCCAGCTGCAGCAGCTCCCTGGGTGTTGTCCCTGTGCCAGAGCAGAGATCAGAGCTGTCGATCCCAGACTCAGCCTCCTCCAGACTGAACGAACCAAATGCCCTCAGCCTCTCCTCATATGGCTGTTTCATCACTCATCTCTAGCGACAATGAGTTCAGCTTCCCAAATTGCTGAGGGTGATTTAAGGTTTAAAGGATTTTTGTCCATTTTTGAACAGTGTACGCTGATCTCTGTGCCAGTGAAGTTATTTCCGTGGTAGAGCAGAGCGACAGGGATTTCAGCATCTTTGTACACATGTGAGTTTATCTGGCAGCCACAGAGTTTATTTGTCCTCAATTCCATTATCCACGCTTCCACAGGAATGCTTCAGATCAGCACAGGGGCACCCTGATCAGTGGTTAAGATTATTAAGATTTATTCCTACAGTGACTTAACTTCTTAATCTCCATATCCACTGATCTCCCATCTCAACAATGGGCACGTCCATCTGTCGAAAACAGGCAAGACTGAGCAAAGCTGTCCTCCCCATCCCGAAAACTGGGAAGCTGTGGATGCCCCATCCCTGGAGGAGTCCAAGAGCAGACTGGACGGGGTTCTGAGCAGCCAAGCCCGCTGGAAGGATGCCTGCCCACGGCACGGGGGGTTGGAAGCGGATCATCCTTAAGGTTCCTTCCAGCCCAAACCATTCCATGATTCCGTGATGCATCCCAAGGGCTGGAGGCTCAGGAGCATCACTGAACTCACCGGTAACTCATTCCCCCCGGTGGAACCGGGGCTGCGGGAGCCACCCAGCCACGGGGCTGTGCTCCAGCATCAGCTTCTCCTCTCCAAGGCCAGCAGCAGGACCAGACCCTGCCCGTCCCAGCCGGGGAGGGCACCGGGAGCGCTCCCGCCCCGGCACCGCTCCCCGCGCAGCTCCCCCGTGTGCTGACAGCACGCCCCGCCGGCTTCCTGGGGTCCCCTCCCAGCCATCCCCCCGCCTTCCCCCTCCCGCTCCCCCACCAGCGGCACCACTCACGAGGGAGGAGCAGGAGGGCAGGAGGATCTTGAGCGCGTTGCAGAGGAACACGGCGCTGAGCACCAGCAGCCAGGCGCCGCTCTCCGCCATGGGCCCGCGCCGCCACAGCCGCCTGAGGG
This sequence comes from Vidua macroura, assembly GCF_024509145.1. Lineage (NCBI taxonomy): Eukaryota > Metazoa > Chordata > Aves > Passeriformes > Viduidae > Vidua > Vidua macroura. The sequence continues at coordinate 3,568,907 of NC_071572.1, read as the reverse complement.
CGGGCGGGGGGCGCGCGCGGCACGTGACGCGGGCGGGCCAATGGGGCGGCGGTGCGCGCGGGGCGGGGCGCGCCCCGATCCGGCTGGATCCTGTTGCGGCGCCGCTGGCGCTGCTGGGATGGGGAGGGGGGGCGGCGGCTCCGCTGCGCAGCCGGGCTGGGGCTCGCAGGCGGCCGCAGCAGCGCTCGCAGCAGCCGCGCCACACGGGCAGCCGCAGCCGCGGGGGTCGCGGCCGGGAGCCTCGAGATGCCGAAGAGGAAGGTGAAGGCGGGCGGCAGCGAGCGGAGCCGCCGGGCGGGGACGGGTGGGGGCGTGAGGGGACCGGGTTCGGCGGGAAGCGGCCGCGCCGCGGGCTCCGGTGCGGCGGGCGGTACCGGCGGCCGGCGCCTTCCCCTTGTGCCGGGCGGCTCGGCGGGCCGGGGACGGGGCAGGGGGTGTGGGAGGCTCGTGGGGGGGGCTCGGCGAGAGCCGCGGTCCGGGAGCGCGGCGGGAAGGGGCGGCCGGAGGCCGGTGCCGCCCCGCCCCGCTGACGCGCCGTGTGTGTTGCAGGTGACGGTGGCGGACGGGGACGCCCCCGAGGAGGTAAGGAGCGGGCCGGGCGGTGGGGCAGGCGGGGCTGCCCCGGCCCGCCCGCCCCTCACGCCCTTCTCTCTCTGTCTCCCTGTGTGTGTGTGTGTGTGTGTCTCCCCCCCGCAGCCCAAGCGGCGATCGGCGCGGCTCTCCGCGGTAAGTGCCGAGCGGCGGGGCCCTGCCGGGATGGGCGGGAGGCCGTGCCCGGGACGGGTCCCCGAGGGCTGGATCCCCGCCTGACTTGTTCTCTCTCCTCAGAAACCCGCGCCTGCCAAAGCAGAGCCGAAACCCAAAAAGTTACCGGCAAAGGTGAGAGTGAATTGGAAGAGGGAAGGGAGAGGAGGTGGTGCCTGGGGGCATCCCGCGCGGTGCCCTCGGTGCCCCGTGCTGGAATGGTTTTGTTCCTTGTGGGAACACTCACTTGGCTGAAGTGTTGTTTTGATGTGCTTTTGCCAGTATTTACAGGTACATTCCATCACTGTGGCTTTAGATCCTTGTTAAGCTCCAGGCATTGCAAGGAAGCATGGGCACGGATCCATGCGCGTTACACTGTGGTTAGGTACTGGGTGGAACTACCTGACTGTCAAAGCAACTGTGCGTTAGGACATCAGGAGGAATTTCTTCACAGAAAGGCTGGTCGGGCATTGGAGAAGCTGCCCAGGGAGGTGGTGCAGTCACCATCCCTGGAGGTGTCCAAGGGTAGGCCGGGATGTTGTTTGCGGTGCTCTGTTAAAGTTGGACTGGAGTATCTTGAAGGACTTTTCTAAAATGAATTATTCTGTGCACAGCGTTGCATTTCACCTGTGTAACAGGAGGGGATAAAATACACCTACTGATGTTTTAAAGCAGTGTTAGGACAGGGGAAAAAATGTATTAGCCACTTAAAAAACACATGAACTTCCATTCATGTGGTCAAACTTTCAGGTGTTTGTGTGTAAGAAAGTGGGTTTGTGTGATCTTTGAATTTTTCAGCACAGCTTTCACAGTGAAAATAAGTGAGGTGTAAAATTCTTTGTTTTTTGGGAGAATTAAAAATGTCCTTGTGACTGTTGGCTTGCTGCTGTTTGTGTTGTTAAGTGTTATTTTGTCACCATAAGCTTTTCTTGGTGATGTACTGGTTAAAAGCTTTGGGGTGACCTCATTGTGACCTTTCAGAACCTGGAGGGAGTTGATAAGAAAGATAAAGAGAGACAATTTCCAAGGGCTGGAGGGACAGGACACAGGGAATGGCTCCCACTGCCAGAGGGCAGGGCTGGATGGGAGATTGGGAGTTAGGAATTGCTCCCTGGGAGCGTGGCCAGGGGCTGGGATGGAATTCCCAGAGCAGCTGGGGCTGCCCCTGGATCCCTGGCAGTGCCCAAGGCCAGGGTGGACACTGGGGCTGGAGCAGCCTGGGACAGTGGGAGGTGTTGGGGGTTGGATGAGATGATCTTTAAGATCCCTCTCAACCCAAACTGTTCTGTAATTCTCTAATTTCAGATAAACTCATAATCTTTGCAGACTTCCTGATATTTTCATTGCATTAATCCTACTGAGCAGTTACTGATCAGGAATCCACCTTCATTCTGGTGGTTTGAGTATCAGTGTGTTCCCACTCTCAGGGCTGTAAGCCTAAAAAATTTGGGGAAGCTTTTTTTTTTTTTTTTTTGCAAGTGTCTGTGATGCATCTGCACTTACTGCTGCTCATTGATGTGTGATACAGATTTTCTCCTTAAAATTTCTTCAAGCTATTAATTAACAGTCAAAGATTTTTTTATTTGATTCATCAAAAGAAACCTTTTTTTGCATCAACTTTTATCAGTTTTTAAAACTTTCCTCACAGTATTTTTTGCAGTTGTGAGAAATTTGCTCATTATGGAGTTACTTAGTTGGCTTTTAAAATAAATACTAATGAAGAAAAATATATTATGGCATTCAAAGTACAGAAGTCAGTGTGTTGCAATTATGTAATTCTGAAATATTTTGTAAGTGGGTGATCAGGGGTTGTTGGTAGCTTAGCAAATCCATCTTGGTTTTTTGTGTTTATTGTTTTCAAGATTTACCTGGAAGGTCATAACAATTGACTTACTGGAAATACATTTCATTTTAGGATAAATCTGAGGACAAGAAAGCTCCATCAAAGGGGAAGAAGGGGCCTAAAGGAAAACAGACAGAAGAGACAAACCAAGAGCAGACAAAGGACAACCTGCCTGCAGAAAATGGAGAAGCTAAAACTGAGGAGGTGAAGTTTGGAGGGCTGGGTTTGGGTTTTGCTGTTAGTGAGAACTTGGGGGGGGGTTTCCCTACAAAAGTTTCTTGACAAATGAAATATTCTTTTTCTTGAGTCTGGAAAGAGTCTCAAGTGAAAACCCAGAGCTGATTTGGGCAAAGTTGAGGTGATATTGACAGACCCTGCTGGGAGAAGGGATAGGTTGGTGTAGGGACAAAGTACAACAATTAATGAGTTGTTGTTGCTGCAGAAGTGACTGTGCCAGGTGAGTCTTGGCTGCACCCCAGTGCCAGAGTGGCTGAACTTTTTGGAATCATTGATCAGGTCACTCACAGCGTCCTCCACTCTTTATTATATTCCTGGAATGCAGATATAGTCAGTTACAAATTTAAGCTAAAATCTGCAGGGATGAAACACAAGTGTGGTAACGGGCCTGGAGTTGGTGTCACGTTTCTGTGACAGAAACACTTTCAGGAGTTCAGTGGAATATTTTGGTTTTAGGTAGATGATGGGGTTTGGTGGGCAGGGAAGGTACAGGATAGTACTTCAGTGAGCAGGATTTACTCTGGGTTAACAGTTTGTCATTTGCAAGCTTGCAGTGTGAAAAAGTTGTGCTCTAACTACGAGTTCTTCAGCTGACTCAATTTTTGGCATTATTGCAGTCTTTCAATTTGTGCTTGTAATATTTCAGCAGTGGAACCAAATTTGGCAGCATTCCCATCTGGGGTCCTTTTAGTTCACTGGTGCAGAGATTATGTAAATTTACAAGGAATGGACAATGACTTGGTCACACCACCCAAAATCCAGGTGTAATTTTATACCAAAGTCTGGAAGAGGCAGAGGCAGTCTGGCCTGTTGGATGTTATTGTTTGCCAAGAATTAAAACAGACTTAAGATTTGAAGAATATTTTAAATGTGGCACTGAAATTTAAAGGCATGAAGTGTTACCTCATGGATTTTCTAAACACCTCATATGTTACAATATGTAATTGTAGCTGTGTAAAAGTTAAAGTTTCTTCTTGTTTTAAAGGCAGTGATCCAATTAGAATTAAAATCCCTTGCAGTGTTGTTTAGTAACAAATCAAAATCCTGAAATCCATCCTGGTGGATCCAAGGAGCCTTTTTGTCACAGCTTGGTCTAGCAGGTCATGATCCAAGAGAAATCTGCAAGAACAAGTCAGGATTATTCTGTGCAGGTTTTAATGTGCATTAAAACCACTCCAAACTAATCAGAGCCATTAAAAACTTCCTGCACTGAAGTTTTCTGTTTGTTTTTTTTTTCTTTTCCAGACCCCAGCACCTGATGCAGCTGCAGAGAAAGAAGTGAAGTCTGAGTGACACCTGCTCCCACATCTGTAACTGGTGGTCCTTAAACCTTACTTCTTGTACAATTCAGAGGAATATTTTTATCAACTATTTTGTAAATGCAAGTTTTTTAGTAGTTCTAGAAAACACATTTTTAAAAAGGAGAGAATCCCGACTCAACCCATTTTTTTACATATTTAGATAAGTGTAAATGCTTTTTTTAAGTGGTAAAATCATGTACTGGTTGTCTGTTTTCTATGAAACCAGAAATTAACGGTGTGTTAATTAAGGAGAGGGCTTTGAGGCCTTGATTAAGCCTCACGTTCCACAGACTCCAAGGGACAGTTTTCTATCCTATAAATGAAGCATAACACAGATCAGACTTCGAAATTCATAATGATGTGTTGAGAATGTCTTAACATTTTAGTTATTTATCTTTCTCTATGGTTGTACCATCAGTAGAATTGCTTATCTAATAAAACTGCTCCCTAGTGGTGGATTTCTTGCTGAGTGATGTATATCAGTGACAAAGTTATTTTTGGTAGTTGCAGCTTTATTTTTTTCCAACAACTTTGTAGCTGTGATGCAAAAGATTGGAAACTTTTATTTTATATCTTTAAATACTGTCTTATGTAAAAGTTTCTGCTTGGCAGATGGAACTTGTTATGTCAATATTTGAGATACTGGAACTTCACATCTAGTTTTCAAAGACAGCTTGTCTACAAAGACTGAGTGAAAAATAATTGAAATAGTGCTAGGAAAAAAAAAAAACAAAATTAGTTTTTAGATTTAAAAAAGCTCTGTGAATAAAAACAATTGTAAAATTGTTGATAGTGTTTGTGATCACCAAACAAAAGCCAAATAAATCTTGATTATGAAAGGATGTTTCCATAGCTCCTGCATTGACTGAGAACTCACAGTCTGAGTGCTGTGGTTTGGATTTTTAACTGTGTCCTTCAGAGTGTTAAAACTGTACTTTTGAAGAGATGGGTGGCAGTTCAGGGAGTGGAGAATTGCAGTGTTAGTCTAAACTTGCAGTTTGAAAGCAGTTTGTCGCTGCTGTTTGCTTTAAAATAAGTCAATAATTAGTAAGTCTCAGATGCCAGCCAGACAACTGTCACCTTGTCCTGGGAGGAGCCAAGCTCAAACAGTAATGTTTGTTCTTTGTTGGTTTGTTTTTTTTTTTCCTCTTAACCCAGAACTTGTTTATGCTCTTAAGTAACACCTGCAAGCCCAGTACCTGCTTCCTGTACATTTTTAGTGCCTTTTTCAAATTGTTGCAGTTATTTCTAAAAAAAGCCACTTTAGTTTCACCACTAACTTGCTTTCTTAATCAATACTCTCATTTCAGGAAGCATTTTACCATTTTTACCTCTTCAATACTTCAGCAATCTTTAACTTTTCTATAGGAAGTCTCCCAACCTTAGACCACAACCTGCTCCTGTTCCATTCCATCACAGGTGTGTTCCTCACAGAGCACACCTGGCTTTGGCTTCAAGTTCTTGGATATTTCAAAACTGGAAATTGATGCCACTTTTCTAACTCACATCCCCCAACATCCCCTTCCAGATACCATATTTCTTGGTTTAATTTAATAGTAACACAATCTAGCTCCATTGTATTATTTACTCTCTGGTTTTAGCAAGCTCAACCCACCAGTTAAATAAGTGGTAAATTTGCAGGTAAATCCCCCAAAATAACCACTCATCCCTGCTTTAACAGAATGTCTATTTTTCATGTTTTGTGGGTCTCTGGTGCTGTGATCCTGTGGACTTTCAGCATCTCACTCACATCTATTACCCACTGCTTAATTTACTGTAACTTGATATTACTCTGTCCTGTGAGGTACCAGATTTATTTGCTCTTCAGCTAAGGACTGGAGTGAGTCCTCCAGATTGAGATCCAATGGAGCACAATCTGATCCAAAATACAACAGCAGGAGAATGAAACTTGTTTCTTGGAAGATAATCTGTTGTCTTTGTATACTGCTAGAAGTTGTTCGGGTTAAGGGAATGAGACATAAAAGTAATTTACTTCAAGGTTCTAAAAATTCATTTTAAGGTACCAGAGGTGGGGAATGAAATAGGCAAAGACCTTGGATTTAAAATGTAACACAAGTACAGCCATTGCTGTTTTTATCAGCCTTCATGCTGGACATGGCTGGGAAACAACTGTGGGAAAGAAAAAAGATGAAGAATGGTTTGGGTTGGAAGGGACCTTAAAAATCATCCAATTCCACCCCTGCCATGGCAGGGACACCTCCCACTGTGCCAGGCTGCTCCAAGCCCCGGTGTCCAACCTGGCCTTGGGCACTGCCAGGGATCCAGGGGCAGCCACAGCTGCTCTGGGCACCCTGTGCCAGGGCCTGCCCATGCTCCCAAGGAACAATTTCCAATATCCCATCTAACCCCATTCTCTGTTTGAAGCCATTTCCCCTTGTCCTGTCACTCCAGGCCTTTCTTGTCAGCTCCTCCAGGCCCTGCAAGGACCCTGAGCTCAGCCCAAAGCTTCTCCTGTGCAGGTGAACAATGCCAGCTGTGCCAGCCTTTCCTCCCAGCAGAGCTGCTCCAGCCCTCTGCTCATCCTGGAGCCTCCTCACAGGTCGATGTTCTGGCTCCCAAATCCTGTCTCCAGGAGCCAGGCTCGAGGTGGCACAGGCATTGGGGCAGAGCTGGTTTCTTTTGGCTTAGTGATGCCAGGGAAACAGTGCTGCTGGAGTGGTGTGGGAATTACCCCTCCCCAGGCTGGTGTTTGGGGCAGCTCAGGTGCCCCCGGGCATCCCCCATGGAGCTCTGCTGTCACAGCAGGAGGCTGGGCCATCCCTAAGCTCCAACAGCGTTGTTGCTCCCAAATCTCTGCAGGCATGGCACACCCTGGGCACCACGTGGGGCAGTGCACTTTGAATCACAGTATCGCAAAATCATTTAGCTTGGGAAACACCGCTGAGATCATCGAGTCCAACCTTTGATTGATCAACACCTTGTTAACGACCAGAGCACGTCCAGTTGTTCCTTGAACTCCTCCAGGATTGGGAACTTAACACCTCCCTGGGCAGCGCATTCCAATGTTTAATCCCCTTTCAGCGAAAAAATTCTCCCGATGTCCCACCTGAGCCTGCCCTGGCCCAGCCTGAGGCCGTTCCCTCTCCTCCTGTCCCTGTTCCCTGGGAGCAGAGCCCGACCCCCTCGGCTGTGCCCTCCTGGCAGGAGCTGTGCAGAGCCACAAGGTCCCCCCGAGCCTCCTTTTCTCCAGGCTCAGCCCCTTCCCAGCTCCCTCAGGAATTCTCCAGCCCCTTCCCCAGTTCCCTTCTCTGGATAAGCTGCAACCCCTCGATATCCTCCTCGGAGAGAGGCCCAGAGCCGGACACGGCATTCGAGGCAAAGGCCCTGGCCCGGCAGCACACGGCGTCCGCTCCGTCACCGCATCGCCCCCTGGAACCGGCTCTCGGTGCCTCGCTGCGGGTCCCGAGAGGGCTGTCCCGGGCTAGGAAGGCCGAGGCAGCGGCGGCAGCCCCGCTGCTCCCGGGGCTGCTCGGAGCAGCGCCGCCGCCTCTCCCCCGCCACCCCTCAGCGCTGCCGCCTCGCCGCGCTCAGCCCCGCCCCCGGTGCGCGTCACCGCCGCCTGCCTCGCGCGATCCTTCCGCGCCTCCGCCTCCCCTTCTCCTCACCCGGAGCTTTCCCCGCCATCCCCCCCGCCACCCGCCCCGCTGCCCTTCGTGTATATTCCCCGCGGCCACACGCCTTCACCGCTGTTCCCTCGGCGCGCCCAAAGCGCCCGGTGCTGCGGGAACTATTTTACGCTGCCCCCCCGCAGGCGCTCCCGGCGGAGGTGTCGACGGCGGCTCCGTGGCGGGTGGTGCGGAGGCGATGGCGGCGGCGCCGCCGAGGCTGCGCTGAGGGGGGAGAGGAGGGAGGGAGCGCTGAGGGGAGCGGGGGGGCGGCCGTGAGGGGAGGGAGGGAGGAGGGGAGGCGCTGACAGCGCCGTGCCGAGCCGGGCCCGCCGCCCTCAGCCCGCCATGGCCGAGCCTGCGGCCTCTTCCAGCTCCGGCGCGTCGCTGCCGCTCATTGAATCAGGTAACACCGCGGGCCGGGGTGAGGAGGTGCCGCCGGTGCCGCCATCTTCCTGCCCCCCCCTCAGGATGGGTCACGGCCGCCCCCCGGCTCATCCGCCGTGTCTCTTGCCGTGTCTCTTACAGAGCTTTACTTCCTCATCGCCCGGTTCCTGAGCACCGGGCCCTGCAGGAGAGCGCTGAAGGTGAGTCCGGGGCTCACCGGGGCGCGGGCACCCCGCGCCGCCCGCAGAGGGTCGGGGGGAGGTGGCAGCAGCCGCGCCCCCCGCTCTGGAGGAGCCAAATCGTGGCTTATCCCTGACTCTCTGTTTTTCCCCTTCCCTCTGCAGGTGCTGGTGCAGGAGCTGGAGCAGCACCAGGTCTGTGTGGGCTCTGATGAAATCTTGCTGTAGTCAAAAGTTTCCTTTGCAAGTCATTCAAGTTTCTGCCGCTGTCTCAACTTTTCCCCCCCCCTCAGCACACATTGTTATGGATGTGGTCTGTCGTCCCTCCTTTCCCCTTTAACCGCTCACGGTTTTTCTGTTTGTTTTTCCTTTATTCAGTTGCTTCCCAAAAGGTTGGATTGGCAAGGAAATGAGCATTATAGAAGTTATGAAGAATTGGTGAGACTTTTCTCTTTAAAAAAACCCTTTTATTTACGGTGATGACATTGATGTTAGACCCTCTACCTTTAAGAGTAGGCCCAAATCTTCACCTTCCTTTACCGTCCTGGCTCTGAACACTGGAGTTTACTTTAGAAAAGGCCTTTAATTTCTTTACATCAGACTAACAAAAACACAAGCGGTGGTTTAAATTGAGGATATTGTTTACATAGCAGAGGTGGAGCTTGGCGTTGTGCAGTGGTACATGCCACTGCCTACATGCAGGCAGGAGCCAATCTACAGCGAGGTTTCATTTCGGAGTTTCAGGGACCAGGTTGTGAGGCACGTTGTGATTTGTCGGTATTTATTTTCTGGTTGGTTTCTTTCAGCCCCCTCCAACAGATTAGGAAATGAAATCGCTGTTCAGAAACCGAGGGTTGGCACTTGTGGTGACTGTGAATGTGCTCATGTCGCCGGCTCCTCGCTGGTCATGGCTTTGTTTCTAAACTGCTGCAAAGAGAAGGATGATCTCTCCACAAAATGCACTTTCTGCCCTTCCACGGCTGGTGTGGTGTGTTCTGAATTATTTTTACAGAAGGCAGAGCTGTGTTTTGGGGCTTAATTTTGCTGCTTCTTAAATGGCAAAGAGTTTGAATGCCAGTGGGTAATGGCCTGGTGGTGCCTGCCCTGCCCAGTGTGGTTTTTGTCCTGCTTTATTGTATTTGATAGTGTTTCCTTTAAAGAGTTGTTTGTCCTTGCTTTTTCCCACCTAAGGTTCAGGCATTCCGGGTTAATTGACTGATTGTTGCAGTGAACTCCCTCTTGTGAAGCACTTAAAGATCTCAGGATCATATTTGCATAGAGAAGGAATGAAATGTTGTTTAAAACACTTTCTTAATTATTTAAGTATTGCTTGAAATGATAAGTGTGATTCCATTTCCTCTATTTGTTGTTGTGGCCAGTTGAGCAAGGAAGGTTTTAGATCAGTTTTTGTAAGTCACTAAGAAGTCTGGCCTTGCTAAACAGGAATATTTTCAAGCTCTGACTTGAATTTAGGCAAGATGAAAGTAGCATTAAGCTTAGAAAGAATTGTTGGGAGGTTTTTTATGTTGCTTCATTGTTGGTTCTTACCCCATTTCTTCTGGCAAAAAGCAGGGTGTTGGGAGATCCCATGTGTGTGTTTTTCTGATTTCAGGACTGCTTTTTAACTGTGATTATTCTGCATTTACAATTGTCAAACTAATTCTTTAACATGTGCTGCTTCTACCTCTTTTTTTCCTGCACAATTTAAAGGAAATCTCTGCACAGAGTTAGTAGTGTTTCAGAATATCTAAATTAATCTTCTCAGGGTTTTAGTTTCTGTTTTTTGAAGGACTCTGGGAACCTCTTGTCCCACTGGTCTCACTCTGAATTTGCAGAGACCACAGACAAATCAGTCATGTGCTGTAATTATTTCTATTCCACTTTGCTCAGCATGGAATTGCAAATCTTTAAAATAACTGTTCCTTCAAAAATCTCAGCAAAACTACTTCAAAAAGAAAAGAGTTGCAAGGTTTTGTATGCAAGGGTTGCAATTAGAAAATATATTAGAAAATATAGACATTGCTGATGGCATGCAAACAAAAAGGGTTTTAGTGTTTGGCAGAAAGCAGGCTGACCTTTCTGTCCTGGATGTTGTGGCTGGTACTGCTCTATACCAATTCAAGAGTCAAAATTGATAAAGAAATGATGTCAAACTGCATTTTGTAGTCTTTGGGCTACCAGATATGTTTCTTATAATCAACCTTAAGCATCTGCTGGGCTGATTTGCTTGGACAGATTTGCCTGTGGGGTAATGGGAGCTATTCTACTGGTGTTATCACCTCCCACCCTGCCAGGAATACAACCTGTGCCTCACAAGCTTTATATACCTGGATTTTATTATTAAAAACAAGTGAAAGGCTGTGACTTAAATTGTACCTTTTGAATATTCAGTGTGTATTTGGGCAACTTTCTGGCAGCATGTGGTATTTTTATTTTTTATTCCCACTGTTGGGATGAGCAGATCAGCCCTGTTGGGACACTTTGCTCATCAGAACTCAGCTGTTCAAGGGAACAGCATCAGCAGCACGAGCTTGTTCTGCCTGTGTTCTCAGCCACCTGGGCAGGAGGCCACATACCTGAGCTGGTGTGGCCCTGAGCCTCTCCTGAATGGATTGGCTGGGAATTCTCTGGCTGCTGCAGGAGCAGTGTGGCTGCTGGGGCTGACTGGGTTGTTTGTGGCCAGGTCACACTGGAGGAAGTGTGGGGCTGTCGATCCCAGCTGCTTCAGACCTCCCCAACAGCTTCAATTTTTGATTCTGATGGTTTGCTCTACTCAAGGCTGCTTAAATTCCTACTTTGTGTCTTAAACTTCTGCATTATTGTGGTTGTCTTGATAAGAATAAGGATTTTTATACTGAACTCCCAGAAAGAGAAGGGACCCGTACACATCTGTTCTTGTCTGAGACATCTGAGTGTGTGGGGGGGTGTATTTTTTTTTAGGTTGTTTGATGCAGATAGTGTGGGATCATTCCTGAATGTAGGGATGAATGGTTTGCTCCTGGTTTAAGGAAGTAGGGCAGACTTAGGTTATGTGGCACTGGTTCTTCAAGGAAACTGTTTCCAGAGAGATTGTACTCAAACCTGCTGGTTTGCAGTTCACTGAGCAAGTACAGGTAGTAGCTGCATAAATTCTTGTGCTTGATTGCAACCACATTCTCCATGATCTTGAGTTCTGAGGGTTTGTATTTTATTTCTCATTTTTAGTACAAATCATAGGGTGAATTGAGCAAAGACACTCCGTGTAGGGTGTCTCACACGTGGGTGCCACAGGGGTGATTCCTGCAAACTTCCAATAATAAAATACTGATCTGCAGGAGTAACTTTACTGCAGTTATTTTTACTACAGTTCTCTCTAGCTTGCAGAGTACCCACTGAATTTACTAGATCAGAGCTTAACAGAATTGATTTTTCTCTCTAAGTTGAACTTAAAAAATCAAATACACCTGTGCATATTGATGCTTTTAGATCCATCTGTTCTGGGAGTACCAACCTAATTTTTAAACCTTGAATTTCTGTCAGGTGCTGTCCAACAAACATGTGGCTCCAGATCATTTATTACAAATTTGCAAACGTATTGGCCCTATCCTGGATAAGGAGATCCCACCCAGCATTTCCAGAGTGAATTCCTTACTTGGGGCAGGGAGACAGTCCTTGCTACGGACAGCAAAAGGTAGGATCTGTTCTTTGTTTGGAATGGGGTGATTCATTGTTGTGTGCACAGAGTTAGGATTTGGGGAATAGTGTGAGAAAGGCAGAACTGACACTTTGGAAGTGACCTCTTGGAATCCCAGAATGCTTTGGGTTGGAAGGGACCTTAAAGCTCATCCCATTCCACCCCCTGCCATGACAGGGACACCTTCCACTGCTGCTCCAAGCCTCAGTGTCCAACCTGGCCTTGGGCACTGCCAGGGATCCAGGGGCAGCCACAGCTGCTCTGGGCACCTGTGCCAGGGCCTGCCCACCCACACAGGGAAAAAAATTTTCCCAACATCCCATCTAAACCTGTCATCCTTCAGCTTGAGGCACTTCCCCCTTGTCCTTTCACTCCAAGCCTTTGTGAAAAAATCCTCTCCAGCTTTCTTGTAAATCCCCTTTAGTTACTGAAAGGTTCTTGAGATCATCTCATGAAATAACTTAATATTATTAACTACTCGTTACATTCCTGTATAAATATTCAGGAAAATGTTAAAAATCAGTTGGAATTTTAGTTTTGTGTCATGTGAACTGCAGGGGTACCATCATTTAGGAGTAATTTCAAAGTTTGCTGGTTGGTTGTGTTGGTGTTTTTTCTTCTGTTACTATTAAATGGATTTTTCTCTTTAACTCTTCATTGTTTGTGAGAAGTTTTGGGGCAGTTGGTGCCTGGTTTTTGGTGGGTTCGGTCCTGTGTTTTGAGACCAGAATAGATGGGTCTTTGCTGTGTTTTGGAACTGCAGCTCTCTTGGCATTTTTAGAAAGTATTTATGATGAACTTCAACTGTTTTTGCAGATTGCAGGAACACTGTTTGGAAGGGCTCTGCATTTGCTGCTCTGCATCGAGGCAGACCCCCAGAAATGCCTGTGAACTATGGCACCCCACCAAATCTTGGTAAGCTCTTCTCACCTCTCCCCACTGCTGCTGAGTGCTTCTAAAATACTGGTTTTACACACAGAAAAAATTGCAGCTACCACAAAACCTGACTTTATGAAATCTGAAAGTAATTTCTAGTAGCTTTTTAATATTAATGACATTTAATATTAGGTTTTAGAACAGACATGTTTGAAACATGATGTGATTCCTCTGTGTTCTAGTGGAGGTGCATCGAGCAAAGCAATTAACTGGATATGCCAAGTTCAGCACTTCATTCCCAGGAAGTATGTACCAGCATGTGAAGATGCACAGGAGGATCCTTGGCCATCTGTCTTCTGTGTATTGTGTTGCATTTGACAGGACTGGACACAGAATATTTACTGTAAGTTGCTGAAAATACTCTGAATATAGTTTTAGATGATGCTTGGAAATGGGTGTTGTGCTAAAACTTCTGGAGATAAATATCAATGCTGGTAAAATGCAACTCCCTTGCTGTGCTTAAGCGGAACAATTTGCTGTAATTAAAGGTCAGAAGCATGTCAGAAGTTGTCCTTAATGAATATTTCTCTTCAGGGCTCAGATGACTGTCTGGTGAAGATCTGGTCCACTCACAATGGCAGATTATTTGCCACCTTACGAGGACATTCAGCAGAGATCTCTGACATGGCTGTGAACTATGAGAACACCATGATTGCAGCTGGGAGCTGTGACAAGATGATCCGAGTGTGGTGTCTGAGGACTTGTGCACCAGTTGCTGTCCTCCATGGGCACACTGGGTCCATTACCTCATTGCAGGTATGGGGCTTTTGAAGTGTTTCTGCATATTGAAAACTGAAATTATCTCTCTGTGCCTGCCTACGGGAGTAGTGAAATCTGAATGTGTAAATATTTATGTCAAAACTAAGTCAAATCACAGGATAAACCTGCTTAAAAACAAGTAAATTCCTTGTCTCTCTGGAATTCCTAAGTATTTAACTGAAGATAATGACAGGAATTCTTTTTCACTTAAAGATTACTGCATATAATACTTGAGTTGTTGGAACAAAAGGGAGTTTCTGGGAAATATCCTGACCTCCTGTTGTCTCTTACTGGAGACATGGTTTGCTATTCTGTGTGAATGTGTTTTGATCCAATATATTATTCCTACAACTTTTGGGATGTGGGTATTTGTTTTAATCTCAAAAATAGGAGTTATTTTGGAAGGACAAAGGTGTAAGGTCTGTATTTAAATTTGGAGGTGGTTTGATACATGATGTGCTCTTGGTGGTCCTTTGGATTCAGTCTGGTTTGGGCCATTAATGCCTTAATTAACACAGAAAGTAGTAGCTCATTACCCAGGTTTGGGGTGTTTTCCAGTGAGACCAACAGTTTGTCTTCAGGGGTGAAGAGTGGTTTGTGGAGTTCAATACAAACAAATAATTTGGAATTTTTTCTCAAAAATGCTGCCTCAGAGAATAATCTTCATACCTGCACTTTCTGTGGCTTTCACTGCCTTTTTTAGTTTGGTTGGTTTTTAGTGTCTAAATACTTCTGGTGCTTCTTTTATTGCAGTGTGTGGATTTTTTTAATTTAAGAGTTCTTAATAATACCATAATTGCACTATGTACAATTTATGTGACTTTCCAGTGTTGGAAATTGATGAACAGTTTAAACAAGCTGTGTCTGTAAAGTTTTCTGAAGGGTAGCTCTGTGCAAAGCAATAAATCCATGTTTTAAAGAACTATTTCTGAGGAATTCCCATACAATTCCTATAAAATTACGTATGATGCTAAATTACACATTCAAACTCATATCTTGTGCTCTGCTTAATTATTTTTAACCTACACCTGTCTATTCAAACTTCCCTTTTTTCAGTCTGCTGTGCTCATTATTTTATTCATTGACAGGATTTTCAGTGAATGACTGTGGTCAGTGAAAACATCAAGCCCAAACCACTGATGGAATTGGGTTTTTTTAAATGCAGTAATTGAAACACAGACCACAAACTTACCTTAAATTAGGGAAGGTATACCTTGTAAACACTAAAAATGATTTACCAACAACTGCTCCAGCAGTTTGAGATGAAAAATCCAAAATAAATCGAGCTTTTACATTAACTTTTTGAGACGTTCATGAACAATTCTTAAATCTCTGTTCCTGTGTGTGATTTTGCTTTCCTCCCTGCAGTTCAGTCCCATGGTGAAAGGCTCCCTGCGATACATGGTCTCCACTGGGGCAGATGGAACTGTTTGCTTTTGGCAGTGGGATACAGATTCCATGAAATTCAAGTATGTGAATGGTTTGCTGGTTAACATTTATGCCCTTCTGGGCTGGAGTAAAAGAAATCAGGTGGTTTTCACTCCACTGGGTTTTTGTGGTTATAAAAATACTGTGCAAATCATGTATTCAGTAGTTATTTTAAAGCACCATCACCAGCTATATCCTTTACAAATTAATGTTCTTAATGTAATGTAATGTCTAAGTGTATTAATTTCTTTCTTCACTAAAAGTTCAAATGTAGGACAGCAGGACTGGCTGGAAATGTAAATATGTTAGAAAATATAATAAAACTTGGTGGTGGTGTTGGTTTTCCAACAGTCCTGTATTTTTAGAATGTTTCTTACAGAACTTGCATGCAGGATATGTATGTTCAATATAGTTTGAAATGTTCAGTATGTGATTACTCTTTGTTTGTACCCAAAAAATTAATTACTACCAAAAAGAGCTCTAGAATGATCAGTGTGTGTCTGGTGTTGTGCCACATCATGCATGGTAGTTGGTATAAAATGACGCTTGTTTAAAGAAACATGCCTTTATGCTTTGAAATGTTGCTAAAAGCCAAGTTTAGGGTGGTGTGGCCTATTTCAAACATCTTTTCTTTTTAAGCACCAAGCCAGTGAAGTTCACAGAGAAGCCCAGGCCAGGGGTTCAGATGCTTTGTTCTTCCTTCAGTGTGGGTAAGTCAGGTGGAGTTCAGCCTTGTGATTTCTTCTTTCCTCTCTTGTAACACTTGTTTGTGACAGCTTTAAAATGGAGAAAACCTGCAGTTGTGAGTAATTAACTGCACAGATGTGCACTGTTATCTGTGACATAATTAAATCATGGGGCTTCCCTTAGCTAGCAGTGAAAGACTGTTAAAGACATTGGTGATTGCACAGAGGTAAAAGCCACCTAATGTCTGTTTGCTTCTATCCATCTTTTTAATTTTTGTTTAATCCCCTTGTGGGATGTTAGGGGTTGGCAAAATGGGTTCTCTGACATCCCAGAGTCACCAGCAGGGGAAGCGGGTCCTGCCAGCAGGAGCTCCTGACCCAGTGCCAGGGGTGCTCATAAAGATCTTCCTCTTAAGGATCCAGAAATGGATCTTTAATGTGCTTCACTCCTGCCTTGTTTCCTTTCACTCAGTTCATGTGGATTTCAGAAATAAAAAGCAAGTCAAAGTGTAGCTTGTTGACATTGTCAGGATAGGACCCTGGCTTGTATTCAGAGGGTGTTTTTGCTTGTTCAGGTTTTTTTTTTTTTTTTTTTTTTTGACAGCACTTAGAGGTAGATCTTGGAATTTCTGCCACCTCAGCTAAATACTGGTGTGCTTACACTGGGGTACTTCACTTGACTGGTTTACTCATATTTCAGCCTAATTTTGATGCAGTTCACTGGCACAAATGAGGCACAGACTACAGTGAGAGTCATCTACATAATTCTGATTATCCAGAGCCATATTTCCCACGAGTGAAGGCTTCTCTGTGCAGTTTAATATTAAAAGTTCCACTATTGCCCTAAAGATATATTTAAAAATCTTTGTAACACCAATTTATTTTTACTATGGCTGAGAACACTTTCTGGGGCAAGAAGGGGATTTCCTTCCACATATGTGTGTCAGTGGAAGAGCATAAAAAATGTGCCATTCTCCAAATAGGTGTGGGTTTTTTTTATTTAAACCAGGCCTCTGAGAAATGGTGGTGACCTGTTTTAATTTCTTCCACAGCAGGTTAATTATTGCTTGATTTTTACAGGTGGGATGTTTTTAGCAACTGGCAGCACTGACCACGTCATCAGGATGTATTTTTTTGGCTCTGAAACACCTGAGAAAATAGCTGAATTGGAAAGTCATGCTGTAAGTAATTAGTTAATTAGTAATTTGAAGCAGCATTGAAGTCACAAGATGATTTTATGAGTGGATTTTTAGCAAGGCTCTTAATTAATTTTCTTTGCATTAATGTTTCCTCTACTACAAAATCTGAGTTTATTTTGGTTGCATTGATAAGGTTTGATCAGCACTTAGTTTTTTAATGTAGAGGAGACTTTTCTGCTCTAAGTGTGGTATCTACTTTTCCTGCAGTTTTGATTGCTATAAAAATGAGTAATTGTTTATTTTTTTAAGGAAAGTGTAAGTAGGAACAACAGATTTCTCGCTACTGTAGTTGACTTATGGTATTGGAAGTATATTTAAATATGACTCAGTTGTCCACCAGGTTATTTAATTTGTTAATCCTTCATGTTGAATGCAGGCAGTTTTTAAAATACCCATTTTAGATACATTAATGGTTAGTGAATTCTGGGAAGTGTTTGGACTTGGTTTTCCATGCAGTTGAAACTCTTAGAAATTACACAATATTTTATTTTTTCATTATTTCAGATTTTACTAAACTCAGAATTGTCAAATAATGTATTTCCTGTTTAAAAAATAAAACTTGAACAAACTTTTTTTCTTACAGGATAAAGTTGACAGCATTCAGTTTTCTAATGGTGGGGACAGGTATGTTGAAAAATGCTGAAAAATGGCCAAAAAAATACATAATTTTGGAATTAAGAATCCATTCCTGGATGTTCCCAGTAAAGAAAAATCTACTTATTTAGAACTCAGAAGGGAAATTTTGAACTGATGAAGGAGCATAATTAAGCTTCAGCTGTTCCAGGTTCTGTTGATCTGTGTTAGGTGATATTTTTGGCCTGGCTGGGTTTTATTTACCTGGAGGAATTTTACCACTTTTTAATGTACCCAATGTGTTTGTGGCTTCTTGAATCTCCTTTTCCTCCTCCTTTCCTTTCAATTTCACTGAGTATTGTATAGGAAATAGGAGAAATGCAGTGAAAATGGTCAAAAATAAATTATAACCTTTTCATCTGATTTGTTCTTGCCTCTACTTCAGCATCTGAAACTTTACAATTACTTAAAATACATTGAAATCCTGTACTGAAGATGAGTTAATTGAGTTAAACTTTGGAACTTGCTTCTCTTCATATTTTGACAACTTTATTCAGTTTCCCAGTTCAAAAAAACTCTTTCCTGCTTTTCTGCAAAGAAAGTTAATGGCAAGAATTCTCTTGAACACAAATTAAAGATTTCACTTCTATGAGTCTTCCACTGTAAAATCTATGTTGTGGTGGTGTCTAACTCTAAGCATGCTTTAAAGCAAATTTTTGGGAAAATAAATGAATGAATTTTTAATACTTGCTCAGGTTCATAAGTGGCAGCAGAGATGGAACAGCTCGGATCTGGCGTTTCGAGCAAGCCGAGTGGAGGAACATTTTGTTGGATATGTCTGATCGACTGCTGGGGTAGGTGAAGTGTTCACTTCATGGTTTCCTTTGTGTGAATTCAGAAAGATTGAAAAACTCAATTACTCAAATGTGAGAGTGAGAGCAGCATTCTGGTCAAGTCCTGTGGTCTTGGGAGGGGGTGAATTAAGTGTTCTGGGGATGCAATAATTGCTGAGTTTGAGTCTGTGCTTTCATAAATACCTAAGTGTTGAGAAAGCCCTCAAATGTGCTCTGTACCAAGTTAATTTTACTGCCTCTTTTCAGGGAAAAAAGTGAACAGAAGGACTCTACCTTCTTTATCTGGGTTTTAATCTATCACACCTGGTGTGTCATGGGAGAAATATTTTTAGATTAGTAAAAATAAAGTAGGTGGTGACCTGTTTGCAGGAGGGGTTATGACACGGAATAGGTGGCTTTCCTCAAGGACTGATCTTGCTGACTATTCCCATTTTCTGCTTTTAAAAAAGTGACTTAATGAAATGCTGGTGGCAGCCAGTCTGAATAATGTTATTAGAGATAAAAATCAGGATATTACATGGTGTTGGGTAAACCTGAAGGGGGAGTCACTTACAGGAGTACAGAAGCCCAGAAAGCTTCCACAGACAATGAACAGAAACTCATGTGTAGGTGATTAAATGAGATTTTGGTTAAATGATTTGTAGGTGATTAAATAAAAAGCCAAACCCTGAGTGCACCATTTGATTGGAGGGTGATTTCACGCTTTTCCTGTGATGAAAAACACCATGAAAGAAACCTGATTTTAGAAAGGAGGAATTACTAATATTTGAGATTTGACTGTGGCTGTGTAGTTGAGAGTCTTTGTAAGAGAGGCCTCTACTTGAAGTGGAATAAAGATAATCCCACGTGAAGGTGTTTCAAGGAAAACTTACTCCTTGGCTTGTCTGGAAGAAGGCTGAGGGGCAGTGTTACAGTATCCTATAAATGTATTGGGGGAGAGAATAAGGAAATGGATTGAGGTTAAAACAGAATGTTATCTTTACTGTATTTCTGTTGGGACCCATTAAAATATGCTTAGCTAATGTAGAGATTGGCTTGGGAATCAGTTAGTTGGAAAAGCTGACTGTAAAAAGTCCAAAATTTTGCAGGATTTATGTTAGAACTCTAACTGTAGAGGAGCCAAGATTCCATGAAAAAGGAAAGCCTTTTTGCCTTGCATCTCAAATGGGAAAGAGATTATCAAGTCCTTTAAAATTTAAAAATCCAGATTTGCTTTAAATGAAGAATTTTGTGGACAAAAGTTTCAACCCAAATTTAATTCTTTGCTTCCTGTCTGTTGTCTGATTATTAGCACAGGAAAAGAGATTACTGTGTTTTGATATAGAAATGAGGTAATTAAAATATCAAATACATCTCTGACCTGTTTGACTTTTTTCAAATAGTGACACTTGTGCAGAAGAAGACAAATTCATGAAGCCTAAAGTAACCATGATAGCTTGGAACCAAAATGACAACTATGTTGTTACAGCTGTGAATAATCACCTGCTCAAAGTTTGGAATTCCAGTACAGGGCAGTTGCTCCATGACTTGGTGGTATGGAATTTTCCTTGCTTTTGGAAGATTTTCCTGGAATTGCATTGACCATGTGCATGCTGAATTTATAATTGGAGCTGATTAGTCTTGAAAGCTCTGTATGGATGGTACAGCAAGGGTGGTGTTCCTTGGAATTCTTCTAACCAAAATTTGCTGGTTCCTCCAGCTTTGGACTTTCCCTGTAAATAAAAGAACAAATGTGGAATAAATAAAATTCTTGTGCAGTAATATGCCCATTGAATATGTCACCATCCTTTGGCAAAAGCTTCATATTTCTACAGCTCTTGCTTGAATCTAGAAAACTTTTACCTTTGGAATGTTCAAGTCTTTGGGGCTGCCTGGGGTTTAATTTTCCAGAGAGGACAGCACAGGCTTTGGGCTCTGGTGTGAATATCCTGCTGATGTGGATTTCCCTGGTTTCCCTGTGATGTGCAATTTTCAATTGCAGGGCCATGCAGATGAAGTGTTTGTCTTGGAGACCCATCCCTTTGATTGCAGGATAATGCTGTCTGCAGGCCACGATGGCAACATCTTCATCTGGGACATCACCAAAGGCACCAAAACAAAGCATTATTTTAACATGGTGAGAGCTTCTTTAAACACCATTTGTTCTCAGCACACAGCAGCGTGTTCACTACCAGCTTAAGGAATTGCCACCAACACTCACACCCTTGCACCTTTAGGGAAAAAAAAAAACAACCAAACAGGAAAACCTTAACCAGCAAAATTTATTAATTTTATTTCCTTAGAGCTTTTTACCGTAGAATTTGCTGATTATTGCAGATTTTGCACTCTTTTTTACTGAAGATCATTGTGCACTTCATTCATATTAATTGTTTTCCTCAGCTGAGGGGAGGTGCCATCTAAAAGGCTCTGTTCTATGCCATTGTTTCAAGATACTTGTGGACAGATACTTGTATTTTCCACGGGCTTACAAATGATAATCTTAATATTGATTGCCACAGTGCTTGAGGGCTCCATTTGACAGCTCATTGTTAGTACTTTAAATTAGGTTATTTTCTCTGACTTAGGTTCTGATCTAATGTACATATAAATTTTTCATCCGTTTTCCCTGGTCAGTCAACAGCAAAGAGCTTTTTATTTTTAAGTTCTTAAATTCTCTGGGTTTTTCTAGAAAGTCGTTTAACAAAAGCAATCTATATTAGGTCCAGTTTATTTCAAGCAGTGTGCTGACAGCTAAAAAGCCTCAGAAAAACATGTTTATTTGTTTATTTTATTCACTGAACAGTAACTTTTTATACCTTCTAGTGCATCTTTTAGAATTGGTTCAGGACTTAAATTCAAGTGTAAAAGAAATATACTGAAGTAACAAAATTACTTGTGCCTTAATGGAGGTATTTAGGGAAATGCATGATGGTTTTTGATAGAGTAATTAATTTTGGATGCTTATGGTTTGCTCTGAAGAAATGGTGAAATGATCTTGATTTTTTTTTTTTTTCCTTCAATCCAGATTGAAGGCCAGGGACATGGAGCTGTTTTTGACTGTAAATTTTCACCAGATGGGCAGCATTTTGCATGCACAGATTCTCATGGACATCTGCTGATATTTGGCTTTGGCTGTAGCAGGCCTTATGAAAAGGTAAGTTCTGCTTTTTATCAGATCTCTGTATGGAGTTTCTAACTAAAATTGCATTATTACATTAATTAATTTAAAAGTTCATATGTAAAAATAATTTGTGTGGTTAGAAGATCTAAATATAATGGATTCCTTGATGTCTGTAAATTGTCTTGCTTATATGATCCTGGCACAGCAGAAAAAAAAATAATGTCATAACATTCCCATGAGAGAAGCTCCCAAGAATGTTCCTGGAATACAGTTTCATCTTTGAGACAGCTAATTCACCTTCATTGTTCAACCTCAAAAATGCTTCTGTTTGTAATTTCTGCTGGTTTAGCTTACAGTTCTTTAGGCCTTTCCTCACTCAAGCCCAAAATCACTGTAGTTGATTAAATTAAGCAAAATTGAATTATTGATTCAACGATTTATCCTATCATAAATGTTTGAATTTATCAGCCTGCTTCCTTTTTTTTTTTTTTGATAAAAACACATTTCTTCTTTTCTTCACTTCCCCTCCATTTTTTTCAGGTTGCATTGCTAGTTCCATGTGTGTCATTTTAAAGAATTATTTTCTCCTTGCTCTACATTCTCAGCTGAAATTGAAACTTGTTCCCTTTGTCTTTGCCATCACTACTGGAAGCAAACATTCTGACTGTGATCTAATAGTTATGTAATCATTTTCCTTCAGCCACATGGACTTTCAGTTGTAGAAAAAAAAATCAGGTGGATATAGATTAAGAAAGAAAACATGATTAAGAAAACTGTACTTGGAGCTGATGTCCAGCTTTAGCCAAAGATTTCCTTGCAAGGAAACTTCAGGGCCACTCACGAGCTGGACTTGGTGACCCTTGTGGGTCCCTTCCAGCTCTGAATATTCTGTGATTCTAATAATTTTAGGGGGAAAATGCAGAATGAGAGACAAATATTTTTAAGTGTAAAACAGTACTTTTGCATGAGGTTAGCTCAGCTTTTTGTTTTCTGAAAGAATTCTGTTGCCTGCAACAGCACTATTGAAAGTTGCACTGCTGCAAAGCCCATCCAGGTTACCTGAAGTTACACATAAATCTTTCCAACTGGGAACTTGCCCTTTCTTTTACCTTTAAGTAGATTCTAGGGACTTTAGTGCTTGCTCTTTGTTATTTAGCATATTCTTTCTTCTAAATTGCTAACATAAAAATAAAATTTCCATTCAGATTCCTGATCAGATGTTCTTCCACACTGACTATCGGCCGCTGATCCGAGACTCCAACAACTACGTGCTGGATGAGCAGACTCAGCAGGCCCCTCACCTCATGCCCCCTCCCTTCTTAGTGGACGTGGATGGAAACCCTCATCCAACAAAATATCAAAGATTGGTGCCAGGAAGAGAAAATTGTGCAGATGAACATTTGATTCCTCAGCTTGGATACGTAGCAACAAGTAAGAATATCACTAAAGCTCTACATTCAGAAGTAGGTTATTCACTAGTTCCTAAGGGGATATGAGCAATTGAGAAATACCTTTTCTTTTTTTCACTTGATAGTTTGTTTTTATGTTCAGTAAAGATGCTGGAAGCTCCTACAGTGAATACAATTTAAGCAAGCAAAAAAAAAAAAAAATCAGTTTTTCAAATGGATGTTGCAGTTCTTTTCTGTGGGCAGTGATGTTCACAAACAGTTTGATTGTACATTCCATAAATGTCTCACTTGGAATAAATAATTGGAATAACTTCATTCATTTGATCTGTTTTACACTTGCAAGGTGATGGAGAAGTTGTTGAGCAGGTGATTGGCCAGCAGACGGTTGACCAGGATGAGCCAGGCTTGGAGCCCAGCATTCTGGATGGGATGATCAGACAGCTACAGCTGGAACAGGATCAGAGAACTGGAGCTGATCAAGAATCTGCTCCAAGTGGCCCCCAAAATGGAGAGGGAACACCCAGGAGAGGTTAGGACTGCTGATAAATTCTTCAGTAATTGTTCTGTCTCCATTTTTCTTGTGCTGTGGGAAATACTGAAACAGGATTTAACTTCAGTGTAATTTTGGCGACTGAGATTGCTTTAACATTGTGATACCTGGTTATTTTTATTCATTAAAACACTGCTGCTCCTGTGATTAAATTACAGAGCCTTTCACTTTAAAAGGAAAAGGTCATTAATTAAGATTTTTTTGCAAATGTTTGCCAATATAAGTTATTTTTGCATTCCTTACTTTTTGCAAAGTATTGTGCCATTATTCAAACTGGTTTCCCTGTCCTTTCTTTACAGATTTAAACAAGACACTTTCCTAAGCTGTGTCTTTGTAGTTTTAATTATGTATCTGTATAATATAGATGAAAAAATATTTATTTTCTTACATAATTATGTATTTAATTACATGCACTCAGCTCTATGAAAAGTGCTTTTTAGAGCCTCAGTGGCCTCAGAGCTGTCTGAAATAGTTCAGAAGAGCCCTTCTGTCACACCACAATTCCTTCCACTGGGAAGTGTTTAGAAAACCACTGGAATGTGGCACTCAGTGCTCTGGTCTGGTTGACAAGGTCACTGGTCAAATGCTTGGAGGTCTTTGGATCTTGGAGGTCTTTTTCAGCCTAAGTGACTCTGTGATTCTGGTTCTGTGAAAACAGTAGCAGAAATAACCATTTTAAAAGTCCTTTGTATAATCTCTCTGTGTTTTCTACAAGGCACATAATCCTCCAGAACTGTTGCCTTGTGAAGGCTGCCCTAAGGCAGAGGCTGGGCAGAGCTAAAGAATAAAGCAGGAATTTGTGAAAAGGATCTCCTCCATGGATCCACCTTGGGCAGCACCAGAGCCCAGCCAGGGCTGCACCCAAGAGGAACCAAAATGGTCCCAAAATGCACGAGCGCTCCCGGGGGCTCTCACTGGGATCAGCTCTGCTCCATTTGCACCTTGCAGTTCATTGTCCCATTCCAGCTTTAGCCCATGCACTCCCATCCTGCTTGTTTTTCTCTCTCCAGCCCACGGTGTTTGTGCTCTTGGGCCTGAGCTTTGGATCATTTGTCCTTGGTGCCCAGCTGGAGCAGGAATTGTTTTGTCTCCCTGCTCTGTGAAGAGAGTTTACCAATCCTAATATGAAGCTCAGACCCACACACTAAAGCAGTGCAGAATGTGAAACATAAAAAAGCTCAAACTTAAGGCACCACTGAAGGCTCCAAGTGACATTCTTAGAGATAAAAATACAGCCATTATTTTTTTTTTAATCTTTTAGCAAGAATCTTCCAGTTCCCTGCAGCACAGCAAAACCATTTTGATTTGTGTGTTTCAGCTTTCAGAAGGCCGAGTTTGGACATCCAGTCCCCGCCCAACATCGGGCTGCGGCGCAGCGGGCAGGTGGAGGGCGTGCGGCAGATGCACCAGAACGCCCCGCGCAGCCAGATGGCCACCGAGAGGGACCTGCAGGCCTGGAGGCGCAGGGTGGTGGTGCCAGAGATCCCCCCCAGCTTGCTCAGGTCTGTCTGCAGCCTGCAGGATATGGCTGGAGAGGCTGCCTAGAGCAGAGGCTAGGCAGAGTGCAAGAGCCTGGCTGAGGCTGCGTCCACGATGGGCGATGGTCACGAGTTTTTTGGGCAGATACAAGTTTGGTCTATGTGCATATCAGAGGTTAATTGTCTAATTACGGCTTCAGGAAGTCGTATACCCCTGCACAATCATTTGTGTTTATACTTTTGTTCCACCCCCAACTGCTCTTGGGCAGTGCAAGAGCCTGGCAGAGGCTACATCCACCGATGGTCACAAGGTTTTTTGGGCAGATATAAGTTTGGTCTATGTGCATATCAGAGGTTAATTGTCCAATTACAGCTTCAGGTAATTAAGTCATATCCCCCTGGTTTGCTTCTCCCCCCAGTTCACTTGTGTTTATACTTTCCAGGGCCTGAGGCAGCTGGTGTGACCTTGGTTTCCAGGCCCAGAAGGATTGTTTAGTCTGACCAAAATGTGAAGAGAAATAACTAGCATTCTGTATAGAGTTCAGAGTTGTGCACTAATGCAGTATACAATCTGAAAAATATAAAAGCTACAACTTAAGGCAGCACTAGGGACAGCACAGCAGCTTGGTTTGTCTAAATAAGGTGCTGTTACACCAAATGTAGAATGGATGCTGTTGGAATACTTCAGCGTTGTGGGTAGATGTGCTAAAAACTGATAAGGTCCATTCAATGAGAAGAAAAAGTTGTCCAGTTGAATGATTCTCCCCTATTTCAATATTTTAAGTCATCTGCAAGGTAGCTAGGTCACCTAGATTCTTGCTTTCTCCAAAATAAAAAATACAGATTGAATTCATTTCCATGGAAGAACTGGATGAGATTGTGCTCTCTGTGAGACTTTTGGAGGTGATGAATTATAACCCCTTGAAACACTAAACCAGTTGCTTTCAAAAGTACTGCCAGTATTGATCTGTGAAAAGGAGAATTAGTAGCTAAACATCTCTGTTTAAAGCCACAACCATAGGTGCTACCACATCTCTGAGGGTTTTAAGAAGCATTCCCAGTGTTGGGAGGTAGAGTGATTGCAAATGGAAAAATGTGAATTAAAAATGAGGTTGAAAACACAGATTTATATTTTGATGCTTGGAAGGAAGACTTTCTTAGCATCCATATTTTTTACTCTTACCTGGAAATGATAGGATTGTTTAAAGTTAATTGAGCAACAATTACATCTAAAATTAAAAATGGAATGGAGTTGGGTGTGAGAGAGATCCCTTAAAGAGACCAGCATTGTCAAAACAGGTGTGGAATTAGATTTTCATGGCTTTCTTGTAGGAAACAGGAAGAATATCGGATTGCAAAAGGGGAAGAAGAGAGACATCTTTATGCAACAGAGAATAAAAAGTCATTTGAGTCACTGGAAAAGGTACGTGGCAGGAAAAGTGAGCATTCCGTGCTCAAGGACAAGTGGTGGTGTAGAAAATGAAAGCAGAGTTTTCTAATGTGATCTTCCAAGGACCCTGATGATTCAGCTCCCAGCTACTGCAGGACAAGGCTTGATTTATTTTTATGGATACCTGGAATTCTTTTTGCTTTCAGTCTTGCCTGCTTCTCTGTGAGGTATTTGGGAGTAATTTTTAAAGGCAGGATGGCTTTCAGGCCATTCTGGTTTGACTGCAGTTACGCAGTTATTGCAAGTCCTGAGAGCATTCAAGGTCCTGTACTTGAGGAATCACAGGTTATGTTGCTGTTCCTTGTCATTTTAGTTTAGATAACAGTGTTTTGTGTGTGAGGAAACTTCTTCAGACTTCCCTCCTTTCGAGTGCTTTTTTCATCACCTGTTTTGTGGGAGAGACTGGCAAGAAGGAAACATTGGTTATTGTGCTGTTTTTATAAGCTTGTTGTCTGATTTGCTTTGTCTTAAGAGTACAAAATAATTTGACACAAGAATTCTACTGCACGATCCCCTTTACTGAGGGGAGTTGGGGGTTGAAACAAGGTGATCTTTAAGGTCCCTTCCAACCAAAAACATTCTTTGACTCTATGATTTAACACTGTAGGCAGTTAGTGTCTTGATTCTGTAAATACATTTATCAGGTGATGTGAATGGAGCTGTCACAGCAGTTTATAAAGAACAATTTCTTAGAACCACTAATAAATCTTAAATTTGGAAATTTTAAACTTTGGGCTTACATGAAAATTATTTCTTGTGAAAGGGAATTTTAACTTAATCATCCTGTTTCAGTTTTTGCGTTCAGCAGTGCTTTTAGCCACCCTTTCTCCCTCATAAAAATTGCCAGATAAATAATCTTATTTAACTCGTGTTCTTTCCCTTCTTTATAAATTAGAGTGACTCTGAATCTTCATTAATCCAGTCGAAGCGTCGACTGCACAGACGGAAATATTCCAACTACAGAACACGGAATAACATTGAGCAGCTGGAGTCTTCTGAGGAGGAGAGGGACAACAGCTTTGGCTTGATAGAGCAGGTGAGTTCTCCTCTGAGTTTGGATTTTGAACTTGAGCTGCTCAATAAATGAAATTTCATGTAGATGTGCCTTTTCTCTATTAAGCAACCAAACAAAAAACCCCACCCCTTCTCTTTCCAGGGAAAGTATTTCTGTAAGCATCGTCGTTGTTGGCACTTGTCAAACCTGTTGTGTTGCTTTAGTAAGGACAATATTTCCTGTCAGGTTTTAAATGGCTCAACTGGTTTTGCTGAGAATCTTCTAAAGCAAATCCACAGCCCATGTCAAAAGTCTGACGGACAATTGGTTGGCTTCAGGTGACATTTGGAGTTTAGATGTGTTTTAATGTTTTTCTATGGAAATTTTGAAGGTTCTTGCTAATCCACAGGGTCTGTTCCTCTGGCCTGGGGTGACACAGGACTTTGGGGGGAGCAGGAGCTTTTTGTTTGTTCCTGGTGTATTATCAGACTGTAAATGGGTGATAGGACTGCCATTGTCTTGTCTTGCCTTGCCACAAGGAAGTAGTTTTAAACTGGGAAAAGGAGAAGTGGAAGGAGCAGAGAAGCTCAGACTTGCTGGAGCAGTCATTTTGTTAAGGAAGAAGAGTGAACAAAAGGGAGCATGTTCAGGAGATTAGGAAATCTTGCAAGTAAGATGAGGACTGATACTTGGAAATGGACTCTGCTTTCCTTGCCTCTTAATAAAGAATTTCAGTGTATAAAAACAGTAAATCATTTAAATTGAATGTAAAGTTCAGTGAGAATTGAACTTTGATATTGTATTGTATCATCTACACAGTGTATGAGCAGCTTTTAGTGAGAGGACTCAGCTTTGTTACTCTGAAAATGACAGTCAGTTGGACTAATTCAAACATTTGAAGCTACAATTGAAATCTCATGGGATTTTCTCTTATTTTTAATTCTTTTGCTTGACAAAATACAGCTTCACACATGAGCCATGCATTGTACTGACTCAGTTATGAAAAAGACATTTAAAACATTACATTAATGCAAATAGTTGATGAGCAACAATCAGGAAATCAGTAAAGTCATAATGTATTTTGATGTATCTCTACTGTTTAGTGTTGCATTTAAATACATGCATGAGTTCTCTAATTAGTACTTGGTCAATCATTTGATACTTAAAAGGAGGGGGGCAAAAAAAAACCCCTCAACTTGCATAACTAATGAAAAAAAATCATAGCAATGACAGAACATTCCCTTGTTGTGTTGGGAGAGAGAATGTGATTGTTTTTCTTGATCTGTTCCTTTTGTAATGTAAATTCTTCCCAGTCAGATTTTATTATATACTTTACATGGCCTGATTACTTTTATTTCCATTTTAACAACTTTTTACCAAACTTTTTAAAATTTGATAATATGGACAACATGTTTTTAGGTTTCAGACCCTTAAAACATGGGTTTGGCTTGAGTTTGTATTTCTAAATTTAGGAAGCTGAAGAAAGTGAGGGCTCTGGTTCATCTGATGAAGAGGAAGAGTGGAGAAGTGACAAGAAAAGCAACAGTAATAGTTCTAGGTAAAGTGAAGAAAAACATCCCATAATGAGTTTTACTTGAATTTTGACAAATTAAGAGTTGTATGAAAGCTCTGTTGTGCTTCAGATGTGATCATATAACAATAATAATAATGTAAATAATCATATAAGGTATAATCCATATACTCCACTGACACATTGTATTGTTATTTACTGTTCCATTTCACCAAAACCTTTCTATTTTTTAATGTAACTCCGAGTCCCTTTTTTTGTCAGATGGCAAAGAGATGAAAGTCTGGAATATTTCTATAGTATGTTTTGGTCTGGTTTTGGAGGGATGAAAGATTTAGTTTGGGAATTTTTTTTCCCACTTTCATTTGGGGAATTTTTTTTTCCCTTGCTCTTAAAAAAAATTTTGAAAAATCTGATTTTTTAGAAGTTTCTGGTTTTATGTAGAACTGTTACATATATAAGTTTTTAATCACTTCCTTGTGGTTATTTTAGATACTCTCTTAGAATTCTTTAGTACTAGAGATAAAAAAATACTCAGAGAATGATGGTACTCAGAGATCCACTCAGAGTGCATGTGTAGCTGAGATTTGGATAAGTGTAAAGAATTTAAGCAGCAGTGTGTTCCTTAGGAAGTCTCCTAATAAGTCCAGAATTCCATTGCACAAATTTCTTGAATAAAATTACTGATTTTAGAATTCACCAGACTTTATTTGTTTAAAGAAATGTGCTTTGAAATACTGGATTCTCCCAGAAATTCACGTTAAGCTCCGAGTGAAGTAATGGTTACAAGAGGGCAAAGTTGCTTTCAACAACACTTGCTATGTGGTATTTTTCTGAGGGAGTTGAGTGTTCTGAAGCAGTGAGAGCTGGGTTGTGTTTGTGTTCCCCTGCCCTGTGTGGACAGTGACTCCTCGAGCAGATATTCCGACTGGATCGCGGACGCCGGGATCAACCTGCAGCCGCCGGTGCGCACCTCGCGCAGGAAAGCGCTGCGCTACTGCAGCACCTCCGAGGACGAGGTGTCAGCTGAGAAATCCTCTCCTCCCAGGAGGAGGAGGAGGAAGAGGAGGAAAAAACCCAAACCAAAAAAGCAGGAGGAGGTACCATTTTCTTTTTTTTTTCTACACAATCTTCAATTAATTTCTCTCTTAGGGTCTTCATTAGAAACTACTAAAATAATTGTTACGGCCATCAGCCAAGGATCTTTCTGTCAGCACACACAGGGAACATGGGATTGATTTGAGATCATTCCCAGTGTGAGGGATCTGCTGATTTGTAGGGAAGAATCTGCATTCCAGGTGAAGGTGCTTTCATTTTCCAAGTGAAAAGGGTTCTCAAGGTTGATGGTGTTAAAGGGGAAATGTGTTCAATAAATATCAGTACAGAATATCAGCCTTTTCCCAAGGGATAGAACAAGGGGGAAGGCTTTAAGCTGAAGGAAGGCAGGATTAGATTAAGATTAGATTAGGGAGGAATTCTTGACTCTTGAGGATGGTGAGGCATTGGGACATGTTGTCCACAGAAACTGTGGCTGCCCTATCCCTGGAAATGTCCAAGGGCAGCTTGGCCAGGGCTTGGAGGAGTCTGGGATAGTGGAAGGTGTCCATGCTTGTGGCAGGGCATGGAACAAGATGATCTTTGAGGTCTCTTCCAATCCAAACCATTCTGTGACTCTATAACTTAGCTGTCTAGTTTTTTTGCCTTCTTTAATGCATAGGGGACACAGTCACTGCATTGCTGGTAGCAATTTATACTTAGGTTAAATATTTAATTTTTTTGTAAGTTATAATAATTCCTCTATTTTAAGTTACTGATTTTTTTTAAGTTAATTTAAATAATTACCTTAAGTTACAATAACTACTGTTAGTTGTTTTCTCTCATAAAGGAACAAACAAATTCTCTTTTTTAAGCCTGGGATAATTTTGATAAGCTTGGTCTGTTTTTCTCACTATCCTTTCACTTCCTTCGGAGTAGAATCAGTTTCTTGCAGCTTGAATAATTTTTAATTGGGTACTAAGACTGTCATCTAAATTGTAAAACATTCTGCTAAGGCCTGCATAATACTGACGTGCTTACTCAAATCTCCAGATAGGAAAGGAATTTTTAGTATTAGAATTACAAATACAGTTACAACTCAAGCAAAGCCTTGGAGGAATTCTGCTGATACTGTTTGGAAATGCTGTGGATTAGTCCTTTATAAGATAAGGTGTTGTCTGCCAAACCAAAATGGAATAATTTGTTAAGAATTCATGTCCATTATGTCTGTTTTTTGTGAAGGCTGATGCTGCAGCACAACCACTGAACTTGGAGCTGTCCTATGACTGGCACCCTCCAGTCTGGATCACAGACACGGCTCTCCGAAGGTCCCCGTTTGTCCCTCAGATGGGGGATGAGGTAGGAACAAGGGTTAAAACCTTCCAATGCTTGTGATTATTATAATTGCTAAATACAGGAAAACATTCACTGTTTGGGCTTGCTGGGGTTTTTTTTAGGTGATATATTTCCGACAAGGGCACGAAGCTTACATTGAAGCAGTGAGAAGAAATAACATTTATGAACTGAATCCACACAAGGAGCCTTGGAGAAAAGTGGTGCTTAGGGTAGGTCTGCACTGAAGCTTCTGTGGGTTTCTAACAGAGTGTGTGACTGAAGAGTTTTATTATTCTGTTTGCAAAACATGGATTTGTGAGGTTACTAATGTTTCCCTATGGAGAAAGCATGTGCAATTATCAGATTGTCTTCAGAATTTTCTGTGGGAAGCCAAATGACAGACCTGTGTTAAAATCCTAGGGCTGAGAGACTGCCTTCCATTGAAATCTCAAATCTTATTTCAGTATTTTGCATGTGGGTACAGTTGGTTAATTCATGTTAAACTAGCAGTTCTGTGCATGGTCCCTAAGACAAAACTTGCTGAAGCTGTTTGTTGTTACCTGTAGGATCAGGAATTGGTAAAAATTGTTGGAATTAGATACGAAGTTGGCCCTCCCACGTTGTGTTGCCTCAAACTTGCCTTTATAGATCACGCCACTGGGAAACACACAGACAAATCATTTTCCATCAGGTATGTGCAGTTTTAGTTTCCTGAAAAGCGTTTAAGAATATGTTTCTCTTCTTCCTAAAGCCCTGAGGCACTCATGGGTGATGATTTTTTTTATCCAGATACCATGACATGCCAGATGTTATCGACTTCCTTATCTTACGTCAGTTCTACGACGAAGCCCGGCAGAGGAACTGGCAGGCCTGTAAGTGTTTGCTGAGTGTTGGACTGACAGTTTTGAAATCACAAAAGTGTCCTTGGCTAATTGCTGCATGTGCTGTTTGTAGGGTCAGAGGGTTCTCTGGTAGGCAAGAGTCAGAAATTTTGAACCTTGGAGGGACTGCAGTAGATGTAAATACAGTCACCAAAACACATATCCAGACTCTTCTGTTCCCTTTTTTATTTTAAAGCTTAATAACAGACTTACATGCCAGTGAGTCTAGAACTTTAATTATGGGGAGAAATCAAGCAGTATAGTTATCAAAAATTCTTCTGATTGCCTGTGGCAGCCACAGAGTTAAATCCTTCTCTCAGCAGAATGTCTGTGTTTGCTGCAGCCGACAGGTTCCGCTCCATTATTGACGATGCCTGGTGGTTTGGGACAGTGCTGGGTCAGGAGCCTTATCAGCCTCAGTATCCAGACAGTCACTTCCAGTGTTACAGTGTCAAGTGAGTACACAAAGATTTGATTTCTGATGTTACTAGAGTGCCCTTGCTCTCACACAACTGCCTCATTGCTATGAGAATGTATAAATTGTTCACTTAAATTATTTTACTCCTGGTATTGTCACTTCTTAATGGTTTTAAATTGTTGCTGTAGCACAGAGATATGTAATAAGTTGTGGCAACTTGTTAATGAGTAGTAATATGGTAAAAGCAGTTGTTGACCTCTTCACATTTCCTGTACTGAGTAATTCTGAGTCCCTTCCACAAAGAAAGCAATGCAGTTTTCTGTGAACATTAATTATTGGTCTGCACTGACAGTTGGTTTGGGAGTCCTGAATCTCCTCTGTGATTGCTGACATCAAGGTCCTTAGGCCTCAAGTCCTCACACTTTGTCTTTCACATTGTGCACCCTTTTTCATATCAACAAACAGACCTTCACACAAAGGAGGGGAATGGTAAATAAAGATATCTCTGGACTTTAGTGTTCAGACTCAGGTTATTGACATTATCCTGCCCTGTCCAAGCTGTCTGGAATAGAATGACAGCATGGTTTGGGTTGGAAGGGACCTTAAAGATTGTTTTGTTCCATCCCCTTGCCATGAGCAGGGACACCTTCTGCTATCACAGGTTGCTCAGAGCTCCAGACAGCCTGGCCTTGGACACTTCCAGGGATGAGGTAGCCACAACTTCTTTGGGCAACTTGTGTCAGGGCCTCACCACCCTCAGAGTCAAGAATTCCTTACTAGTATCTAATCTAACCCTTCCCTCCTACAGTTTAAGGCCATTCCCCCTTGTCCTTCATTCCATGCCCTTGTGAAGGTCCCTCTCCAGCCTTCTTGTCACCTCCTTTAGGCACTGAATGGATAATTCTGGGAGATTGCTTGGTTTCGTTTCCCCCAGCAAGGGAGGACTGTAAGGAGAATAAACAGTGAATATTCAATATTCCTATTTCCATCAAGCCCAGAGATACTTCCCATGTCTTGTACAGTACAATTAATAGTCACAGTTTCATTGTTGGAGGACTTCTTAATTGCTTTTTCACTCAATGGCTTTTGAACCTGTTGTTGAGCAGAAAGAATGGAAATTTTATAGCTAATAGACAATCCAGTGAGACTGCCAAGGCTCTGTTACATGTTTTGGTTCCTTCTCTCATCTACTTGTCTTCTCTCTCAATGATTTTCCTTGGAGGGAAGGTGGAAGTAACTCCCAGACTGAAATCTTTGCCTGTTACCTTCCCTTCCATATTCCATCCATTCCATGTGTTTTGTTGTGTACCACAGATGTTCCTTAGGAGCAAGTTCAGGTGGGCTTTGGATTTTTCTTGGCCAGTTCCAAATCAAGTTTCCAATTATGAACAAAAGCCTGGTGCCAATTTCCTGGGCTCCTTTCTCCTGTGAGACCTGAAGGATATTTCAGTATTTTAAAGCATCAGCCTTTAACAAAAAGTCTAGAGCTGCTTTGAAGGAAGGAATGCTTTGTTCCTTAAGTTCCTTTTCCAAAAGTACTTTATTCTTCCTGGCCTCACAAACAGCTTTTCTAGAACAGAATCCTAAGAGAGGTGGATGAAAATACCTGGAGTGTTTGGCAGCTCTGTTTAGGTTTTGTGACTTGGCTGGGTCTGTTGCTCTTTTTGTCACACTTACTTCAGTTTATCACTGTTACTATTGTATGGAAAATAAATGAATTTAAGATAATTTTCAATTTCTTTGTTATTTTATTGTCAAGACAATAATAGGTGTTTGTGTAGAAGCAACTTGATTTATTATGAAGTTGCATTACCTGGATGAGTGAACTTAAGCAGAACTAAGTGGGGCTTAAGCTGTACTAAACTCTTGATAAAGAGCTGACATGCAAAATTATGAATTAATATATCCATTTGTGAATATAATTTGTGAAGTATTGTACAATAACTAGAGAGGAGAACTGAACAGATCAATGTTTAGGACTCTCAGTTCATAAAAATCAAACAGACTGAGTGATCCAAGTTTTCCAAGGCATTGGGGAATCCAAAACAGTGGAGAGCTGCTCTTGCCAGAGCAGGGGTTCAGTTATAAAATACTCTGAGCATGATCATTGCAGTTTCCAGTTGGTTTGAAATAAATACACAGGAGGCATTAGACCAAATATCTGAGTTTATTAAGGCATCAGAAGTAGACCTAGGAATTTGGAGAACTCTGACAGGAAACTGCTGGCAAAGCTCTGGAGGGAAATGGGTGAACTGCAGTCTGATCTATTGGTTTCTGGTATGTGCTTATAATAAAAAATAAAAATGGGGGCATAAGGATTAACCCAGCTGTAGGAAAGATCCAGCACTCCATCTGTACAGGGTACTTCTGCCTGTCTGCATCAGTGAGGTGTGAAGCTGATGCAGTCAGACATTCCTTACCTTGGAAATAGCAAAATTCATTGTTATTTTATGTATTTTTAAAAACATGTAAAGATCTGCCCAAATGTGGTGGGATTTGGAGAGATCTCAGAATGATGTTCACACCTCATAGTTCAGTATCAGAGTGAATATCCAGATCTATCAAGAGTACTTGTGTTGCTTTTGCTTTGTCTTGGACCTTAATTAACTTCAGTTCTTCATTTTATATTTATTCTCTTCTTTCTCTTAATGCCCTCTGCTTCATAAATTGAAGTGCTAATGTATGAAATGTCTCACTTCCTGTCCTTCCTTAATCCACAGAATTGCACAACTTCTGTTGTGATCAGCAAAAAAAAAAAAATCTGTGTTTTTTCTCAAATCTTCCCCTTGATGTTATCTCACTCTTCCAAATGTTCAGCTTATTTTTCTTCATCTTCTTGATACAGGCTTTGTAAATTGATTTATGTATTGGGTAAGTTGCATGCAGCCAAAATCAGGAGCACAATTTTAATCTGAAATTGATCAGGAAGAATGTTTCCTGTTTGCTGATTGCCTTTGTTGCTGTACATGTTTATACAGTGTATTTTGTCAATACCTACAAATAGCTGTCATTTAAATGTCCTTATAGCTGAGATTTAAATATGCTTGGAGTGAACACTTCTGAGTCAAGGTAACTTTAATTTTTTTTTTTTTTAACTTGGTGAATCAGATGGGACAATGGTGAAATTGAAAAGCTGAGCCCGTGGGACATGGAACCAGTCCCTGATAATGGTAGGTAGAAACCCTTTAATAAAACAGCTTAATGTGCTTCTCCCCCTTTCCAGTGCCTTTGTTTCATGCAGGAAACATGTGGACCTGAGGTGATTCCTGTCTTAAAGACAGTCTTGATTCAGATTTAGTGAAGTAATTTGAATATACCTTTTTTTTTTTCCCTTTTGCATCTTCCAGAGCAATTTTGAAAAAAAATACTTCAAATGTGTAGCTCTGACTTCTGGAATAAAACCTACTACTTCCAAATAGCAGGTTTCAAAAAACATCTCAAGTTTTAAACTATGAATTTGTTGTAGTATACTGTAATACAAGGGGGTGTAAGAAGAATATAAAAAAAAAAAAATTCCAGTCAGCAAACTCATACTGCACATAGTTTAGAGCCAACAATTTATAAAGTTTGCTGGTCAAATCTAGATTATCTGTAAATGAAAGAGTGGAATTTGTGGTTTGTCTTAATATTTCACTTTTCCAGTACTTGTCAGTACGAGCTGGGAGGGGGGAGGAAAATTTAGGAGATACTGAGGAAGTAGTTACCGAATAAGCTGTCAGAAAGGTAATAAATTTAATTCAAAACTGCAGAAAAACAGAATTTTAAACATTTTTTTGTTAGTATCCATTTTGTATAATTTTTTTCCCCACAGCCTTAGCATTAAACTCTATTTCAAGGCAAGAATTTTTTTGTCAGTTGCAAGCATACAATTATTTAATAACTGTGAGTGCTCAACAATTTATCTTGTTCTCACTCCTTGCCCAATTTGCTCTCTGTAGTTGATCAGCCTGAAGAATTAGGAGCAAGTGTCTCTGTGACTCTGGAAGAGGTGGAGAAGCTCCTGTACAAACCCCAGGAGGGGGAGTGGGGGATGAAGTCCCGTGATGAGGCCTGTGAACGGATTATCCGTGGGATTGATCAGCTCATGACTCTTGGTGAGTGTGAGCTGAGCTTCAGGTGCTTTTCTCCTGATGGTACATTTAGAAACAGCCTGGAATATCCATGGCATCCTTGAAAAATTCCCTGTGATAAAGTACTTTAGTGAGCAAATGTTTTTCTGTGCAGTTCTTTGTGTTTGTACTGAGACCTCTATGATTTTATACACCATTGGTTTTATAACACCCAGCTCAGTTGTCATGGACCTGCGGGCTTTGAAATAGACTAGAATAGAATCCCAGTCCAGTTCTGTCATGGGCAGTGGCACCTTCCACTGTCCCAGGCTGCTCCATGCTCCTGGCCTTGGGCACTGCCAGGGATCCAGGGGCAGCCACAGCTGCTCTGGGCACCCCCAGGGCCTGCCCACCCTGCCAGGGAACAATTCCCAATCTCCCATCCAGCCCTGCCCTCTGGCAGTGGGAACTATTCCCTGGGTCCTGTCCCTCCTGCCCTTGGAAATCGTCTCTGCCTTTCCTACCTCCTTCAGGCACTGGAAGGCCAAAAATGAGGTGAAACAGTTAAATGTTGCTGTTCTTGCTGTTTTTAACCAGACATCTCAGCAGCTTTTGCTGGCCCAGTGGACCTGTGCACGTACCCCAAGTACTGCACGGTGATCGCGTACCCCACGGACCTCAACACCATCCGCACCCGCCTGGCCAACAGGTTCTACAGGTCAGTGCTGCAGGGAGACTCACCTGGGGACTCTCTTCAGAGTTAAAATAAACCCTGACATCCTTTCTTTGAGAAATTCACTGTTTGAAATCACCAAATACTATAAAACTCTCCTTGAAGTTACTTCAGTGCTGATGACAGTTCAGATTTTTAAATGCTGTCCTTGAGTTAACTTTGACCTTCAAGAAAGTTAAGCTCTTGCTATTTTCAGAAATGAGCTTAAATACAAGAGGTGAAATGTTAAATATAAACAGCAGCATTTTAAATGATAAAAACTTAAAGAAGAGATAGAGGGAAAAGTGTAATGATGACAGAGCTCTGGTTTGCTGGATGTGCTGGTCAGCCATAGCTTAAAAATAAATTTTTAACTGTATTCTTCATCTGAAGCTGCATTCAGTGTGTCTGCAAATACAGTGAAGAGACATGAACATTGATTTTCCTTCTGTATGAGATGGAAAAATTGTTTTGGGAAATAATTGGAAGTTCTGTAGGTGAAGAACTGCAGACTTGGGGTATCTCTGCTTCACAGGTATAAGGAATTGGAAAAATGAGTTGTAAAAATGAGTTGAAATTACAGAGTTGTGGCAGCTTATTTCTATCAAGTTATAATTTCAATTTGTAGCAATTTCTCAAATCTGTCATTTTACAGGGGGCACTGTTTTCAGTGGTCAGTTGACCTCAAAGCAAGGTCTTTAAGGGAGAACAGAAAGGGACATCATAGCTGGGATTCTTTAAAAATTTAATTGAACAAAGTTCTTGTCACTCCTTTTTAACTGCTTGTGCTTTGTATTTATTAATTAAAAGTTCCTCAGATATGACTCAACTTGTGTTCCATTTCTCAGGGCTTTGTAACAAGCAGCTTCTGATATTTCCAGAAGAAATGTGATAATTTAGAGTAGTGATTAAATTATATTCTTTCCCCTCCTTTTGAACAAGTCAAATGTAAGCTTTTTAAAAATGCTTGTGTTTTTAAAGATTCCAGGAAATCCCCAGTCCTTGAGATGATTTCAGTGATGTTTTATAATTTAGGGATAAAAAATGCTAGTGCTTACTTGGCCAGCTGAATTAACTGAGTTTATATCACAAACTGTCTCAGGATGAATTGGCAATAATGAGTTAGGAAATGAGTGGTGAAAGATAGACATTGTTGGTTTTGCTTCCTTGGGTTTTCTATATGAAG
This sequence comes from Vidua macroura, assembly GCF_024509145.1. Lineage (NCBI taxonomy): Eukaryota > Metazoa > Chordata > Aves > Passeriformes > Viduidae > Vidua > Vidua macroura. Next base: position 3,530,357 of record NC_071572.1, on the reverse strand, counting down.
GAAAAGTTTAAGACTGCCCTAAAGAGACATAGAACAGGACATCTAAATCTAATATAGAGAGAAAATTACAGAGATATAATTTTTGCTGGGTTTAAGCTTTTCTTTGGTATTAAAGGTGCAATATTTTCTAATTTGAAGGAGAATTTCAGCATTGGTTTGGGAAGTCAGATACATTGAAAGCAATGCCAGAACCTTCAATGAGCCTGGGAGTGCAATTGCCAGAGCTGCAAAAAAAATCACCACCCAGCTCTTGAAGTTCATCAAGTAAGTGGTATTTTAATCTAAATAATGCTTGAATCCTGGTGCTTTTGAACAGTGGAATGTAAAAACAGCTCAGTAGCCCTTTGTGGTGAGCCCTGCTTTGACTCTTTCAGTGCACTGGAAGGCCAGCTGTCTAATTCTGAGTGTTACCTTAAATACTGAAATGTTTAGCTTAGAGGCATTTTACCTTTTTCCCTGGTGTTACAGTCCCAGAATGTCACTTGAGATTGAGTATGTTAAGTAGCTCAGCCTGTAAAATGTGACTTCTCTGCTGTCCTGTGTAGAAGTTCCTGTTGTAGCTTGTCTGACTTAATTGAAAGGTTAAAATAAGCTGAGAGGTTTATTTTGAAATGAGTGTGGGCAGCCTTCCTGCAGCTGGGCAGGCCCCTTTCAAATCCCTAATGCTGATTTTTATATTCCATTTAATACTCAGTTACTGTCTTCCCTTTTATATGGAGCACTTGGTTGTGGCTGAGTTTAATTTAGGAAGCAACAACAGCTCTGCTTTTGATATTCCAATAACAGAGATTTAATTGCATTGCAGTGACCAGGACTGTACAAATATTTTTGAATTATGTAGCACAACAGATGATGAACAAGATTGTCATGATGCTGATCTGGTAAGTTGGGTTTCTTGTGAAAAATTCCAGTAATCTATGGTGGTAATAAAATACCAGCAACCACCAAGTATTGTTGGTAAAATTACTGAGTTACGTACATAGGTAATACGAACATGGTCTATATTAGGAATTTTTATTAATGTTTTATGTCATTTATTATCAGTGAATTGCATTACTGGTATTATTTAGTCACTGAAGTTCAAAGCTGTTGAGTAACTTCTAATTGCAATTTCTGATGGTGGTTTTTCCTTTCCTCAAACCACTGAAGATTCCAGACCCCAGCTCTTGTCCTTATCTAGGATATTGCTTCCCAAGTCTCACAGATGCTGTGTTGTATTTTTTATGCTCATCTTCTGTTTTACTGAAAGAATTAAGAAAGAAAACTTAATTTTACCACAGTCTCAAATCTAATGACACTTTCAGCCTACATCACTTTTAAGATAATTGATTTTATTTTGTGCAGGATGATGAAAAATGTGTTCCAAGAACATCATACAGAAGAAGAAAAGTGAGTTGGCCAATCTTTACCTTATAACCCAAATCAGGTTGAGTTTTGTTTTTTTTTTTTGCTGTATTCCAGTAATGCTTTTCCTTTTTTTATTTTTTTTTTTTCCCTTCAAGGGACGGGGCTTAAAAAAAGGGAAAAACCTGAAAAGTAGCTATGATGAAAACTGTTGGAAGAAGCAGTGCATGGAACTGGTGAATTTAATTTTCCAGTGTGAGGATTCTGAACCTTTCAGGCAGCCAGTTGATTTGGATCAATATCCTGTAAGTTGTACTTGATAACCTTAATTGATTCTTTTTTTCTTGCTGTCTTACTGTTCCTTACCTTGTAAGGAAATTATTTTAGAAAAATCTGTATTTTCTTAATTAAAACGAGTTTCTTGAAGGTCTAAAATGTGTTTACTGAGCCTGAGGTATGAATTTGATTTTTTCCCCTCTCTTTTAGCTGTTCATGGTAATCTTACTACCCTCTTAGTCTCTTTTGTTCTCTAAAAACTCAATAAACTTAATTTAATTTAAATTTAATTTAAATTTGAACTTAATTTAAAAAAAAATTCTTTACAGCACATAACTTCTCCTGGTGACTCCACATTTTGAGTTTGAGTCTCACTTTAGGGTTTAAAAACATCTTGAGATTCTCTAAAAAAAAAAAAAAAAAACAAAAATGGGAGAGAAAGGAAGATTGAGGTGTTTAGATGGGGTTTGATTTGGGGTTTTTTGTGTGGTTGTTGTGTTATGGAGCTTTTTTTGGCTGTTTTTTTATACCAGATCTGTTGTTTCTCACAGTAAAATTCATGGGATAATGAAAAAGGAGATTTCACATCAAACTGTCTCAGCAAGTGTTGCTTTCTGCTGTAGTGCTTCTCTTTCCACTGCTGCTGAAGATAATTTGTGTAACTTTAGCTACTTCTAAATGAGAAATAAAATTGAAAAGTGGTTTTTTTCCCTTACACTTTCACAGAAATCTTCGTTTCCTATGTTTTTTATAGGATTACAGACATATTATAGACACTCCTATGGATTTTGGTACAGTGAAGGAAACTCTGGAAGCTGGGAATTATGACACTCCAATGGAACTGTGCAAAGATATCAGACTGATATTCAGTAATGCAAAATCTTATACTCCAAACAAAAAGTCAAAGGTAGCTGTTACTTTCTGGGGCTTTGTGAATGTCTTAATGAAATAAATCTTTATTTTGCAGTTTGTTTATCAGTACTTTTGATAAAGTTGCTGGTTGGGTAGATAGTGGGGAGAAATAAGACAAAAATATTTAATATGTTCATTTCCTGTTTATTTGGTGTTACACAGGAGTGCCTGTGCTTTTCCTATTGCTTTTCTGTGCAGTTTTTGATATTACAAATACTAGTTTTGGAACAAAGGCTCTGTTTTTAATAGAAACCACTCCCTTACCCAGATTTACAGTATGACCTTGAGATTGTCAGCACTGTTTGAAGAGAAAATCCGAAGAATTGTTTCAGATTTCAAAAATGGGCAGAAACAGAATGAGAAGCTACGGAGAAACCAGAGGTACACGAGAAGGTTTAATAATCAAAGCTCAGTGCAGCAGCCCACCAAAATGCTCAGGTAATCAAATTATGGAGGTATAAAGATCTGTCTCAGCTGACTGATACTCATATTCACTCTCACATTTAGTCTGTGAAGAGGGGAACAACTGGTTTTTAAATGATTTGTAACCCCAGTGAGCTTTTTAATAATTTTCATGCAGTAGGAAAAATATGTTAAAAAACAGGGGCTTTTTTATAGTATAAAACTGAGAAATATGAGGAGACAAAAGAGTAAAAAAGGTTGGGTTTTTCTTTAATACTTGAATCAGAAAATCAATGTTTAACTAAAATTATGAGGAATGAAACAAAGATTTGCTTGCTGGATATTTTGCAAAGATGAAAATCTGCATAAATTATGTATTTTGTTACATACAGAATACAGTCAGTCCTATGGAATTTCTATAAATTGTCACTTGCTGTAGCATTCAGTTGGGAGGCAGATTTGCCTTTTCTCTTTTGAAGGCAGACAGATTTTTAACACAATTGCTATTTAGCATAATTAACTCCTGTTCTTAATTTGCATGTGGGACAAAATACAAAAGCTAAATGTGGTGAATCTCTGAAACTGAGCTTTTCCCTTCTGCTGCTGTCCAGTCTTCATTCTCTGGCAGGAAAAGGGTAGGAGTAAGAGTTTTAATTTAAAAAAAAAATCTAATTTCTAATTTTATACTTTAAAATAACCACCCACCAGGATAGGCAGAAATTCTTTTGAATATCATTTGTGCTCAAATCTGGAGAATTGTGTGTGACTGTTCAGAGAGGCACAGCAGAAGTGAGGTTTGGGATAACAGAAATTACACACTTTGTGCACCTGGATGAATGTCTGAAAACCTGCACTGTAAGAAAAAACTGACAAAACAGTTCTGTAAGTGAAAATAATGGACTGAGCAGGATGGCAGGTAGCACTCAGGCATGTGGAGTTAAGGAAGGATCAAATTAGTGAAGTTTTCTTTATTTTAAACAGTAAGGTTCCATCTTCTGTGTGTTGGGAACTCAGTTTATTGTGGAATAATGTTTGCCTGGATAGCATTTAGTTGGAGGCTCATGTGCAACCAGCCTGGTTGAGGCTGGGAATCCAACAGGAATTGAGGCTGCTGCTGCAGTGAAAATAAGAGAACATGAATTTTCTGGAGGACATCCACCATTAAATTCTGTTTCTCAGGGCAGAGAAAGATTCTCTCCTCTTGTATGACTGCCCTAGGAGTGCAGACTGTTATTTAAATGAAAGTTTATTGTTGCCAAGTTAAAATTGTCCCACACCACATTAGTTCATAAAACCCTCCCAGAAATACAAAATCATATTAAATGTTGTTAAAATACATCCTTGCCTTCTCTCTCCTAGTTTTACAACCTCTGTTGCTTTTACTACTTTCACTCTCACTAGAAATCTGAAGCAGAAACCACTGAAGTCTCAGGCCAAACTCGAATCTGAGCAGGAAGATGCTTTTCCTCAGCCTACCTCAAGCAGAGCCGCCTGTGTCACAAGCCATAAACCCAGCACAGGCTCCTACAACCAGAGTTCCTCGGGAGAATCCTCAGATTTTGCCTGCCTGGCATCCTTTGAGAGGAATGGGAAGGCCAGATCCACACCACTGACTAATTGTTCTGCTTTATCATCAGGTCAGAATTTAGAATTGCTGCAGTTTGCACTCACAGTTGTTAAACAAACTTTGTGTTTTTAGCACTGACTTTTTTTTTTTTTTTTTTTACATAATGTTTAGGGTTTTTTTGTGATGGACAGTTTTATGTTTTACTAGATTTTGGACACTTACATTATTTACAGTGAATGTTATAAAAAGATTTGTGTACTGTATATAATTTTTGGCTTTGAAATACAGTAAATTTACTTTCATAAATGAAGAAATCTGTCAACAGGAAAGCACAAAATATTTGATAATTGATGCTATATAAAATACAGGTTGTATGCCCTTATATGTGTGTATATATAGGTGTTATATAAAAGTTCTTATCCACAATTAGCAAATGACAGAAGTTCCCTGGGACTTTAAAGCTTTCCTGTCTTCTCCCCCTACACCTCACCTTGACAAAAATTCAGCTTATTTCAAAGAATAAGAATACAAATTCTGGTAAAATCTGTTTGAAAATATTCTGTGTTTTGGGGTTTTTTTTAAACATGCTTTTCACTTAAATCTGGTGTTTGAAAAGAGCTGTTTTATTTTAATTGAAACTTGAGTACAGGTTAAAGAAGCTTCCTGTCACTGAACACTATGAATATGGATTTTGTTGAGGTATCAGTTTGATTCCTGTAAGACGTTCAGGCACGAGAATGCATTTTAAGATAATGTGAGAAAATTCTGAAGATTCCAGGATCAGCAAAATGTAACTCTTAACTGGAAGCTGTTTAGAATTCTAACTGCCAATTGCTTATTTTTTTTTTTAACAGAGAGTGAAATAGAAGGTTCTGGGGTTTCTTCATCTACTTCCTCTTCATCTTCACCCTCCTCAAGCAGCTCAGAAGACAGCAAAGGCTGTTCTGGGGCTCCTGTGTCCTCCTCTCCCCTGCACAACGGGGTGTGCAGGAGGAACAGCAGTCGCAGGCTGACTCGGAACCGAGCTGCTCAGAGGAAACAGACAGGTGGGGTGCCAGGAGTCTCTTGTGAACAGCAAAAGTCCAAATTGTTATATTTATATTTATAAAACTTTTTATAAATATTTATAAAAATACTATTTATATTTATAAAAATAACTTGAGTGGAGTTAGTATTTTTTTTAATCGTTGTATGTGTAAGATACTAATTTTTTTATTGGTGCTAATTTTGAAGCTCTCAAATACTACATTTAACTTTTTAAAATATTTTTTCACAACTAGAGGAAGAGAGCAGAAACCAAGAGCTTGGTGAGAGGGAATGACTTGCAACATATCTTAAGAAAAAAGCAGCAGTCTATATGAACACAGAATTAATCTGAAATTTATGACAGCAAAAGCACCTGACTCTCACTAGGAATATATTTCATGCATGTCTGTGGGTTGAACCTGTCCCAGTTTTGACAAGACTTCACAGCTGCTATTTCATATTTAAGATACTAATCCCTGCTTTCCTTTACAGGAACACTTCTTCAGGAGAACGGCAATACAAGGAAAACAGTCAGGAAGAAGTTATATGGAAGTGACTCTGAAAATACTTCAGCAGTGACATCCGAGTCCCTCAGCAACAGCAAGGGCAGGCACAGGAAAACCCCACGCAGGAGTGCTGCTGTGGCTGCCAACAAACTGAGGCTGATGAGTGACGTGGAGGAAGAGGTGTCGAGCTCGGAAAGCATCAGGATCTGCAGGAACAGGAAGCTGCCGCACCGGAACGCCTCGGCCGCCGCCAGGAGAATGCTGCTGGAGGGGTCCGAGGATGAGGCAGGCCTGAAGTCTGAGAGTGACAAAGAAATAGAAGAGCAGCTCACCAAGAGGAAAACTCTTTCTCAGACTGCCTGCTCTGCTCCACGAAGGAAATTTGTCAGTGAATCTGAGAATGGAAGCTCGGATTCCGAGCCCGACACGCAGAGCAAGCAGAAGAGCTGGCAGAGCAACGGGCACAAACAGCTCCGGGGCCCTGTCTGCTCTGTGTCTCCCAAAGTGAAAAGTCCCACCTTAGACTTTTCAGAGGAGGACTCCAAAAGCCATAATTCCGAGGATGGGAGCAGCCAAAAGGTTTCTGACCAGTCAACACCTGCACATCACAAGCCTGCAGTGAGCAATTCTGAGGATGAGGCGGACTCTGAGTCGGACAGGTGGAATGGCAGGAAAGTCTCTGGGCTGCAGCTGTCTCCTCCTTTAAAAAAAGCAAAAGTCTTGAGTGATTTAGAGGACACAGCAGAATCTGAAGCAGAAGCCAGAGAGGAGGAGAAGAGTTTTGTGTGGGAGAGCTTGGTGCCCACTAGGATTGTGAGGAATTCCAAATCCAGAGCTGCTTCCAGCTTCCGTCGCTCTTCTGATTCGGACTCGGAGAGTGATTCCAACAACAGCAATTACTGTGAAACTTCTGCAAAAGCAAAGATGAGGAAGAGGAAAGGAAAAACAAAAATAGTTAGAAAAGGTAACATTTTTAAAGTTAATTTCTCTATTTCTCAATACTGAGTAGGTGACAGAGGAAATCTCCAAGAGAGCAGAGTGTTCTCTCTTTGTCCAGCTCCTTGTTTTGAGGGTTTCTGTAACCCAAACCCTCTGGTTTGCAGTTCTGTTACTTTGCCTTAATTTACTGTTAGGATTTTCTGTGCTACAGCAGATTTACAGCTGTTAGTTTCAGTTTGAAGTAACTTTATTGATAGTTTTCCAAAATGAATTTGATGGAAGGGTGTTTAAATTATTCTCACATCCATGGTGTGCAACAGAACCTGAAACTTGAGTTGATGTTGAGATTTTATTTTGTCAATGATGTGTAGAATCCTTAACACAGACAGGCACTTGGCAGAACTAAGATTTATATTCCACTTGTTTCAGAAAGTGAACTTCTTTCATTTTTAGGTTTTATTCTGTAATTTTATCATCACTCAGATCTTTGTGTGGTGGCTGATTATGATTTAGGGAGGTGGTTTGGTTTGGGTTTTTTTTTTTTTTAAGCTTATGAGAATGATGATGATGTTTATTAAACCAAGTCATGTACATTGTGCCTTCATATAATCAGGGAATTGACCTTGATTTGGAATGTAAAGACTGTTCAGATGGTGCTTGGTGCAATCCTTCCAAACCTGTCAATATCCTTTAAGAATCTTAAGGAAATGATTGTTTTTTTAAATAATTACTGTGTCTGTTAAGATGACTCTGTCTTGACAGTTTTCCACAAGGAATATTTACTTGATTTGTCCCAAGATCTTATATTTAATACATATATAGGGGCATACTTGTAGAGTTCCTATTTTTCAAATAAATATGTATTTTTTATATATATATAACTGTAACTATATATATGTATATACTTAACCAGCTAAACAAGTTATGTGGAAGCTTTGCTTTGGTTATTTTTCGTATATATATAATATAAATATCACATAATCTATTTTGATATGTAAAACAGTCTGTATGTAGTTCTGTAATGTATATTATGTTATATATAATATATATTATAGGTATGTAGTGTTCAGCATGGGATTTTATATATCAGAAAGGACTGAAAGCAAAGTTTTCAGATAAATTGTGCCAATACCTTGTGGGCTATAGTGCCCCCTGCAGCTGAGCTGGTTGGAGCTAAGGCTGGATTTTCCTGCCCAGTATCCCAGGTTTGGAGTTTGGCCTGAACTCCAGGACACCCTGATGAACCAAACTTTCATGTCTTTGTGGCTTTTAAAAGCTCTTCCATTTTCTGAGGGAATTTATTGTAATGCTCCCTCTTTTTGCCTGGCTGTAGCTTTGCAGCTTTTATCTCTGGATGTTCAGTGGGGAATTTCAATACATTTTATTATAGATTTGTTCCAAATTTAAGGTCTTATATACAAAGTATAATTTTAATCTTCTGGCAGTGTTGCAGGAAGGCTGGACTTCTTCATTCTTTAGTCCTGTATTCCAGCTACTTAATAATATTGGAGGACAGTAATATTTGTATACAACAATTGTATAATACCTTATACAATAATATTGTATAAGATAAGATCTAACTCTTCTTCTGTTTAGTCTGTGGATTAATTCACCTTTCATACAGCATTTTGCAATGTGCAGCAGAAATATGTTGTGCTTTGGCCATAAAAATCACACAGTACAACTACTACAAGTAGTAATATGATAAAATGATACATAATATTCATGTGTCATTTCTGGAAGCTCATAACAAAGAAAGGAAATTAATTTTCCTTTGAAAACTTAAAAATAGGAATATACTGGAGTAGTACATAAAAAGATCTACATTTAAATAAGGACCAGATTTTGTATGTGAAGAAATTGTTAATATTGGTACTCAAGTTGGACATTTGAATTTATGCTTCATAATTTTCCCCTCTGTTTGTATTTTTAAATTTACTTCAAGAACTTTAGATTTTTTTTATTCATATGTATGGATTGTCTTATTTAGAATGGAAACACTGATCTTCATAGTATATGATTCACACATGGAATATTTGTTTTAAAACACAGCATAAGCAAGTTCTATATTAATTTTAAAAACACTGAATGGAAGATTCACTGTTAGCAGCAATGTGAGTGTTAAAGTCACTAAGGAGCTGAAGGGTTTCAGTGTTCTCCACCTGAAACCATCTGAAATTGAAATTTGAAATCCACATGAAATTTGCGTCCACATGAAATATTATAGTTACTTTTTTAGGATAAAAGGTCTAAAATGTGTAATTAACATTGCAAGTTTTATTCTAGTAAGAAAAATACAACTTTTAATGATACAGGTATTACTAATATGACAGCATTTGTTTGGTGAGGGAATTTGTAATTTCTCAGCTAAATAACAGAGTGATGCTAAAGAAAGCTCTCCTGAGACTGTGAAAAGGTTTCAAAGTGACCATCTCATGAGTTAAAAGTATCCCTGGGATACTGCTGATATTTTTAGTAAAGACTTGTGATAAATTGCACTTAACGGTTGAAATCAAAATGAAATTCAATATCTGTGTATTTCATTAAAGGTGGCAGTGTTTGGGCATAATAAACTAATAATTTCAGGAATGTAAGACATTCAAAAGAACTTTTTCATCTTCCTTTTGTAGAGCAAACGTCAGAGGAGGCTGGCCAGAGTGGCAAAGTGCTGCGGAGCAGGACGTGCATCATCAACTACAAGAAACACATCAGGGTGTCCACTGTGGGGGAGAAGAAGAACCCCCGCAGGTGTGCCACGCTGGCAGCCAGCAAGATCAAGATAATGAGCGATGCAAAGGAGGAATTATCCAGCTCAGAAAGTGTTTACCCAGTCAGGAAGAACCGCAAGCAGCTCCAGGGCAGCGTGTCCTCAGCCTGCAGGAAGAAGCTGTTCAACAGCTTGGAGGTGGAGGCTTGTTCCAAGTCTGAAAATGAGAGTGAGCAGGTTTCTGGCAGGAAAAAACCTTCCTGCCCTGAGTCTTCTGTTTCTAAAAGGAAATACATTATTGAGTCTGAGAATGAGAGGACTGACTCGGAGACAGAGACCCAGAAGCAGAGTGATAACCACACGCAGCCACACAAACCCCTCTGTGCTGCAGCTTTGAATAATTTTGACTACGACTCCTCAGAGGAGAATTCCACAAACCACAGGGTAAAAAATGGGGGAAACTGGGGAATTTCTAGGCAGGCAGCTGCAGCCCACAACCATTGTACGAGTAACTCTGAAGAGGAAGTTGATTCTGACTTAGCTAAACTTGAAACTAAAAATACCAGAGTAGCAGCAAATAAAAAACCCAGAGCTTCTTTCAAGAGATTAAAACGGGTGGATGACTTCAAGGAAACAACAAAATCTGAAATGGGGGGGAAACAAGAGGAGAAAAGCTCTGTCTCCAAGGATGTGGAAGCACCCAGGACTGCAGGAAGCTCCAAAGCCAACTTGACCTGTTTCTCCTCGGACTCTGGAACCGACAGCACCATCTGCAGCGACGCCACGGAAACCAGGAAGCGCAAGAGGAAATCAAAACCCGGCAGGAAAGAAACCTTCACCCAGGACTCCCTGAAGCCTTTCAGGAGGCCGCAGCGCAGGAAAAGGCGGAAAGGCAGCCAGGAGCAGGACTCGGAGGAGGTGGAGTTCGGCGAGTGCCGGCGGGCGCAGCGGCGCTCCAAGATCCGCACGCGCAACGGCGGCCGGCGCACCGTGCGCTACGACGACGGCGGCGACGACGACGACGACAGAGCCCTCGAGGACGCCGGCTGCGAAACGTAACCTTAATGAAAGGATAGCCAGCCCATCTCTTTTATTTTTTTTTATTTTTTTCTTTTTTTTCTTTTTTTTTTTTTAATGGTAATAGCACTAGAACTCCTGATGGGTGCTGGCTGTTCTTTGTCCTACATTTCAGGGAATATATTTATATTTTTCTATGAAAAAGTTATGAATGTGATTAGATGATGACTTTCTCCTTTTTCATATTTTGACTTGCACTTGCCTGCCCATGTAGCAGCATTTAGCACAGATGCCAAAATGTGCCTCATTATAGGGGCAATTTTTTGTCTTTACTGGTATTTTATTACATATAAACAAGAGTTAAGAAATGTTAAAACACTGCAAACAGGTTAATAGCAGTATGTTGAGTATTATTGTTATGGGTGCTGCAATGAAATACTACCTAGGTCATGCAACATTCAAGAACAGATTTCAAACATCTCTAATGCTGTATGAAATCATCTACAATAGTAACAGGCTTCTAAATAATAGTACACACTCGAAAAACCTGGTGGATGCAAGCATTGCTTCCAAAGAGGAATGGAAAGGCTGATAACTTCACAGCTTGATTCAGTGCAGGTGTTCAGTGTTCTGAGCTTGCATTGCTGAGAAGCAGTGACCAGTGAAGAAGTTGATTTGCCAGTTCCAGAGGCTTTGGTGAACAGAGGGTTCTGCTGACAGGTAGTACATCATTAATGTGACTTCTATACTGTAAACTTTTAAGATTATGAAATGCAGGTGAACTCTTGGGCCTAAAGGGTTTTTGTGTGTTTTCTTTATAAAATAGAAAAACAAAAAAAAAAAAAAAAAACCAAAACACTTGTTCTGTTTTCTTTATGCGTGGAAAGCTTGAGGTGCAGGATTCCGACATTCCAGACCTATTTTGCTACATTTCTGTCGTCCCTCCATATTTAAAGTGTTTGAATGTTGGATTTCCCATTGATTAAACCTTACCAGTTTCTGAGCATTGCAGTATATCTCCTGTTTTCACAATGTTTGAGGTGACTCCTGTTGAAAAGAAAGAAAATTTCTCCAGGAAAATATGTGGAAGTCCCTGGTTGAAGACGTATCAACAACAAAAACACACAGCAGCTCTGAATTCTGAGTTTTCCCTGGAACTGTGCTGGTGGGAGCCCCACGATGGCTGCCCCCAGCCCAACACCAGGGAATCTCTGCTCCTTCCCCACTCCAGCGTTCCTCCTCTTCTCTGCAGCTTCCCTTTCTCACACTATGGAAAACTTGGTCCTCCACGATTTCATCATTCAATAGAAGATGTGACAGAGTAGCAGAGTTATCCAAATCTAGCTCATGTGAAGTGAAATAGCAAGTTTGGGAATTGAGTTGGACTGGTAGTGGGATCCAGAAGGGTTTGGGAGGTAAAAAAATTAGTGCAGCTGCACAGTCGTGGTGAATAATGACAGAACTCCTTGTACAAATGGAAATGCATCATGGAAAAGGGAGCTGGCATCAGTGAGAGCAACTTCTCCAACACCCTCACTGACACTGTCTGCTTTTACCATCACTTTTGCTATCCCAGATGTTACCTCAGCACAGAGAAATACTCTTTTTTTTTTTTTTTTTTTCTTCCTTAAAACTTCCATGTGAAGTCCAAAAATAATTTAAATGGTTCTTGCCCCAGGAAGTTTTATTTAGAGCATAGTCTTCAATAGGATGCAGCAGAATTTTGTGAATTCAAGATGAATGTTTATCTGGATTATTTGGTTTCTAAAATACAAACACAGTTGTGTTTAGTGATAAAACTTGATGGTGGCTTTGTGTTTTCTTTGAAGAGCAAACTTTGTTCTAAGGTAGTAAGTCCACTATTTTTTTTCTATTTTCTATTTTTAAACTTTATTGTTTAGCAGCTGCTGCTTCTCAGTGTTCTCTGGAGTACAACTACTCAAATTTGGGAATAACCGAACTGAACATCAGAGTTTTTATTAATTTTCAGTTTGAACAGCTAAAATTGGGCTGGTAGGTTTGAATTTCTAATCTAGGTTTAGATTTACAAAGCTGGTTTTCTTTCAGGGGCTGTATTCTGTCACTGCACACACAGGTTCATGATCCCTGAAAGCGGGGGGAGGTTCTGGCCTTTGGAGCTGCAGATCCCAGAGGGAGTCACTGCCTTAGGGATCCTGACACTTTTATTTTCTAGGCAAAGCATTTGCTGGTCTGTATTTCCTAATTTTATACACATCGTGGGAAGAGAAATTATTAAACTGGAAAGGTATTTTGAGTCTTCCACCCTTTAAGAGTTTATTTATTTTTAATTTATTAAAGGAGCATGGTGGCTCTTGTAGAACTGGCAGTCCTTTCACCTTCTTTAAGTGAGCATTTTAGGTTTGGTCTAGCTGTACTCAGGGACGTGAATTAGTAGACCTTTAAAAGTAGGATCTTTATTTAATGTGACTTTTGGGAGTTTGGTTTGTTTCAGAGCAGGACCTGAGTCTGTGATGGTGATCAGGCAGCAGGAGCAGAGGGAAATGTTAAAGTGCAGGACAGAATCGTAAAGGAATCAAATTCTTTCATGTTATAGGCTTTGATGATGTACATGTGTTAGTGGACCAAAGTAAAGCTGTACATACACCTCGAATGTCACCGTGCTCTTCTGTGGTTCAACCAGGCCAAGGGACAACAACCCCGTGGGGCTGGAAAGCTGGGAAAGGCCCTGGGGGTGCTGGTGCCAGGGGCTGGACACGAGCCCAGGGGTGCCCAGGGGGGCAAGAGGCCACTGGCAGCAGGGCTGGGTGAGGAATTGTGTGTCCAGCAGGAGCAGGGCAGGGATTGTCCCTCTGGGCTGGCTCTGAGAGGCCCCTCGAGGGCTGTGTCCAGTTCTGGTCCTGCAGGAGAGACCTGGAGGGGCTGGAGCGTGTCCAGGGCAGGGAAGGGAGCTGGGAAGGGGCTGGAGAATTCCTGAGGGAGCTGGGAAGGGGCTGAGCCTGGAGCAAAGGAGGCTCAGGGGGGACCTTGTGGCTCTGCACAGCTCCTGCCAGGAGGGGACAGCCGGGGGGGTCGGGCTCTGCTCCCAGGGAACAGGGACAGGACGAAACGGCGTCGAGGTCAGGCAGGGGAGGTTTAAATGAGATATCTGGACGATTTTCTTCACTGAAAGGGATGGTTAATCCTTGGAAGAGGTTGCCCAGGGACGTGGTGGAGTCACCATCTCTGTGAGCGCGGCTCCGGAGCGCTCGGCGGTGCTGAGGGCTCCCGGGGGGCGCTGAGGGCTCCCGGGGGGCGCTGAGGGCTCCCGGGGGATGCTGAGGGCTCCCGGGGGGTGCTGAGGGCTCCCGGCGGTGCTGAGGGCTCTGGGGGGTGCTGAGGGCTCCCGGGGGGTGCTGAGGGCTCACGGGGGGCGCTGAGGGCTCCCGGGGGGTGCTGAGGGCTCCCGGGGGGTGCTGAGGGCTCACGGGGGGCGCTGAGGGCTCCCGGGGGGTGCTGAGGGCTCACGGGGGTCGCTGAGGGCTCACAGCGCTGCCGCCGCCTCTCCCCGCCCGGAGCCTCCCGCCCCTGTTGCGGCGCTGAGGGCGGGGCCGCGCAGGCGCGCTGGGCGGCCATGGCGACCTTCTTCGGGGAGGTGGTGGTGGCCCCGTCCCGGGCCGGCCTGGACGAGGAGGAGGAGGCGCGGGAGGAGACGCCCGAGGACCGGGAGATCCGCAGGGAGATCGAGAAGAAAAGGTACCGGCGGCGCAGGCTGGAGCTCAGGGAAAGGTTCTTCCCTCAGAGGGTGCTGGGCACTGCCCAGGCTCCCCAGGGAATGGGCACGGCCCCGAGGCTGCCAGAGCTCCAGGAGCCTTTGGACAGCGCTGCCCAGGGTGGGATTGCTGAGGGGTCTGTACAGGGCCAGGAGCTGGGTTTGGATGGTCCTTGTGGGTCCCTCCCAGCTCGGGCTGTTCTGTGGTTCTCTTCCCAGGGAGATCCAAGTCCTGTGGACCTGTGCCGAGCAGCCCTTGGTGTGCTCCAGGTTCGTCGTGGCCATCGGCAGGAACGCTGCGGGTGCGTGCAGAGCCAGAACTGCTGGGGTTTTTGGGGGAATAAATTTGAGGAGGCAGAAGGTGGGAGGGAGGTGTAAATGTGCCAGGACATTCCCTGCTCCAAGCCCCAGTGTCCAGTCTGGCCTTGGGCACTGCCAGGGATCCAGGGGCAGCCACAGCTGCTCTGGGCACCCTGTGCCAGGGCCTGCCCACCCTCACAGGGGACAATCCCTCCCAAAATCCCATTTAACCTTCCCCTCTTTGAGTTGAGCTCATTCTCCCTTGTCCTGTCATCCCATTAGATTTTGAACAATCCCTCTCCAGCTTTTATGAAGCCCTTCTATTTACTGAATGTGCAGCTCCTCATTTAGCAGCAGAGGTTAAACCTGGAGGCAGCTGAGTTGTCCAGACAAAGCTGAAGTTGCTCTGTACACATAGAACACAGTTGTTGTTACAGCTGTTTACTTCTCGTGAAAATTAATGTATTTTCAGTTGAACAGGAAAAGCGAAGTGTGTTTTAGTTTGGGGTTTTAGTTAGGACAATCCCCCTTTTCCTTCACCTGGCTTTTGTTTGGTAAACTCTCTGGGATTGTTTATTAACTGGGAGAAGTTTTGATCTAATAGTACACAGAAGTCTTGCTTGCATTTAAGTGACGTTTACATGACACTTAGATTTTATCAAAGTTAACTTTGCTAATTTGTTGGGGTTTGTTCAGGTTTTTCCTTGAAAAATACTAATAGATATTTTGCACCTGTCTTCTGTAACGTTTGACAAGAATCTGATTTATGAATGTTTTTGCCACACTCTTGCCTCTGTTTTCTAGAATCAGTGTAACAGTTCTGCCTTACTGCTTCAGTGATTTTTGGTTTTAATCTGCTGTATCTGCTATGTCAGAAAGTATCAGAGACTTAATATTTCACATCCCTAATTAATACTACAGAAATTGAAGTTGATTGTAATGCTGTAATTCCTAAGAACAAGGGATTTTTATGTTAGGGATCTGTATATGTTGAACAGCTCTCCATCTTTTTAAATTTGAGTATAGTGGGGCTGATCACATTGCTGTTGTTTCTTAGATTTGGTCAGTAAATGTAAGTTGATAAAAATGAGTTATTCTTCCTTCAGGTTGCAAAGGAATAATCTAATTTAGTCCAGCTATTTATTGTAAAACAGAGGTTTTATTCTTTCTAAATTAACAATTTATTTTATGGGTTTTGCAGCTTTCCTGTCATCTTTTATCCTGGATTCTGTGTGCTGGGAAGTGGTTGGAGCTGTGAAGCTGTGGAATGAGTGGTGCAGAACATCCAGCACCACAAATGTCCTCCCCACAGACTCTTTCTGTTTGTTCTACAGATTGATTTCAGATCCCACAGTAAGTGACTTGAGCATTAATTCCTCTGTGGTTTGGCTTTCTGAATAAGAGAGCTTTCATCCAGCCCCAAACGAGGCACTGCAGGATCATGGATTGGCCTCATAAATGATATGAAGGGTTAATTCTCACTAAAGCTGTGTGAAGTTCTGTGTGGAGCTCAGCACAGAGATGTCACAGCTTCCTGGCTTCACTGCATTTGTGAGCCAAAAATCCTCATTGAAACAGAGTTAAAGAAACCCAAAATAACTGAATAAGTTATTCCCTGCAGCCACATCATCCTTGCAGGTGATGATGAGCTGCTGATGTGCCTTTTAAACCACTTGCTTACACAAGTTTTTACTTTTTTTTTAGGTTTTATTTTGCCAGTGTAGTTGCTACGTGGCTGAGGATCAACAGTTCCAGTGGCTTGAGAAGGTAAACCTGGCAAGAAAATAAATGGAGTAATAAAATCCTAAGGGTGGGGATCTTCCTCTCTGATATTTTAAACATGACAATGTTAAATAAGTTTCCCCTGTGGTTTTCTTTTATTAAATATTCAAAAATAGATAAATTTACTCTCTGCAGGATCTGTGAAATCCCTTTCTAGATGCTGCCAGCTGTATCTGCTGTAACCTCCCAGCTGAGTGCAGTCATTCCTTTTGGACACTTTCAGTTTTGTTGGCCCTTAACCACTTCCCAAACCTTTTTTCCTCCTTGCTTTTCATTTCCCATGGCTTATTTCAGCTGCATTTCACCTCTGGGAGAATTTTTCCTTAAAAAAACCAACAGCAATTTGTACAGCTGCCAAAGGATCACCAGTTGTGGAGCTCCTGGTGGATGGTGTCAGCTGCTGGGTGCGTTCTGTGCCTTTCCCAAGGGGGAGCTGGAGGGGAAGGTGCCTCCAAAGCAGCATTTGTCCCATTTGTTCCCAGATTTTTAACATTCCCAGGGCCTCACCCCAGCATCACCCATGTACAGGAGCACTGCTGGCTCACTGAAGTCTCTCCAAATATCATCATTTTGATTTTAATAAGATAAAGCCAGGGGCGAATGTTCCTTCTCTTGATTTTCCTGATGGATTTGGGTCACTGCTTTGCCTGGAGGAAGTGTGGCTTATCATTTTGTCTTGCTGTCTGTCTGCTCCCTCCCTGCCTGCCTTTAAATCTCTGCTGAGCTGATGGACCAGCAGGGATTCTAAAGCTGGGCTTAGAGATAAGTACAGCTTTGCTGGGGGCTCACGGCTCATTTGGAAGTTTAAAAACCCTGAGACCTCAAATGTTTTGCTTTTGCTGTATTCCACACGTTCCTGCACTTCATTTAAAGAGGGATTGCAGAAGTAGGATGGCTGGGGGGTTGTTGTCTTCCCCACTTGTTTGTGGAGATGTGTGATTTCCAGTGTGGGTGTTCCTGAACAGGAGGAGTGTGGTTGTACCAAGTCAGTGTTACTGAGTATTTTTAGATTTTGTGGTTATTGGTATTTTTAAATGTGCAGCAGAAACAACGTGCTGGCAATCTTTTTGCTTTTAATGTGAGTTGTAGCCCTGTTCTGTGGCAATCTTTTTGCTTTTAATGTGAGTTACAGCCCTGTTCTGTGTGTAAATCCTGATTTACTGAGCATCTGCCATCTCCACAAGTCAGATCTTTTACATCTGGGTGTATTTTCTGTGTAAGGGATCACTGACAAACCAGAACACACAGGTTGGAGTTTTGCAGACATTAATTCCAGCCAGTGTTCCCAACAAAGCAAGTGGAAAATATGTGAGCTTCTGAATATTTCAGTCAGATTTCTGTCACAGTGGTGACACAGTGATGGCACAGGCAGCTTCCCTCCTGGGATTGGTACACAATTGGTTTTGTTTTGAAACTCTGTTCTTTGAATCTGAGAAAGAGAACCCTAAATTTTCTTTCTTCAATTCAACTTGAATAGAATTAAATAAAATCTCTGCATTTAAAATAACATCTCTTACAATATTGTGGGACATCCAGGGAGCACAATTTTCATTTCAAATGTTAGGCAGCTCAGTGAACTGCTTGTTTTTATTTGGAATCCTTCTTCTTTCTACAATCACCATTACTTATAGCAGTAAATCTTAGCATATTGAATAGAAAGTGCTGAAAACTCCTCCAGAAGATCACTAGACTTGGTAAATATGTCAGCTGTTATTTTGGGGTGTTTTATCTCCATCCCAGGAGCAATGCCTGACAAATTTCTACCTGAAGGCTGTGATTCAGACTGGTTTTGGTCCTGCAAACCTGAGTTCAAGCGCCCTTTGCACTGAAATTGAAATGAATCTTTGAGGTTCTTCTGCTTTTATTGTGAGAAGATAACTTTTGCTGATGGATTTTTTTTTTTTTAAATTTCAGGTTTTTGGCTCCATGCAGAAGAAAGACTTGCAAGTAACCATCCTTTCCACATGTCCTGTAGCTGATTATAAAACTCAGGAATCCACTCTGACACTTGTATCTCCATTCCTGAAAGCCTTGAAGACCAAAGAATTCCAGGAGCAGGTCTGCTGCCCGCTGCTGGAGCAGCCCAACATTGTGAGGGACCTTCCTGCTGCTGGTACTTTGCAATTTCAATTTTTTACAGGGCTGCTGATGGCAACACAAAATTCCCCCTGAGGAGCATCCCACTGCAATTAGAATTTTTGTCTAATTGTGGGAATTGGCTGACAAGTCAGCTTTTTAAAAATTAATTACTGACAGATTCACATTGCCCTGGAAAATAGAGACAATTTTCCAAACCAGCCACAAATCATTTTAACAGTTATGTGTGGGACAGAAGTACTGGAAAATTCTTCAGTATAGCCTTACAAAGCATATTGTGCAGTGGGATTTTTCTGGGAATTTTACTTAGTAATTAAATAAGTTTTATTAGGAATTATTTTTATCTGAGCATCCAAAGTAAAAGCTCATAAAGTCCTTCCTGTATGTAACAGGTAAGGAAGCTTGCACAGCTCTACTGATCAGCCTCATGGAAAAGTTAGGTTCAGTTTTATGATGTAATTTAATAAAAACCTTGAGTTTTTCATTCTAGAATCCCTAATGGTAGCAGCATGACGAAAAGCTTGTCTGGCAGGAGCTAAAAGTGGATGGTTTTCTCTTGTTCACATTCCTTTTTATGGGTTTTTTGGTGGGTTTTTTTGAGGGGGGGAAGTTGTGTGGGTTTTTTGCTGATGTTGCTATTATTTTTATTTATTTTGTTATTTTTTAATTACTTATTATTTTTAATTTTTAAAATTTTTATTTATTTATTTTTATGTATAGTTTCCAGGTAAGGTATGTGCCAGGAAGAAACACCTGCATTTAACTAATTTTTAGTTTTAACTAATTTTCCTTGTGTAGCTGGGGGATAAGGAATGGCTGCTCCAGCAGTCAGGATCCTGAGTTGGTAATTAAACTCCCATGGGTTTAAAATTCTGATTTTCATAGACAGAACAGAGATTTTTTTTTTTCTGCTGAGCTTTTCTTTTGACCTGTGTTCAGTTCTGAGTTACTGCCAGGTGTGGCAGATCCCTGCAGTGCTGTACCAGTGTTACACTGATGTCATCAAGCTGGACACCGTTACCATTGAAGCCTTCAAGCCTCTGCTCTCTTCTAAACTCCTGAAGAGTTTAGCCAAGGTATTCCATATTTATGGAAACTCCATATTTAAATTCCATATTTAAAATTTAATCTTGTGCATTCTGCTGGTTTTGTTCCCCTGTGAGGATTTCAACTGAAAATGCAGAAAAATACAGATTTTAATGACAGTGCTTTGAAACCTGCTCTGACATCTGTGTGGCTTAGAAATAATGAATCTACAGCTTCCTTCAAAACTTCATTTTTAATTTTCAGGCTCTTATAATGGTGTGAATATATCAGGGATGGATTTCTTGTGCTTGCATAAGCTGCAGTTTCCTTTGGAGCTGCCTCATTTAAAACTTCTAAGCTTTTTGTTGTGTGTGTTTTTTTTTCTTTTTACATTTTATATTCGTATACCAGATGGCTCTGTTGAAGCTCTGTATCTGCCTCTCTTCTGGCATACAGGAAAGCTTCTTAAAATACCAATTTTGACCTATAACTTTTTTTTGGAGTTAAAAGACCACCTTTCTGAAGAAATTTTTGCACTAATCCAGCCTGGCCTTGAACACTTCAGGGATGGGGCAGCCACAATTTCTCTGTGCCAGGGCCTCACCACCCTCACAGTAAATCCCAGTGCTCCCATAAATTCCTATTGCAGCTCCTAAAATGAATGTTTTACTGTTTCTGAAATGTTTTGAATTGAATTTTAGTTGGTTGAAAACACTTTGAACCCAGTTTTAAATGCTAAAGAGGTCTGTGTGTACTGTGGTGTTTATTTCACTTCTAAAATCAGTTTTCAGTGCAGCTCATTCTGTTCTGCTGAGTAAGTCTGAGTAAGACATAAATATTTAAACTCTGAAGGAGTACAATGACAAATACAGAGACTCTTCCCCTCATATCCAAGCAAGGAGGAATGCAAGATCATAAATCCCATGTTCTTGCTGCAGTGCAGATTCCTGTGGATAACTTCATTCAGAAGACCTGAGTTTTGCTCCCAGTTAATATTTTAATAAAAGTGATGCTCAGAGTAATGAAAATGGGACCAGAGGCCAGTGGGGCTCTTGCTTTGTTCCCAGCACTGTGGGTGATGCTGATCTCTCTTCCTTTCCCCAGGATGCCTCTGAAAGCACAAAGATTTTGAAGAAGTTCCTGACAACCAGTGAAACTCACAATAATATCTACATCTGACAAGGACAGTTATGCTGCACTTTTGTAAACCACTTTCTTCTCTAGTGGACTTCTGGGATTTTTTTTTTTTTTCCTCTTAAAAGTAGAATAAATTCCAGTAAATTTTTACTTTCCCACTCATTTTTGTTGTTTTTAACTTCATCACTGCAAACACTCTTCTGCATGGCTTGGAAGATTTTCTTCTGGAGTGATTTTAGGAAAGATATCTTGGATATGAAAAGCAACTCCTTTTTCTCCTCCTGAAGGGATTGTCTTACCTAAAAGTATTCCTTTTATATTTCAAAGAGGAAAATGCAGATAAGGAATTCTGTCTGTACCTAACGAGACCTCTCCCTTTTTTACTTTATTTTGAGATCTGAAGGTTTTTCTAATATTTTATGTTCTTCAAAGATTTGTCTGTAATCAGATGCGCTCTCTGTCCTTTTCCATCCACAGAGAATTTTGCTTATGTTTATTTATGGCTCCACATGCCCTTTTTAAGGTATATATTGATACAAAATGCAGTAATTAAAGTATGGTAAATGCCTTTGAAACTTGCTAGTGAAAAATAACCTCTCCTGCTCAAAGGGGCTGGTAAGATCACAGGCTGCTTCAGATGGATTTGCCAGAGCAAATTGACTTAATTCACTTTAAAACACCAAAATTTGGGCAGTGGTAGGAGTAATTAAAGATCTCTTAGAAGCAGAGCATGTGATTTTTAGAGGGAAGTAAAAGGTTTTAAAGTGTTTCAGAAAATTCTGTGGAAGTTGGTAACAATTTCAGCCGTTTATTTCAAGTATTAACTTGGATTGAGGTGCAGTTCTGAGTTGTAGTCTGTTTAATTTAACATTTTGTTTAAGAAAATGGTGTTAAAAGTATTCATGTGCTCCCAGGTAATTCTGTTCTCTGCTGGGTGCAACTTTGACTTACACTGGATGCTCAGTGGATATTTTTGAACAGTGTTTTCCTTCACAGAACTGTCATTGATTTAAATTTTCACTTCACATAATTACAGATGAGCAGATCTTGCCTAAAGTGATGCTGGATTTTGGAACTGGATTTTGGAACAAATTCTGAAGCTTTGTTGGGGTTTTTCCCCCCATTCATGTCCATCTTTTTAATTCATAAATTGGTTTTATGTGTGATCTGAGCTGAGAATTCTGTTGTTTTGCAAGTTGGCAGCACCATTTTCTTACTTTTACGTGTTTGGTTCATAAATAAAGCAGATAACAAGAAATATCTTTAATAGTAAATTATGCAGACCCTTAGAGGAATTGTGAATGTATTTCTGGTATTGGTGTGGTCACCCAAGGCAGTTTGCAATGTTTCAAAACACTTACTATATTATATTTAAATCAGTTTTTACTACATGGCTTTATGCTGAGGTGTGAGAATGCTCCTAAACACCTTTAATAAAAGTGGCAAACAAATCCATGGCAGCTTGGGAGATGAAATCAGACTGAAACCTGGTGTTCTGGCAGAATTCCTCAAGAATTCACTATTCTTGATTGAAAGTTCTTCATAGCAGGAAATGTTTAGGTAGGATGTAGTTGGGAAGTACTGTAGGGCAGTGAAATAAGAGATTTTAGTTTCAAATTCTGCCTTTTCCTATAATTTGATGTAGGAAGCAGCTCATATTCACCCCTTAAATATTTGGAAGCCTCAGAACTAATGATGAACTGTGTCTGTCATAAGATGTGAGTGTTGACTGAAGATGTTTTTCCATATTTGAATGTTTCTGCCTTTTTTATTTTCCCTTCTGTGCTCTCTCTCCAAGAGCCTGCAGTGAGGCTTTCTTGTTTCCTAACAGCTGCTGGGTTTAATCCTTGTAGGAGTTCACAAACTTCAGACTTGTCAAATGTGGCAGATGGCTCTAAAGCTTTGGGGGGAGAAGTTTGAAATGAGATTGTGTAAGACTTGGTTTCCTGAGGTATTTGCTAAATGCAAATTGTGAAACCAGAGTAAACTGTGAGACTGGAAGAGGGTGGTTTTGTTTTTGTTTTTTTTTTTCCCCCACTTTTTAAAGACATTTAAGCCATTTATTACCTTTTTTTTTAGATAAGACTGATCTGTCTTCTGCTGAATGTCTTCCAAACCAAGGGCTCTTCTCAAGTCCACTCTGCTTTGTCACACTGCAGAATTTATTTGGTGGGCAGAGGTGTTTTCCCATTCCTGAAGGCTCTGACCCCAAGGTGCTGTGCTGACCTAAAAGTCCTGGATTCAAGATGCATTTTATGGAGGCTCCTTTGCTTTTGCCTTGGGAGCTGTTGGAGTCTGTGCAGGGCAGGCCACAGGTGTGAGAGCAGGGCTGTACAAAGGTAAAGTCCAAGCCAGGTTTGGGCTGGAAGGGACCTTAAAAATCATTAATTCCACCCCCTGCCATGGCAGGGACACCTCCCACTGCCCCAGGCTGCTCCATCCCCAGTGTCCAACCTGGCCTTGGGCACTGCCAGGGATCCAGGGGCAGCCCCAGCTGCTCTGGGAGACCTTTTCTAGTGCATCACTGCCCTCACAGGAAGGAATTCCTTCCTAATATCTAATCTAATCTAATCTAATCTAATCTAATCTAATCTAATCTAATCTTCCTCTCTTTTAAGCCATTCCTGTGTCCTGTCCCTGCATCCCCTGGAAATTGTCTCTCTCCAGCTTTCCTGGGGCTCCTCCAGGCCCTGCAAGGCCACCCTGAGCTCAGCCCAAAGCTTCTCCTGTGCAGGTGAACAATGCCAGCTGTGCCAGCCTTTCCTGCCAGCAGAGCTGCTCCAGCCCTCTGCTCATCCTGGAGCCTCCTCTGGGCTCTCTGCAGCAGCTCCAGCTCCTCCCTGTGCTGGGACAGGGCTGGGGCAGCTCTGCAGGTGGGCTCTCACCTGAGCAGGGCACAGGAGCACAATCCCAATCCCTTCCTGCTGCCCACTCTGCTGTGGATGCAGACAGGATTCATATCATTCCCATTCCTGGGTGAGGTCTCATCTCACTGCACAGCTCCAGGAAACAATTCTTCCTAGATTCCATGCTCACATTGGCTCTACCCTGCAAAGTGCTTTGTTGCCAAAGCTGCAGAGGAAGAACATCACTTCTGACATGTATTTCTACAGTTTTTGTGCCAAAAATTGAAAAAGGCAAGCATTTTGTTCTACCTCATTCTTTCTGATTTGTTTAACATTCTGGTTTGTGTCTAAAACATTGACAGATCTAAATGAGCTAAAAATAACATGAAAGTCAAAGAGATTAATGATTTTACTTTTATTTGGTGCCATCAGATCTGCACTTTTTTTTTTCCCCTTTAAATATTTTGGACTGAAAGTTTTGACAGCTGCTGCACATAGCAGCAACCTGCATCTCCAGGCACCTCCTTGAGCCAAGTGAGATCACAGCTCTGAGGTCAGGCTTTTTTACTTCAGAGCAAACACTGAGATCCTGTTGAGAGCTCTCCCAGAACAGCTGATGGGCAGAGGTACCTGAGAATTCCATGCAGTAAATACTGCAGGAAACCACTAACTCACAGGGATAGAAATGCAAAGCACTCGTTCCACTTTGGTATCAAGGCATCCTGAGGTGAGGGAGGGCCACAGACCCCAAACTGTGTGTGTGGAAGAAGGTTAAACTCAAGGTTTTTTTTTTTTCCTGTCAAACAATTGTATAACTAAATGTCTAAAAGTTACTTTGCATGGGAAATTTGGGCCATTGAAAAAAGTAGGAAATATTTCATGAGAATAGTGATGCACCTTCAAAGGACAATTTGCATAAAGCATTTATTGAGAAGAGCACAGGTTCTTCCCCTGTGTTTGAATCAAAGAAGTGCAACATGCTTTCATACACTGAAAAGTCTGTATTTCATGTTCAGCATTAATATTTTAATTCTTCTTTTAGGTTTGACTTGGATCCCTTTTCATGAAATAAAAGCAGCCTTTTTTCTGTCAGTTCCAGAGACTTTAAAGCTGCTTCATGGGGAATTAACAAAAGGGAAGATGAAAAATATAATAAAAATAATAGAGTCACAATCACATTTAGAGAAAACCCAAAGCAAACCTGTGGGAGGAAAGGTTGGATGAGGGCAGCCACTGTGGAAAGGTGAGAGCACAGCAGAGAAAACCTCAGCATCCATCATCCTGTAAAATTAGGGTTTGAAAGGGTTGTGGTGGAGCCAAAGCAGGTTGTGAGGTGGGTTTGCTGTTCCCTTTGTGCTGCCCCACTGAACTCGCTTCCAAAGTGGGATTATAAAGATATTTTTGTGCAGAATAAGCACAGTGAGAAGTACAGAATGCTGTGCCTGCCTATTTCCACCCTTAAACCCTGGAGGACACTTGCAAGAACCTCTGTCAGAAACAAGCCAGTCTTTTATTCATTCCTTTGAAGGTGCTGGTGCAGAACTGTTCAGCCTGAATCTGGAATGAAAACAGCCCAATGCAGCTCCATCAGGTTGCTGTGGGCTTTTTCCAAGTGGCAGGAAATAATTTGGGGTAACCTGGTAATGCCATGTGTGAGGAAATGCTCTGCAACAGTGGGTTCAGTACCTGCCCTTAGAATTTCCACTTTTTCATGGTCTTCCCCTTCCCTATCCTATCAGAGTGTGTGTATAGAGGAATATTTACTTTTAACAACTAATAAAATCTAGTAGTTTTTTGGGTTTTTTTAGCAAAAAACAGTCTGTGAGGGTTTTATAAATAACCTTATTCCCAGGTATTGTGAGAGGCACATTTTCTATCTTTATGGGCAGGAACTTCACCTCCTGTAAGATCTTATGGTTTAAACCCAAATAAGAATCCCCACAGTCCCCAGCTGCCACCCTGTCTGGCAAGGAAAGGAATTCTGGAGGTGCAGGCTTGTCTGGGCATAAAATTCAGTGAAGATTTTGTTGGTTCTAGCAATTCTTTCAAGAGTTTCTTCACAGAAAAGGTTGTTAAATATTGGCAGGGGCTGCCCAGGGAGGTTTGGAGTCCTCATCCCTGGAAGCATCCAAGGAAGGCCTGGAGGTGGCACTCAGAGCTCTGGGCTGGGTGACAAGGTGGGGATCAGGCACAGCTGGGACTCAATGGTCTTGGAGGTCTTTTCCAACCCAAATCATTCTGTGGCTGCTCTGTTTTGTGTCCTACTGGACAGTAATCCTATTATTTCCTTTCCTGAACATCCCAGTATGGAGTTGACTGAGGTCAGGCACTCGAAGCTGCAGGTTGGTTTGCCCTGTGGTGCCCATTTGTGGCCATGTGGCTTTCCAAGGCTCATGTGAATTTTGTTTTTTTCACTAATTTTTCAGTTTAATAATTGTCTGAGAAAAATCTGGGCAAAAATATTTCTTCCAGTCAGTGCTGGAGGTCAAATTTAGTATCAGCTCAGTTTTGAGATGGTTTTTCAATCTATTCTGGTTCAGACTCAGCTGTTTCTGGATGTTACTCAAATTAAAGCAGCAAATCTTGTACTTCATAGAATCACAGAATAGTTTGGGGTGGAAGGGACCTTAAGGCTCATCCCATTCCACCCCTGCCATGGCAGGGACACCTCCCACTGTCCCAGGCTGCTCCAAGCCCCAGTGTCCAACCTGGCCTTGGGCACTGCCAGGGATCCAGGGGCAGCCACAGCTGCTCTGGCAATTCCATCCCAGCCCCTGCCCACCCTGCCAGGGAACAATTCCCAATTCCCAATCTCCCATCCAGCCCTGCCCTCTGGCACTGGGAGCCATTCCCTGGCTCCTGTCCCTGCATCCCCTGGAAATTGTCTCTCTCCAGCTTTCCTGGGGCTCCTCCAGGCCCTGCAAGGCCACCCTGAGCTCAGCCCAAAGCTTCTCCTGTGCAGGTGAACAATGCCAGCTGTGCCAGCCTTTCCTCCCAGCAGAGCTGCTCCAGCCCTCTGCTCATCCTGGAGCCTCAGACCTGAGGAGCTCAGGTGGT
Source organism: Vidua macroura (assembly GCF_024509145.1). NCBI lineage: Eukaryota > Metazoa > Chordata > Aves > Passeriformes > Viduidae > Vidua > Vidua macroura. Next base: position 3,503,686 of record NC_071572.1, on the reverse strand, counting down.
GCTTTAGGTGCTTCTTGAAGTGGTGGCATCCCCCTCAACTCCATGGGACAGAGGGAATTGCTACGGGAACTTCTCCCTTGCAGCAACCAGCGAGTGCTTCCCTTAAATAAGAGTTTCTGCACTGAATCCCCCTTTCTGTGCTCTCCAGAGCAGCCCAGCAGAACCACAGCTTGCAAAAATGGGTTTTCATGCTGCCTGTCCATGTCCTTCCTTCCAGCTGGGACCCAAATTCCCAGAGCTCTGCACCACTGAGCACTGCAGGCAAGGGGCTCCCCTGCATTCCTGACAAAGCACCTCAAAACAGGAATAAGTGCTGTGTGTTACCAGGGAAGAGCAAGCAGGGCTTTGTAATATCATTTTTATTTAGTTTTCCCCCATTTTATTTTCACTCTTTGGACAAAGACAGCGCCAGCTGTTTGGCTCTGTGTGCCTCGGCCTTCACTCTGCACTGCAGTGTGTGCTCTGAGTCAGATGTTAAAATTCAGCTCACTTGGAGGAGGTCTTGACTTAATCAGCGTGGGGTAGAGAAAGTAATGCTGTAATGCTGATAGAAAAGGTCACTTGTCTGAGAGGAGAGCAGCCTGCCCTGGTTTTCCATCCCCTCCACCCCGGGGGTGCCGTGGCTGCAGCTGGCTGGGCTGTAATGTTTGGGAAGTGGCTTTGATTTTGGGACTTCCAGGGAGCCAGCCTGGAGCTCTCTGGTGCTGACATGTGGCTTCCAGACCCTCAGATCCAATGCACGTTATGAAAATGCGTAAGTGTTGGATTTAAACCATATTTTAATAATTTGGCCACCTGTACAATATCCTAATAACCTTAGGAGAACTTGAGATCCTCTGTAAAATTATTCATAGCAGATGTTAAATCTTTGGTGTATTCTACACATTTACACACGGGGGGACAGACACTAAACATTGCCCTTAGCAAAATAACCCAAAACATATTTATTTCAAAGAATTAGAGGGGGTCATAGCAGGAAGTGGATGCAGGAAGCTCCATCCATTGTTGTGGTTTGTTTTAAAGGTGTGCTCCAAGTGAGAGGATTAAAAAAAGTTTTGGTCTTTACTACAGTTGGACAAAAATTATTTGAGTGTTTAAAAGATAAAAAGCCTTTTATTATATGCATTTTGTTCCAGTAAGTTTCTCAGCTGTTATTTTTCTGGCCCAACTTTCTTATTATATATTTTTTTTTAGCACACTGTAACTCTCCAGCTTTAAAGATGTCATTACAGGGCACTAAATCTTAAGTGCCAAACCTGTTCTCTAATGATTGAAAAATTATCCTTTCGGTCAGAACATGAGAGCCAGAAATGCCAAACTTGCTGGAAAGAGGCAAAAGTCCTCCTCGGATGTGACTGGGCAACAAATCTCTTTAAGCAGCCAAGTGAATTAACTTTTAAAGAGCTTTTAAAGATGAAAACATTGCTGGCAAGCAAATGCATATATATATATGTTTGTATAGATATAAAAATATAGTCTTCATTGGTGTAGGTAGCTGTGAGTTGATTTTAGAATCAATTTTTAAAAACTGACTATGATTTGGGGTGTTTTTAATTGCCTCCTGAGGTTTTTATTTACCCTGTAGCTATGAGGGCTGGATTTTCTTTGTGATGAAAAGTTCTGTCAAAGTCAGAGAGTCACAGTCACAGAATGGTTTGGGTTGGAAGGGATCTTTAAGACCATCTATTCCCATTCCCTGCCATGGCAGGGACACCTTCCACTGTCCCAGGCTGCCCCAAGCCCCAGTGTCCAACCTGGCCTTGGGCACTGCCTGGGACAGTGGAAGGTGTCCCTGCCCATGGGTGGAGCTGGATTATCTTTAAAATCCCTTCCAATCCAAACCATTCCATGACTCCAAAGACCATTCCATGACCCAAGAGTCCCTTGGCTTCTGCCAGCATTCAAGAGTTACTCTGATGGGTGTGTGGCTAGTTTGGGTTTCTCTGTCCACCTCTCTTCTCCTCTGTTTTCCCTTAAATATTCTGGATTTGGTGCTCAAACTCTCCAAGCAGGGCACTCACAGACACTTGTGTCCAGACAATCATGGGTCCAAAAGGACAGACCATGAAACTCTCCAAGAGTCAGCTCTGGGTGAGGGTGGTGTTTTTAGGAACTTTGTATTTCTAGGAGCACCAGCCCCAGGAGTAGGACCAGGAAAGACGTGGGGTAGGAGCACCCTGGAGTCTTCCAGGGAGTCTGATCCACATCTCAGTTTGGGGCTGCTCAAAGCTGTCATTAAATATATTCCTGTCCCAAGAGGGTTTTCCTCAGAGTCTCTGTAAACGCTGTTGGTTTCTGTGGGCTTTGGGACGGCCACCCTCGTGCATCAATCATGGATTTAATAAACACAAAATCACTGCTTTGGTCTCACGAGGACTGAGGACATGCAGTGAACAGGGAGAACTGCAATGAACCGGTGAAACATTTCCCGCACTGTCGCCCACAAATGGGAAAGATGTAAATCCTGAGCAGTTTATGTGGAAAAGCTGATGCCTTTTCCATGGACAACAGCTTAAAAACCCCTGTTCCTTGTTCCCTGTTTCTTTCAAGTCATAAAATCAAGAAATGAAAAGTTAGTAGCTCCTGAGGTGAGAAAACAGACTGTAGCAGCATAACCTTTGTTTAGTCATGGGCTCTGACTATCTGGATGCTGCTTTTCCACAAAATGCTCCTGTCCTGGAAGCATTTCATCAGCTAATGAGCAGTGGGGAACGTGGCTGTGGTCACTGTCAGGTTGCTGGATGGACCATGCTTTGACATGGTCAATTATTTCCTTCTTTTTCTGCCCTTGGAGTTGAAACAGTGTGGATAGTTCTTATTTTCCCCTTCACTGGCTAAAGCAAAGCAGCCTCAGAAAAATGGCTATTCTGGGTCTGGGAAAACATGACAAAAAAATCTCAACAAAATAAAAAGGAAAAATGGAACTTTAAGGGTTTGTGTTATTTTTTTTTTAATTGACTGAGAAGTTTAATTTGTATTCAGACTGAGTTCATTTTCAAAACTGGTTGAGTTTGGTTTTTCTTTTGATGTCATTTTTTAAATCCAGACAAACTTATCCTTATTTTTTGTATGCCGTCATCAAAACACTGCTGTTTAAAAAAATATAAAGGTGTGAGGGAGCATTCCAGTCTAAAACATCCAAAAAGTGGGAGGAGAAGGTTGGCATCTCCTTGTTCTTCCATCAAGACGATGGATAAATTTGTGCTAAATCTGGGAATTCAGGGAATTCTGTTGACTTCATTCCCGTACTATTATGCGCCACAGCCTCCCCTGGCTGGTGTGGCTTGTGGGTGGGGCTGGGTGGGCGGAGCTCTGAGGGGCGTGGCACTGGGGGATTTGTTTTCCCTTTCCTAGGGTTTTATTGTCCCTCAGATCTATAGGATCAGCTGCCAGGCTGAGCTGGGAGAGCTCTGCCCATGACAATGGTGACAATGGTGACAATGGTGACAATGGTGACAATGGTGACAATGGTGACCATCACTTCCCTGTCTCCAGGGCTGTTTTTCCTTCCCGCCTCCCACATCATCCCCACCCCTCTGGAATGCTCTCCGTGGCAGTCGTTTATCAGCAGTTTGCCGTTGTGCTTGGCACAGGTTCCACGGGGCTCTGCTTTCCCCACGGCCGCGATAACGCCGCTCGTGCCGCGCTCCCGGATCCCGCCCGGTCCCGCCATCTGGTTTCCATATGGGAACATGCTGCTCTCGTTAGCCACCTTCGGAGCCGCCCGGCAGCCAGGTCCCTGCTCAGAAACAAATAAATTGTCTGGTGTCTACTGTATTTCCTTTCAGGCCGCACTCCCCACTTTAAACTTGGCAGCGTTTCAGAGCAATCAAAATCCAATCAGCGGCCGTGCTAACTCCATATGTTTTATTTCCAGCGGGGCGGAGGAAGCTGGGACTATTTTGGGCATGTGGCGATGCTGAGGGGGACACGCCACAGACCTTGTGCACGTTTCCCTCTGCCTGGTACCCAGAGCTGCTCGAGTTTCCTGCAGAAAATCCCGGCTGCCCAAGCGCTGTGGATCCAATTAGCTCTCCTGGAAAGTGGAGCAGCCCTAATGGAGAGTGAAGCGAATGTAAACTACAATTAGTCCGATGTGTTGGAAACTCGCCGGAGTCCTCCGGGGCTGAGCCTCAAAATATAAGCAAACTTGACAGGTTGCCTTTCTTTAAATGGTGTTTGGGACGTGGTGATTGCCCCTGTCACGGGGCTGCTGGTGTGTTGTGCAGGGCTGTGTGCTGGAGTCCGTCAGTCAGGCTCCTTGTGCCTCTGAGAATGCTGCAGCCTGTGTCTGAATGTAAAACACGAGTCAGGAGGAATGTGTGTGAAGGAGTTTCTCCAGCAGAGCTGCCTGGCATCCTCTGGGATCAGGTTTCTCCCCTTTCATACAATCACAGAACCACACAATGGTTTGGGTTGGAAAGGACCTTAAAGATCATCTCATTCCACCCCCTGCTTTAGGCAAAGAACCTTCCAGATTCCCAGGTTGCTCAGAGCTCCATCCAACCTGTCCTTGAACACCTCCAGGGAAGGAGCAGCCCCTTTGAGCTGGGTCTATTTATTTTGCCCCGATCTGGGCTAACAGTTGGCAGGTGACAACTGCAGAGCCTGAGGTGTCTGGGCAGGATTGTCACATTCATGGCATTTGCCATGATCTTGGAGGTATTTGTGCCCTGCAGAGGTGAAGCTGTAACAGGGTCCTGTTGACCCCAGAGATGGTCCTACACGAGGCCCCTGACCCTGCAAGGAGGGATGCAGAGCTGAGGAAATTCCTTGATGAAAAGCTGGCAGGAGGTGCAAGGCTGTGTTAGGACTTGTGCTTGAATCTCTGGAGCACAGAGACCTCTCAGAGGAAATTATTCCTGCTCAGAGAAGCATTCATGTAATGGGAGAAAAGGTCAAGTAAACCCTGTAAGGTAAGGCAAAATCATCTTGCACACAGGAAAACCAGTCCTGACCCCAAAGGGATCACAGCTCTCACTTAGGGGAGTGCAGGGAGGAGAGGAAACCAAAACTCATGAGAGTAGGATTGGGTTGGTAGCAAGCAATGTGAGCACATGTTTTTCCCTGAGCCAGCCATGCAAATCAAGAGTTACAAACTAATTTCACAGAGGTTGAAAAGCAGCAGCAGCCTCATCTCCCATCCTGTGATCCTGTTGTGCTGCTCCATTTCCCTCTGGCTGCGTGCTGAGAGTAGAACAAAGGCCTCCATTTTCAGATTTTTTAGTGAGAGTTGTAGCCCATTCCACGAGCTTTCATGGTGGGGAGAGCTCTCTGCCAAAGTGCAGGAAGCACCAGCAGAGCTGCTGAAGGTTAATCCAATATTTAACGTTCAGTGGGTCGCCAGGAGTTATAAAACCCTTCATATGATTTGATGGCTGTGTACAGCTTTCCATGGTTACTTTACATCTGCCTTGGAGGGTGATGGATTTGAAAGCACCACTAGGATGTCTTGGGGAACACTGTGAGGCCTTAGGATGGGCAATAAACCGAGATTTGTCATTGTCAGGGAGCTGGCTTGAAGGATGCTTTGAAAAAAGCTCTCTGCGTGACCTCGGAGTGCAAACCAAGGCCAAGCTCCAGGGCATCAAAGCAATGCCACATGTCAGGAAAAGCCAACAGGTATGGGAAGCCTGGAAGGTGACAGCCAGCCTGGGGCAAATGTGCAGATCAGTGCTGGTGAAGTGAGCAGGAATGTGTTGGTAGTTTTTCACAAACAGGACGGGACCACTGGGATACCTTCCTTGAGCTTTATTGCAGCATCGGCCTCATCGATGGTTGAGGCAATTGGAAGATGGCAACAGCTCATGTCTTGCCAGCAGCAGCCAAAGATTTCTTTGTTGCAGAGCATTTTAAAAACTTTCTAGCCAATAGCACATTGCTAGAGCTCACAGACAATTGTTCTAGCCAATCACTAAAAGCACACGTACACCTGCTTCACACAATGCTTGTCTGCTTTCTATTAACAATACACAATACTTCATTATTCAGCTTAAAACCTTCTACTATCTTGCTAAGCATATTTTTCTGCAGCCTTAAAATCTATCTTAGTCAAGCCTAAAACTCAAGCTATTGTTTCATGTCCTTGCTTGCTGTACCATTGTAACTTTTCTACTTTCAGACTTTGCAGCTGCAGCTAGCTCTAAGTTTTCTGTTCTTTCTGTTTCTAAGGCCTGCTTTTACAGCTTTCTGGAAGTCTTCTTACCTTTACTATTTCCCACACAGGAATATTCCAGTGAAAAGAGATGTGGGACCGTTCCGCTGTGGAGTTGACGCAAAACTCAGCGAGTGTGGGGCAAGCACCACACCAGCAAAACTGCCAGATCTCCCAGACCCTGCTCCTCTTCCTGGTGCCTCTGGAAGGGAAACACGGTGCTGCACACACAGCTTTCCTGCTGGGAGATGGGAGATGGACAGGGGGTGGTGCTGGAGCTGTCGGTGGTGACACACCTGGAAGGTGTGCGAGGAGGAGCCCATGGGATCTGTGTTGATTCCTGAGTGTGTTCTCCACCAAAAAAAAAAAGCTTTGGGTCAGATCAGAGGTGAGGGAGAGTGAAGGAGATATAAGGTGGAGTTGGCAGTTTGGGGATCCACAAATTTGTAATGATTTGGGTTCAAATCAGAAAGCCAAAAGGGCTCCAGCAGGGCTAGTGCCTATAGCTGCTTTTTCTATTTATTTTTCTTCCTTTGGGAGAGGAAACTTCCTTCCTAAGGGATCAGCACACAGCCAGTTTTTACCAGGGAAACCTTCACCTTTGAAGTGTGAAGGTGTATGGGACCACTTTCAAAGGAGGACAGAAGGGAAATTTGGGACACGCAAGCACCTGGGACTTGGGTTTGTCAACAGCAGTACCCAGAGCCTGATTTATGGGAACTTGGAAACAAAGGGATTTATTTCCTTGTAAACCTCTTTTTTTCCCTGATTTTGTTACTCAGTCTTTTTCACCTCTGGGTTCAATAAGCCTTTTCAAGCTTTTTTTTTTTTTTTTCCACCTGCACCTTTTGAGTCTTTCCAATGTTTTCTAAATCCTGACCCACATCCTCTCTTTGTGGAGATTTTTTCTGTCCCTTCCTCATGACTGCTGTTGTTTGTTTTTCACAATTGCCTTGCAAGCTGCTCCTTCCTTCCCTCCAGCTTTCCTGGTTTATTTGCACATCTCAGATTGTTTTTCTTTCTGGAAGGAGAAAACCACAGAGGCTCAAGTGAAGTGTTACACAGCACAAAGGGCTTCCATCATCATCTTACTTTGCAGCATCATAAATCACAGAATCACAGAATGGTTTGGGTTGGAAGGGACCTTAAAGATCATCTCATTCCACCCCCAGCCATGGGCAGGGACACATTCCATTAGACCAGGTAAATCAGTAATTAATTTCTTCATCAGATGCTTAAATTACCCCTCTGAGTCATCCTGTGATCAGGCTGCACCTGGACTGAGCAGGGAGCAAGAAGTGTCCTCTCTTCCTCACTTTCCTCAGTAGCTTTGGACAAGTATTTAAATAGGAGCAGGTAGGAACAGGTCACAGGGATTAATATTTTAATTTAATTCTGATTTATTTTTTAAATTTACATTATTTTAATTTAGATTTAAGTCTGGCCAGGGTTAGAGTATTGCATCTTTCCCTCCCTGCCGTTCCCAAAAACAGAATGCAGAAAGAACAAGATTAGTCTAATCCAACAATCCATTTTCCCTATTTTTTTAATATTTTCCATTATGTTTCACCTAATGAAAAGAACAGCTAGAAAGCACTTTTATTTGTGGGGGAGGAGAGGTGTCAATCTCTTCTGCTGTGTCTCGAGTGAAAGCATGAGAGGAAATGGCCTCAAATTGCACCAGAAAAGGTCCAGATTGGATATTGAAAAAAAAAAAAAAAAAAAAAAAAAAATTCACTGAGAGAGTGGTCAGGCCTTGGCCTGAGCTGCCCAGGGAGGTTTGGAGTCACTGTCTGTGGGAGTGTTCAGGAGGAGTCTGCATGTGGCCTTGGGGACAGGGTTTGGGGTGATGGCACTGGATGATCCTGGAGGGCTCTTCCACCTTGATGATTCTGTGCTCCTGTGCTTAATTATAACTATTTATCATTTTATTTTTAGTTATTTTTTGTCGTTAATTCACTTATAAAGTGCTAAGCTCAGTTATAAAGCCTGAAGCTGAACCCAGAATTCAAACAGTGGATTTTGAGGTGATTTTTACAGCTGCTGTGTTTTCCCCCTGAGAAAACAACAAAATTAAGGGTTTGAGCTTTTATCAGCCTCTTTTGCCTGAGGAGCTGTGTCTTTACAGCCTGCACCAGTTGATCTGAGTAGATTGAAGGAAACACAGAGCAAACCCCTGACACTTTTGTGGTGGGGGAAGCTGCTGGGACATCTCTCAACACCGTGTGATGAACAGAGCAGAGGGCAGGGATCTCTCGGAAGCAGGAGGGCAGTGTTGCCACGCTGAACGAGTTTCAGTGCTCTGGATTGGAGTTTCAGAGCTCTGGATTGGAGTTTCAGAGCTCTGGATTGGAGTTTCAGAGCTCTGGATTGGAGCTTCAGTGCTCTGGTTTGCTGCTCCACTTTAAACCCCTCGGAGCCCTGCGATGGGGAAACCACAGAGCAAAGCCCCAGTGCTCCCAGTTCAGCCTCGGATCCCTGCTGGGATCTTTGTGAAATAAAATCGTGGTTTATAACTCACATCCACAATTCAAGGCTTTTCTTTCTGGCAGCATTTGAAAATGGAGCCGTATTTTGGTTTTATCTCTAGTACAAAATGACATTTTTTAACCAAGAATTTTGTTTACATTGTATTCTTTGTTTTACAAATTATGCTTTTGAGCAACACTGTTGTTACCATGAGTGTGCTCTTTCCCATTGGTCCCAAAATTAATTCCATAGAGTCCCAGAATGGTTTAGGTTGGAATAAAACTTAAAAATCATCTCATTCCAACCCCCTGCCATGGACAGGGACACCTTCCACTAGACCATGTTGCTCCAAGCCCCATCCAACCTGGCCTTGGACAGTTCCAGGGGTGATTTCATGCAGAAAATACATGTGAAATAGAATAGGATCTACTTCGTTTATATGCTGTTGCCAGAGGTTTCATTTGGGGAGAAAAAATAAATAACCTGCTGTTCAGTGACAGCATTTTAGCTCACTTTAAAAATAATATATGAATTCAACTAGCAGACCTCCAGCCTATGTGCAGACACATACCTAAGCACATACCTGCTATGCCAAGGCACATTAAGCTGATTTATTGAATTATTTTGTTACTTTTTTGCTGGCTGCAAAGTGTCAATTTTAAAATTATTCACTTCCTAGAGAAACAGAGAGTCGATATTTGAAATTTTTGTTGCTGCCTTCCTGCTTCAATTCCCCTCAGTGCTGGTGAAATCAGGAAGAATTTATGTTTGCCCAAACGATCTGGGGTTGGGCACTCAGAGACCCCGTGGACCTGGCTATAATTTCCTCACACCACACAGGCAGACCAGTCCTGCACCTGGTGAGTGAGTTTTGTGGTGGGCATGAGGAATGAACTCCGAGTTGAAGTGGCAAAAGGTAATTTTCAGCACCAGGTTTTGTCCTTCTGGGCTTGGACGGGGTGTTGGCACCTCCAGACTCTGCCTGAGTTCAGGACTTCTGGTTGTTGTTGCTTTTGCAGGTGTGGTGAGAAGTTTGGAGTGATGGCCTGGCAGCCAGGGGCTGTGAGCAGAGACCACTGGAGGCTGTGGCAGAATAAAACTCTCTGAGGGATTGGGAAATTTATACACAGGATAGAGAGAGAGACCAGAAGTCCATTAAAATCCCAGGGTGCAGACAGAGCAGGGGAGAGAGGGGGAGAGGCAGCACAGCAGATTTCACAGAATCACAGAATCACTAGGTTGGGGGAGACCTTTGGGAAGGAGATTTTTCTGGGCAGGATATTTCAAGCCAGAAGAGGGTCCTGTGGGAAGGGCAGGGGTGCTGGAGCGTGTCCAGAGAAGGGAATGGAGCTGGGGAAGGGTCTGGAATACGTGAGTTATGAGGAGAGGCTGAGGAAGCTGGAAAGGGGCTCAGCCTGGAGAAGAGGAGGCTCAGGGGGGACCTTGTGGCTCTGCACAGCTCCTGCCAGGAGGGGACAGCCGGGGGGGGTCGGGCTCTGCTGCCACGTCCCAAGGGACAGGAGGAGAGGAAATGGCCTCAAATTGCACCAGGGGAGGCTCAGGTTGGAGACTGGGAAAGAAAATTTCCCTGGCAGAGTGGTCAGGCCTTGGGATGAGCTGCCCAGGGAGGTTTGGAGTCACTGGAATTGTCCCAGAGGAGTCTGGATGTGGCCCTTGGGGACAGGGTTTGGGGTGATGCTGGTGGGGCTGGGGTGGCACTGGATGAGCTTGAAGATCTTTTCCAACCTAGGTGGTTCTTGGTTCTGTAATTCACTGTTTGTGCTGTCAGCACTGCCTTTCCCCACAGGCCCTCAGACAAGATTGTTCATTCTGCTCTGCTTGTGTCCCACAGATTTTAAGGTCACAGTGTCTGTGGTAACCCCACCATTCCTTCCCCCTTGGCTTCTGTTTGATGTAAGCACAGTCTGAACACTTCCCTGAGCTGGGACCTTGCCGTGCTGCAGATGATGGGTGGCTCCAGTGAGTGTCCCTGCATGGCTGAGAAAATTCCATCATCCCATGGGGAGAGGCTCTGCCCAGGGGAGGAGCCAAGCATTGCTACCTGGATACAATCTGACCTGGGGAACACCACAGCAGCCTTTGCCCACTGCATTCCCAGAGGAGCAGCTTTCTGCCCCACTGCATTCCCAGAGGAAGCCCAGGCCCATCTCCAGCAGCCCTGGAGCTCCAGAGGAAAACTCCAGCCTTGTCCAGGATCCTGCTCCAGCAGAAGCACAGCTGGCACTGCAGGAGGGCTGAGCCCCCATGGAATGGCACTGCTGCCACCACCCTGACCCACAGGCTGCCAGGGCCTGCTCTGACTCTGGCAGGGTTGTTCTGTATTACTGCAATTTTTAATTTTTTTTTTCCCCTAATAAATTACTGTTATTCCCATTCCCGTATCTTTGCCCGAGAGTCCCTTAATTTCAAATTTATAGTAATTTGGAGGGAGGGGGTTTGCATTTTCCATTTCAAGGGAGGCTCCTGCCTTCCTTAGCAGACACCTGTCTTTTCAAACCAAGACAGCAGCCCTTTCTTATCCTGCACTCTGGAGTAAAACACAAATTCTGTGTCTCCTTCCCATGAGGACCATGCCAAGAATTAATGCCCAGAGCAGCTGTGGCTGCCCCTGGATCCCTGGCAGTGCCCAAAGCCAGGTTGGACACTGGGGCTTGGAGCAGCCTGGGACAGTGGGAGGTGTCCCTGCCATGGCAGGGGTTGGCTCCTCTGCAGGGCCACTGGAGCTCACAGCCTCTCTGATGGCTTTGCTGTATTTTTGTGCGTGTTCTTTTTGGTGTCACCAGCACTGGGCCCATAGGCTGTAAAAAAACATCATGGAAATAATGTGTTCCACACTGCTGGATATTATTTTTTAACATCCACTGCTTTGAATAGCAGTGGTATTTTTGAAAGTGTGTGCAAAGTAGGGTGGGGAGACACCTCGTTTTAGTGCTGTAAATTTGACTTTTTATATAGAAAGAAGAACAAACAGTTCCACCTTGCAGCTGTGGAGGGTGGAGGAGGATGGGAGATGCTTTGCAGTGAGATTTGGAATGATGGGATGTGGATGGACAGGAGGACACAAAGAAGGCAGCTGGGAGAGTTTGTGAGTGCTGCTGCTGGCTGAAACCCAATTTGAGGACCCTGCCCAGTGTTTTGCTGCCTCAGTGCTCCCAGTGAGGGTGGTGGGACTGCTCATGCAGATCACTACTCATCTGTGATCACATTTCTGAGCTTTTTGGTACTTTCCCAAAAAAAACCTGTGAATGCCCCATCCCTGAAAGTGTCCAAGGCCAGGCTCTGAGGATGCTCTGAGGAGGCTCTGAGCAGCCTGGGATAGTGGAAGATGTCCCTGCCTGTGGGAGGGGATTGGAATTTTAAGATGCCTTCCAACCCAAACCATTTTGGGATTCTGGGAAACAGACAAGATGTCCAAAGGGCTTCATCACCCAGAAATAGGAAAAAACACACCATAAGAAAGTGAAAGAGTAAAATAATGTGTTAATTTGTTTAATTAATATAAAATATTATCTCTAAAATCATAGAATCACAGAATGGAGGCCGATGAATGATTTTTAAATGCAGATTCATGATCCTAAAATTCAACATGGGCTTTCAAGGGCAAAGTTTTATATTTTACTGAAAGATCTTGTCAGGCAAGGGTTGCAAAGGCCCTACACCGAATCCAGGTGAGGGATTGAGTTATTTCTTTTCACAGTTGCCACTTTTCTCAGGTATGTAGTATTTCACTGGGCTTTGTGAAAACTCCAGTTCTAATTCTCAATTCTTCTGAGGCCTGACCTTATCTTGTGCTTCTGCAGAGTCATAGAAACAGCAGAAAATTCACAAAATCACAGAATCATTTAGGTTGGAAATGTCCTCCCAGCCCATGGAGTCCAAGCTGTGCTTGTCCCCAGCCCAGAGCTCTGAGTGCCACCTCCAGGTGCCACCTCCAAGGACGGGCACTCCAAAGTTCCCTGGGCAGCTCCTGCCAATGCTTGCCCACCCTAAAATGGTTCCCAATTCTGTCAAAATCAGTCTCCAAAAGGGAGAGGTTGTGCCACCAATCCTCCTGCCTTTTAATTGTTAACAAATTACTTCTTGAATGTTATTTTAGGAGACCCAGTATTTAGGTACACGATGGAAGGACAGAATTTGCCGTGCAGGCACAAACGCTGAGGGAGAGAGAAAATAACATGCTGCAGGCTGGCTGATTATTTGTCACACAGGCAAATCTGTATTTAGAGAGCTCCATAAAAAAAAATATAGTTTCCATAGTGAAAAGTGAGAACACCCACCAGCGTTAGGCAGTTGGGAACAACCATTTTATGTGCAAGGAGGAGAAACATAAAGAATACCCTTCAGTTTTCCTAACCACTGTTTTCCTTGGACCACGAGGCACGCTGAGTGTTCCTGGGAAAACTGGAAACCTTCTCCAGTGTGCTGGAGAACTCAGATCCACGTCTTTCATTGTCACTGGCTGAGTGCACGTATTTACTCGCAGGGCACTTTTATACAGTGTGATGGAGACATCAAGCTGGAGCCTGGGCCAGTATTCTCGAAATAACTCACCATTTGGGAGGAGAATAAAGGGTGTTAATCTCAGCTCCTTGGCTGGAGCTCCCAGTAAAGTTTTTACTTCTCCACCGCCCCAAGAATAGGCTCAGTGTTCCACGAGAAATAATTCATATTCAGAGTGTTACTCCATATATAAAATTTCAGTGCACCAGCACACAACTAATCCTTAGAAGGGGAAAGTTGCCCTCAAAAATCCAGCCAGCTCCACGGTGCTTAATGTACATGGACTTGAATGATAGGCAAAATGTTGAAAGAATCAAGTTAAATGTATTTTGGAGGGAGGGGGGGAAACATTAGGAAAACTCTTGGGCAAATCTTTTGCAGATGGCAGACAGCTTAATTGCTGTGGTAAACTTGTCTGAGATTTCTGGAAAAATGTGGGTGCTGCAGTAATCCGTGGAACCCAACAGACCCAGGTTCCAGCAGCTCAAAGCAAAGACATGCACGTCTTCACCTTGCTTAAATTTCACCCAAGGTTTTGAGGGTGGGTTTTTCCTGCCTTTTTTTTTTTTTTTTTTTTTTTTTCCTATTTAACTCCTTTTAACCAATTAAAAAGTTGTGCATGTATTATTTGGGCAGGGAAGAAACAGGGGCCTTGAACGAAGCAGACGAGGTTACGGGATTCCTCTCTCCCAGATGTCTCCCTGGAAAGCTTTGTGCTGTGCACAGCTGGACAAAAACAGGAAAAAAAAAGTTCGGTTTTTATTGTGCAGGACACAACACCTGCCAGAGAAGCACACTGGGGGAAGTGAAAGGGATCGTGTGTGACTTCTTAGTCCACATTCACCAGTTTGGAGACCAAATTGGCATCAGATGCCATTCATGTCATTCCCATAATCTCACTACAGGGAAAGGGTTACACCCCCAAGGCTGCCAGAGTTCAAGAACAGTTTAGACAATGCTGTCAGGCACAGAATGGGATTTTGGGTCTGTCCTTTGCAGGGCAGGAGTTGGACTTGATGATCCTTGTGCTCTCAAAAAAAAAGAAACAGCTCTTATTTTTTGTTTCTCTCAGATAATGTGTGGCTTTTAAAAGCTGAGAAGGTGGTGGGGATGATGTTCTTTTACAGAGGGGTCCTGATCTGGTCTCTCTCACTGCTCATTCTTCTCCTTTAAGGACAATCTTCCTGGAAGTGAGCAATTCTCTAAAGGATAATATGATGTCAAGACAAAAATAAACTATTTAGGGGGCTGGGACAGGGTTATAGAGCAGTGCTACTCCTCAAAGTATTAAAAAAAAACCCCAATCCTTGAATATTTCATGAACTATCCAGGTAGACCCCCGAGGAGGTGGCATTTTTAGGGTTTTCCCCTGCATGATGAGCATCTGGCACTGCTTGTTTGCAGGTCAGTGCCCCCACAGGCCATCAAACCACAGGAGTTTTCAGCATCCAAGGTGGATGCTGCATCCCAGAGAAGGGGGATCGATGCTAGGACGCCCCAGGAAAGGGTCTGTGCTGCTTTATGATTTCCTTAATGAAGTTTTTCAGGAGTCCCAGTGGGGCCAGGCGTGGTGAGGGGGCTGTGTAGGGTCACTGGGGAGGAGATGGTGGGGAAGGGGCAGCAGAGCTGGCCAGAGATGTGCCAGGGAAAACCCATTATCCTGGGGGCAAGGCAGTGGGAAATCCCACTGGGAGGTGGGTTCAGGAGCTTTGGGAGTTCAGGCTGAGGAGGAAAAAGGGCTCCCCAGGGCGACCCTGCTCTGTGTCAGCACGGACACAGTTTCTGGAAGGGACAAAGGTGGGTCACCTTCCCCGTGTGCACCACATCGAGTGAGGGACTAAAGTGACAGAGAGAGGTGAGCTGGGTGACGGTTCCCCCAACACCAGCACTGGGAAGGGTCATTTTCCCACCAGAATCCATGATCATCCCAAGGAAATCCCTCTGAGGTGCCACTGCTTTGGCTGTGGTGGAGCCTGAGCTCTGCTGATGTACCTGCAGCATCTGTCTTTAAAAAGCCCAGCAAATAAACAAACAAACAAACAATGGTTCAAGACAGGTGCTGCCACCTGTTGCTTTCTGGCTGAACTGGGAGCAGAATATGAGAAGTTTTTGCTGTCTCCCCTCTCTTTCCCTGCCTCTGCACTCCCACTCTGCTGCCAAAGGCACTGGTTTGGGCTTCCCTGCACTCTGAACCTGGTTTTCCCCACAGACTGCACCTGGAGGAGGCAGAGGATTGCATTGCCAAGTTCACTGCAGCTCGTGGGCTTCTGGAGTGAAGTTACTTTTCTCTTTATGAACAATCTCAAATAACCAGCACCTTTCTGGGTGTGTTTTTTAACCACCTTAGCAGCCTGCTCATACATCTGCTAATCTGGTTCCAAATGCTCTTTTGCCAGGCTGTCCCTGCTAATGAGTTGCAGCTCCAGTGAGAAGAACAGCCCTGGAGATTTTTGTGGTTGTGTGGGAAACAGGTGTTTCTGTTTGAAAATGTCCTTTCTTTGTTGTTATTGTTGTTTGCATTTTATATCCCTGAACACAAAGCACAGATTTCTGCAGAGCAGGTGACAGGGCCATGTGAGCCCAGGCACCTGGAATATCTGCTCCTGCTGGAATTCTCCCGCTGCCAGAGGGAGGTGTGTCTCTCCAGAAGAAATTCGGATCCCTGCATGCTGCTTCTTTGCTTCTTTTTTGCCAGGGTCAGAATTAAATGTGTGAGAGGGTATTTCTTGTTGGGACCCAAATGTTTATCAGTTCTTATCTCTGTCACAGTCTCACAAACCCTGAGTTCTACAGCACTTCAACGAACTAAAAATGGAGCCCCATCTCTCTCTCTGCAAGGCCTTTTAAGGATAAACTGTGCAATTCAGAAATGACACCTCAATTATTTTCACTTTTAACCCAATACCCAACCACCCGTGCCCACAATGGGGACTTTTTGATCCAATTGCACAAAACCACCCAAAGCCATGGAGAAGGAGGTGAAGGAGAAGGAGCAGCCTCCACCCTAAAACCTCCATCTTGCTTTCTATCTACTCCTGCATTCCAAACCCTTCAACTCTGAGTTTCCCACCCTGTGCTATCACACACTTCTATTCTAACTCCACCCCCACAATCCCAGTTCTGTCATTCCATTTTGGAAGCTTCTCCAGGGCCTCAGGTCAATGCAGTGTTCTCCTGGGGGTCAGTGCCTGGCAGCACAGAAAGTCCCAAATTCTCAGCAGCCAGGGCTCCAACACCTGCACAGTTGTTGTGATTAGCTACAGCCCTGTCTGCCTGAAAAAGGCAGCAAGTCCAAGCTGTGTGAACATGCCTTTCTCCTTCTCCTCTGGCTTTTCTTCCCTCAGGATCTCATCCCAGTGATGGAGGAGCTCTTTTGGTTGGCATTTCTGTCTCCTCCCTGCATGCCAAAAGCCAGCTGAGCTCACGGGTGGTGTAAGCACCACACAGCCTGCCCTGAGAGGAAGTTCTGGGAAGAGTGGGGTGGAAAATGCAGATTATACCCAAAAAAGGATGAGGAAAGTGCCTCTCTGACCATCAGGAACTGCTTGATGAGCAACTCTGACTCAGCTGGAGCCCCACAGGAGATCCTGAAGAAATCACCCATCCAACCCTTATCTTGGACTGCTTGTGGCATAAACCCACATTTTCCATAGCAACACTGGGGGAAGCCCTCTCTGATCACCACATTAAGCAGGATTTTTGCTAATGTCTGCAATGGGACTGTGCTGTCACAGCAAAAGGCTGCTGTTCACCATGATGCCTCACATGAAACCCCCTTTCTACTCAATGGAGAGAGGCAGAAACTTCCAGAGAGTGGTTCCCAGCCCGTGGTAGGGGGGTTGGAACTAGATTTTTTTTCAGCTCATTCCAACCCAGCCCATTTTATTATTCTGAATTCCTAACAGCAAGGAAGCCATGGCATTAATTGTGCTGAAACCTAAAATGACTTACCCACGTTTAAGGCCTTGTGGGAGAGAAATCATTCTTTACTTTTGTGTGTCTGAGATGAACTTGATTTAATAGTGAGCAGGTTATGGACAGGTGGAAACCAGCACATGATCTATTGTAATACCCAAGTAAAAATACAAATATTGTGTTCTTCATTTATCAGGGAGGGTCAAAATAGCACATCTCTGGATGTACTTCTGTTCCAGGACCTCTTAAAGGAAGAAACAATTGATGGGAAACCAGACCTGAAACTTCACAGATGCAGAAATACTTTGGGAATTCCAGGGCATTTGGGGTCACGGTTGCTGCTGCAGCCGAGGTCTGCTGGGGCTGGGGTTGCCAGGAAGCCAATTAGGAAGGATTTTTGTCTGGTTGCAGCAGCCTGGGGATTGCTTTAACCTGAGCTCAGCTGGCTCTGCTTCCCCAGGGAGAGCATTCCCGCTCTGGATAATGCCAGCACACGTGTGCTGCCCATCCTCCTCCTCACCTGGCTGTTCACCGCTGGCTGCAGGGGCTTGAAGAGGCTCAGGGAGGGAGAGGGAATGGGTTTGCTAGAACAAGGAATTTTCTGGCTCTTTTTGCCACAGAGAATCAGACTGATCTCTGATGTGTATCCTGGTTTTACCAAATGCTCCAAAATTGTTGGCATAAACCCTCCAAAATCATCTATTTAGTGTCAATGAGTCTGTCCTGACTTTATTCTTGGCCAGGGTTTGTGTCTGGCCTCCACGAAACATTTAAATGTATCCATTTATAGCAAACAAGGAAATGAGTGCTCCTGCTTCTAAAGAACTGTTTTGGTTTTGCAGGGCCTGTTTTTTGATAGTGGGGGCCCCGCAGAGGAGGCTGCTGTGAGAAGCTGCTGGAAGCTTCTACCATGGCCAGCAGAGCCAATCCCTGGTGGCTCTGAAGATGGACAAGGTGCTGGCCAAGGCTGGGCCATTGGGAGTGGTGGGGAACTCCTCTGTTATAAGGTATTGAAGAAGAAAATCAAAACAAAGTGGGGCATGCACAGTTTTTTCCTGGCCAGAGAAGAGGAGGCGGTGAGAACATGTGAGGGAAACAACATAGAGACACCAGGGTCAGTGGAGAAGGAGGGGCAGGAGGTGCTCCAGGTGCTGGAGCTGAGATTCCTCTACAGGCTGTGGTGAGACCATGGTGGAGCAGCTGAGCCCCTGCAGCTTTGCATCTCATCCTCCTATGATCTGAAGACTCAAGGCGTGGGGAACAACCTATCCTACATGGACTGACAACAACACAAATAAAAGCAACATCTTGGATTGTCCTCAGCTACCATGAATTTAATACCATGTCTCATAATCTCTTGGTTTATCACTGATCATTTTTTTATTACCATTTTTTACTATTTTTATTATCTTTTTTTAATTTTCATTTTTTTTATTTATGTATGTGTTACATAAGCTGAAACAACAGCAGGTGCTTCTTCTCAATTTCAGTAATAGATACAATACCTGTTGAATAAATAGCACACTTTAGGAAAACAATGTGTGTCAAAGCATGTCCATGACCTCCTCTGGGATTGCTCCAGCAGCTCCACATCCTGACATTGATCCAGGTGCTGGATGCAGCTCTGCAGGTGGGGGCTGATGAAATCACGGAATCATTTAGGCTGGAAAAGCCCTTGGAGATCCATCCCAACTACTCCTGGCACTGCCAGGGCCACCCCTGATCCAGGTCCCCTCAAATCCACATGGATTTGAAATCCCTCCAGGAATGGGGACTCCACCCTGCCCTGGGCTGGAAAACCCTTTCCAGGCATGGATTGTTCCCAGTTCCTTTGCCTGGCACAGCTAGAGGCCTTTCCCTCTCATGCCATCCCTCATTCCCTGGGAGCAGAGCCCAATCCCAGCTGGCTCCAACCTTTCTGGGTTCCAGCCAGAAACTCTCCCACAGGTGCTGGGGCTGAGCAGTTGCTGCTCCCAGGGCACTCCCTGGGACAGAAGTGGAAAACCCATCAATGGCTCGGAGAGAGGAGAAAGGAAATCTGGAGACTCTGCTCTTGTGCATAACAAATTTCATTGGAAAATATAAATTATTTGCTCATTTCACTTATTTCCTAGATTTTATCTTCACTGATGGAATTCTAAATCATTCTTCTTATTCTCCTTGTTCTCACTATTCTGCTTCTTCTTTTCTTCTTCTATATATTTTCACATTCTACTTATCATTATTCCTCTTCTCCTATGGATTATAAAATTCTTATTCTTATTACTCTTCTTCCATGGATTCTAAAATTATTATTCTTATTACTATTCTTCTCCTATAGCTTTTTAAATATTTATTCCTCTTTTTCTTTGGATTTTATAATTCTTATTACTATGCCTCTTCTTTCTCTAAGTAGTGCTAAATTCTTATTCTTATTGCTACTCTTA
This sequence comes from Vidua macroura, assembly GCF_024509145.1. Lineage (NCBI taxonomy): Eukaryota > Metazoa > Chordata > Aves > Passeriformes > Viduidae > Vidua > Vidua macroura. The sequence continues at coordinate 3,484,201 of NC_071572.1, read as the reverse complement.
TTCTTCTATGTGCCTTTAAGTTATTCTTCCTTTTCACTGTCTTTGTCACCATCTTCACTTCTTCTTCTACATCTTCATCATTGTTTTTGTTGACTTCTTTGTCTTCATCATCTTCATCTTCGTCTTTCCCTTCATCGTCGTTGTTTTCTTCATCTTCATCATCCCTCTGTCAGGAGGGCAGGTGAGGCACAGGGCATCTCAGTGCATGCATTAGAGAAGACAGCAAAGGTCTGTGATTTCAGTGGTCTGGTTTCAGTGGGGCAGATATGAAATGACATTTTGAGTTGGTTTCTTGGGACTGGAAGCCTTGTGGTCGTGGCTGCTTTCAGCACATCGTGCTCACCCAGAGGATGGCACCATCACCTCGTATTTCAGGGACCTGAAGGGAATTAGTCTGGTGCCAGGCAGAGCAAGGTGAAGAGGCAGGACCAACTTCATGTATTAAATGATTTGGTTTCACCTGGGATTGGATTAGCCATGGCTCCAGGTCATAAATATGTAAAGATGACTCGTAATGAAGTAGCAAAATACTCAGAATACAGCCCAAAGAAACGGGTGCTGAATTTGCACACTTGCCCCCTCAGCAAGTTGAATCTTTCAAGGTTCTGAAGGCTGGTGAAGGTGTAGAAACAGTGTTTTCTCATTTGCATTCCAGTGGATTCTTTCCATGTTCTAGAAGTGAACCAATGATTTGTTATCACACCTGGCATGCTTAGGGCATTAAAGTATTCCAAATGATGGAGGCAAATGTGGACAGTCAGTTACAGCTCTTGTCAAACCATGGAGATGACACAGTGCTCTGCTGGTTTATACGAGAACCTGATGAAAATACAGCCTGATGGTCAGAATTTCTCTTATTTTAGGAATCTAAGCTTAAAAATGACTGTGTTTCTGGATGGTAACAATGCTATTGCCAAAAATAATCCAGGTTTGTGACTGAATGCTGACTTGGCGTGGTGGCTGCCTTTTCCCAGGAACTCGGGCTCCTGGGTTGGATTAGGTCTGAAAGAGCAATGAGTTTTGCAGTCTCATCTGCAGGTCTCTCAGCTGCAGGTGAGGATAGGAGCCTCCAGGCAGAGCTGAGGGGCCGGTGCAGGCAAAAAGGGATTTCAGGGATTTCAGGTGCCCAAAGGGAGAACCAGACGTGAGACCAGACCAGGACCTGCTGGGTCTGTGCTTCATGGACTGACTCTCCCTGGCTCATCGGTTCACAAATATCACAGAGAGAGGGTGACCAGCCACTGCAAGAGGGATCTGTGGTAGGAATCAGCCAGGCTTAGACACTCCTGAGCTGGTTTTGGGTGCTGGCAGTAAAACAAAGGGTAAGTATTGCTTTCCCCACCTGTACAAGGAGAGAAACTTGTCACAGCTTTTTCTCTGACCTGCCACATCACAGACTGTTAAATACCACCCAGCTGAGGGCTGGAGACAGTAAATATTTTCCCCAAATATGATGTTTTTTTCTCTACTTCTTCCTGCCTGCCTGACTGAGCAACCTGCCACAGTTCATCAGCACTGTGGAAAAGAAGGCGACGCGCCACCAAGGTCAAGAAGATTTCTTTATTAAACATTTTATCACACAGCCCTGCTCTCCCTTGGGTGCTGACACGAGAGGAGGGCATGGCCATAGAGCTGAAATCAAGCCAGAGCCATGGCAGGGGGGTCAGGTGGCTGCCCCATCATTTCTTGCTCCATCAGAGGCATCGAAGCACTGGCTCTTTGTGAGTGAACTTTGGGAACATGCAATAGTAGGTACTGTATGCTAACTAAAAACCTCATGTGTTATTCCTGGCTTTTACACACCTGGTTGCCCACGGATAAAGCTATAGGATATTTATTACAGCAGGGCAAGACTGCTTTGTAATCTGAATATGCTGCATTCACACCAGTGACTTGAACAAAGTGTTTCTTCATTTCTCTGGCCATTAATGGTTTTCTCATAAGAAACCATGAAGTCAGTTTTGTTGTGTTTGTCAGCTGGGTTTTTGACTGCGTGTATTTTGTTCCACAAAGGGGTTATTCAAAACCTCCCCTCCAGTTTTAATTAATTGCAGACCCGGTGGAAGGCGAGCCCAGTGGGGCTGGAGAGGTTCCCGTCTGGTTTCCATTTCGCCCGCGGGCTGTGTGTGGAATCACGGCTGGCTCCTGGCGCTGGGACCTGGGCTGCTCAGCCCTCAGAGTGCTGGGATCGACAGGCACTGCTCGTTTATTTACTTGTTTGTTTGTTTATTTGCTTTGATCAGCCTCCAGCCTGCACCCACGGTGCTCACTGGGGGCAGAAAGTAGCTTTGTGCTGGCAAAGGAGGATGAAGATCCCAAACATCCTCTCTGCTTCCACGCTATCTCCTCTGGATAAAGCCTTTGTGCCTCTTTTGGAGACAAACTCACTATTCATAGCACTTAAATCCTGTGCTTTTTAGCTGTGCCTGCTTTCAGCTCTTGGTCTGTTCCAGGATTTTGCCTCTGCCAAGGTCTCCTACCAGGGAACCACTCAAAGTGAGGGGATTCACGGCGGTGCTGCCGCTTTCAAAATGCCACCGTGTGTTTTACTACAGCTGTGAAAGTCAGACGTGGAACAGTAACATTCCCTGTGAAAAAAAAACCCAAACCCCATCCTTAATAAATGTGTGTAGTGTCTGAGTACCCTGGCTGCCTTCAACTCCTCAGAGCCCCTACCTACCCTTTTAATTTATGCATTTCATCTGCCTGCTGTAAATATACCCAAAGCCTGGAGAATGCTTCTGTTTGCCCAGGGGAATATTTTTCTATTGAGCTTGGCTGTGCCGAGCTCTCTTTGGCAGATGAGTTATGAAGAGCAGACTCATAAAAGCAGGAGGCTCTTCCAAGCATTGCACAAGGGTTGGGATGAAAGGTGGGCCCGCGGTCACGCAGCCCTCACGAAAAACACACCTCACTGCAAAGCAGGATTGAAAAAAATCCTGCTGAAATTTGTCCAAAGAAGACATCTATGGAAATGCCATCTCCCCTGCTGGGTTGTACTTGTGATGCCTTTTTGGGCTACCTAAAAACAGGGAATAAAAAGTGGTTCTATTTATTGAAGGGCCTTCAGGTACATTAAGGGCAGATGAAGCCTCCCCCCCCCCCCCCCAGGGGCTACACCCAAAATGGATGATGGGTCACAGGTTTTCACAGTTTTATAAGTTTGGTCCATTTGAATATTGGGGGTTAATCTTCCAATTACAGCTTCAGGTAATGAAGTCATTTACCCCAAGTTTGCTCCCCCCCAAACTCACTTTTGTTTACATTTCTCAGGGCCTGAGGCAGTGAGGTGTCCCTGATTCCCAGGCCTGGAGAGGAATTGTGTTGTCTGACCAAACTGGGAAAGCAGCAGCTCACACTCTATGTGGAGTTTAGAGTTATACACTGAAGAACTGCAGGATTACAAGTAGATGAAAAACAGAAAAGCTAAAATCCTAAGGCATCACTTGTGGGAGAGCGAGGTATGGAGATCCACACTCTGCAAAACCAGGTGGGAAATCCAGCTCCCACCACGCCCAGCCTCTCGTGGATAAAAAGGCCTCGTGCTCTGCTGGGTTCCAGGCTAAGAAACAAGGGAAATCATGCTTTCTGCTTCGAGCAGCTTTCAGTGTAGTAAATTAAAAGTCAGACATAAAAAAAATGCCTCAGGAAATGCCAGGGATGGTCCTGGCATGGCACAGCACAACAGTTTGTTATTGGGCATTTTGGTGCCTCCTGCACAGACAGACAGGAGGATTTCTGAGCATTGCTGTAAGAAATGCTGCAGCACTTCTGATGCTTTTAAAAGGATGAAATGACAAAAAGGACTAGACATTATTCCAGCAGGTGAGGGGACAGCAGAGACACAGCACAGAGCTGTGCTGGATTTACCAAGTGCTAAATTCAATGATGATGTTGTGACGGGACACTCCAGGTTGAAACACTTATTCCAGCACTTTCTTCTCCTTATATAGGGGAGAAGGACATGGGAAAATTTACACAGGATATGGGAAAATCCCCATGCTGGGTTGGCTTCACAGCCTCCCATCTCACCCAGTGGGCAGAGGGCTCTGGCACCAGTTACCCCAAGCCAATGAAAACTGTAAAAAAGCTGTATCACACTGCAAAGGACCTAAAAGGATCAGCTCCTTCTGTGGGAAGACAGGCAGGAGATTGTTCCTGCCACGTGGCTGAGGGAAGCTGAGAGGCTTTTGGAGAGCTGTGCCTGCACAATCCTGCTGAGCATGAATGGAACAGAGCAAAAGGAGCTGAGGAAAGGATGTTCAGCAATGCACTGGTGTGTCAGGTGGAGTTCAGCAAGCTGAGCATAAAAGTGATGCTGCAAAAAAAACTGTGCTGATGCCATGTGTAAAAAAAAAAAAACATTTCTGTGACCAGGACCTGCAAGACAGCTCAGTCTGCTTGGGCTTGGTCTAAGAGTATTTTTATGCACATCTCTCACTGGCATCCTGACTGCTCTGGGTGAAATTTCAGTGTTGTCACTCATGGAAAACCTCTTTGTGTCAATGTCTGGGCTCTAACAATAGTCCCTGCTGTTTGCTGGTGTTGGCATGTGTGGTTCTGGAAGGAATGGTTCTCAGAGGGGATGGTTATTTCACCCTCTGTAGCTCCTTCTTCTCCTCTTTTTGCTCCATTAGCACTCAAGATAAGGAAATGACAATTTCCTCTTTCAGCAGTTCAGAGCTCTCTTGGTTTGGTTGCTGTGTCTCAGTGATATTTTCTCTTGTACCCCAAGCGTGCTGCTGAAGGAATTTGGGTCCCATCATGATGATGCTGCACAAAAAGCTGCTCCCTGATTTGGCTTTTTAGGTGAAAGGGGTTTCCAAGATAAATGGGCTTTCCATATATTATCTGCTTAAATTACTAAGCACTCTAATTAACTATTAAGCAAGCAACTACACAAACACCTATTATCATAACATGGTGAAAAATAAAAAAATCTTTCAACTAAAATTCCTCTAAAAAGATAAGGGAGAAAGTCCTGCAGTACAAAAGGAAAGTGAGGTCCTAGGAAACCATGGCATAAACAAAAGGTAGCAAAAAAATTGAAAAAAAAACAAGCAGGAAGATTGACAGTCTTCAGCAGAGGAGTGCAGTTTGCCTTCTGTACATGCTGCAGAAAAATATTGAATATCCAAAGGAAGTTACTAAGTCCAGAGGGGAAAAGAACCTCCAGTCTGCTCCTGTTTTCCAGGAGTTCAAGGTTCAAGCATGTGAAGTAAAAATTTTTACTTAGAAGTAAAAATTGTGCCTTGGTCAGCCCTGTGGGTGTGCAGACATGGTGACCAGTACAGGATGCACAAAAGTAAATCCTCTGTGTGCTTGAACAGTTGGTTCTATATTAAGGCTTCTGCTGTCATAAAAATGTTGTAACAACAACAGCAACAAAATCCCATCAGCTATAGCTGACCACAATTATTAGGCAAAAGATTTATGTGGCCATCCAGTTTTAAAAACCCCTCATGTCTCACAGCCTCAGCATCAATTTTTGGGATGTGCTTGTGAAAGAGTTGTGGCAGGTGAGTTGCAAGTCAGAGCAGCTCAGGGGTTTGATGTGAGAGACATGAAAAGGGAGAAGAAAGGATGGAATGATGCTTTTTAGTGAAATAAAAGATACCTTTACCATTCCAAGTCTTTAGAAACCTTTCCTGCTATTTTTAGGAGCTTATTGTTGGAACCCTGGCTGCTGAGAATTTGGGACTTTCTGTGCTGCCAGGCACTGACCCCCAGGAGAACACTGCATTGACCTGAGGCCCTGGAGAAGCTTCCAAAATGGAATGACAGAACTGGGATTGTGGGGGTGGAGTTAGAATAGAAGTGTGTGATAGCACAGGGTGGGAAACTCAGAGTTGAAGGGTTTGGAATGCAGGAATGGATAGAAAGCAAGGTGGAGGTTTTAGGGTGGAGGCTGCTCCTTCTTCTTCACCTCCTTCTCCATGGCTTTGGGTGGTTTTGTGCAATTGGATAAAAAAGTCCCCATGGCGGGCATGGGTGGTTGGGTATTGGGTTAAAAGTGAAAATAATTGAGGTGTCATTTCTGAATTGCACAGTTTATCCTTAAAAGGCCTTGGAGAGAGATAAAGCTCCTTCTTTTACTTCGTTAGAGTGAAGTGCTGTGAAACTCACAGTTTGTGGGACTGTAATATAGATAAAAACTAATAAACATCTAAGTCCAAACAAAAAATATCATCTTGTACATTTAATCCTGACCCTAACAAAAAGAAGTTAAAACTCCACAGCTGATTCCATTTGTTATTGGGTGTATCTTGTACTGAATTAGAAGGACACAGGCACAGGGGTGGCTCTATCCACCTCTCACTCAGCTGGGCTGGAGTTGTTGGGGCATAATTAACACTGAAACCACACTTCTCATCAGTTTCCCCCCTTATTCGTAACAGCCTTGAACAGTTATTGCCACACTTCCACAGAAAAAGAAATATTTTGCGAGGCATTTAATCAGGCTTGGGGCACTGCTCTCATCAGGGCTGTTTGGTCTATGCAGCTTATAAATTCTTGTAAAAACCAGGTGAAGTTTCTCCCAAGAGGGGCAAAGAAGTGGCTCCAGCCTCAAAGGGATTGCCTGAGGAGAAGAAAATAACTCCAGAATACACCTGAAAACACTTTAAAGTAGATGTTGAAGTGATAATATTTCAAAATGGATTAAAAAGCCTATGTCCTGTTAACTTCCAGTAGCTATGGGCTAAGCTTTTATTGCAAACCACAACACCCAGCACACAGCTACAAGGAAATCTTACAAAACAGAGAGAGAGTGGTGAATTTCAGTTCCACAGAAGAAAAAAGCCTAGCTAGAAAACAGATAAAGCAGAATAGTCACATGTAAATAGGACACCCCAGGGTATCAAAACCAACCCAAACTTCTGTGATTATGACTGGTGGACATTTGTTCAAGGTGGTAAAAGAGAGAACAGAATCATGCCTTCAGGTGTGTGTTTTAGACCACAGAGCCACTGAGTGTCCAGCTGGAGGAAGAAAAAAAAAAAATGATGGAGCTGAGATGCAGTGGAAAAATTCCAGCCTCATCCATCTATTCCTGTGATCAGTGCAGGATTTGGCCTCCTCTATTGCCTGAGAGGTGTGAGCACAAGCTGAACCTGAAGCCTGAGTGATGTTTTCCTTGACAAGCTGTGTTAACATCTCCTCCCTTCAGACAGATTTAGTCATGTTCCCAGGAACTGAGCACTGAAAGCCTGCAGGAGGTTTCTGTACCTGCCCTACCCTTGAACTGGAGCTGCTTTGTGGAAAGGCACCAGGACTTTCTCAGAAGCTGATGGGACATGGAGAACACTCAGCTGCTCACCCAGAGATTTTCATAAAGACAGAGCAGTCACAGAGTTCCCTTTGTGGCTGTCCTGGTCATTGCTGATTTTTTTTTTTTTTTGCAGGAGTATTTGTGTGTAAACTCTCAGTTTGTGATGCCAGACCTGTCCCCATACCAGCAGCTTTTGTGGTGGTGTCACCTCCTAAATTGTGCAGCATACCTGGTAGAATCCAGCAGAGGGATAAATCTGGTTAAGAAAATAGGGAAATTTTGTTTGCAAGCAAGTCCCTTGGAAAGAAGAAATGATGAATGGGGAAAAAGCCTCAAACCATCAGCAGGACTTTAGGAAAACACATATTTCACAGTTTGCCAGAGTGTGGCAGTGGTCCTTTAGCAAAGGGAAACACAGTTAAGTTTCAGGCTTCACTGAGGAGTTCAGCTTGGAGGAGGACCCAGACAGCACCTCACAGGGCACACTCAGGATTCAAAACAATCTTTGAGACAGCAATTAAATAAAAACATCTTAAAACCCAAAAAAGCGCTGCAAGATCTACAGTAGCTTGACTGGAGGTGTGACAGAAATTAATTGCTAATAAAACCTTCCAAGGAGGAGCAGTTTAAAGGATGCCTTTGACACTTTTCACAATAAAACAGTTTTCCTAAACACCTCATATATCTCCCAGGCTGCTTTGGATGTGCTGCTGCTGAGTGATTCCGCAGTCATTAATGAATTGCAAACCCTCCCTGCCCACTGCAACCACTGTGAAATAATTAACAACTCAGTACCTTCCCAGGACAATCCCCTCCTTTGAAAGATGCCCTGGAATGCACCAAGGTTGGGTAATGGAAGCCCCCGAGGGTTGGGTACCTCACTGCCTTTGGGAGCTGGGGAATTCCCGTGGAAAATCTGCCTTGTTTTCACCTCCAGCTCAGCTGCAGGGGCACTGCTTTGGCAGGAGCCCTAAAACTGAGAGACAAACACGAGGACAAGATCCATGCAAGGGCTCAGTTTGAAGCTGCAGCCTTGGAAATGTCTGTTCAGCCTCTGCCTCAGCCTGGAGGCCCCTGGTGTGCTCCACTCACGTGGGAATGGGACAGCGGGACAGTGGGACAGTGGGACAGTGGGACAGTGGGGACAGTGGGACAGGAGCCACTGCTGCTGCTGCTTGCCCCTGGCCTAGGGATCTCTGTGCTGACCCAAGTGATTCCTCTGGATTTCACCCAGAGGTTGCTGCAAGTAAAAAGGAGAGATGCTGAGCTCTGGGAGCAGGGGTTCCTTCCTCTGTGTGATTCTCCTAACCCTTGGGACATGGAGAAGGGAGGAGAAGAAGTGAGATCAAGATGTTTGCCAAAGTGGCTGGAAACCAAGACAAAGAGCAAAAAAGGGGAGCAAAAAGCTCTTCCTGGAGCAGGAGAGTGATGGCTGAGTGTTTCAGTTGCTGCTCCTCCAGGAGGAGCCTGTGTTGAATTCCAGCTGTGAAAAGGCTCCACTGTAACAGTGAGCACCCAGTTCGGGTTATCCCATTTCTGCTTTTTTGTCTCTGCTCTCAAAAACAAAGTGATGGGTAGGTAGGGAGGAGGATGTCCTTCCTTGGTCGTACAAAGAGCACCATGTGAGCTCCCAGGAGGTGCTGTCACTGCTCAGGGAGGGTGTGGGGCAAAGGGGAGAGTGCTGAAGGCCCAGGGTCACAGGCAGAGAGAAAGAATCACTGAGTTCAGAGCCAGGTCCACACCCAGCCTGCTCATCTGAAGGTAAAGTGGTTGTTAGTTCCATGAATGGGATTTACAAGCACTTCTGGCTGTGTGCAGAGCCCTGAGACAAGGGGTTACTCTGCTGAGTGTGTTTGCAAGTGGTTACCTTGGCACTGGATGTGCCTGGGAGAGACTCTGTCCACATTTTAAGTGAGGCATTTACAGGTGGCATGACCTGAGCCATCTCTTTTTTCAGGGTGAAAACCCAGTGGAGAGCTTTCCTAAGAAGGAAATATGTGAAATGCCTCTGCTGGAACCCCTTGCCTCCCCAGAGGGGAAGGACAGCACGTACCAGTCAGCACCTGAGACCCACTGGTGAGATCTGGGAGAGAACTGGAAAAGCAAAAGTAAGAAACTTGTGAGTTGAGATGGAGATAGATTAATAGGCAAAGCAAAAGCCACGTTAGCAAGCAAAGCAAATCTTGGAATCCATTTCTCTCCTTCCCCAGGGCAGGCAGGTGTTCAGCCACCCCCAAAAAAGCCAGGATCCATCACATTTAACAGTGACTTGGGCAGGCAAATGCCATCACCCCAAACATCCCACCTTCCTTCTTCTTCTCCCATCTTCAGGCTCTGATCCCATACGGTGTGGGACATCCCTTGGGTCATTTGGGGTCAGCTGTCCTGGCTGTGTCCCCTCCCAAACCTGAGTGCACCCCCAGCCCACTCATCAGTGCGGCGACAGGCAGAAAAAGTATAATTTCTTCTCAGCAATAACCAGAACAACCCTGAATTATCAACACTGATTCCAGCACAAATCCAAACCACAGCCCCACAACAGCTACTGCAAAGAAAATTAATTGTTTTCTTCATTATTTTTGGCCAAAAGCAGCACAGGCAGAGATTCCTTTATCACAGGCTTTTATTGCAGTGATCCGAGTTCAGCTGTGAGGAAGACAGTAAGGAGGAAGTCTGGACTTCCAAAATAGACACACCTGGCCCTGCAGTGCCTGCCATTTTAGGAAAGAGAACACAAAACCACAGTACTTTAAAAAGCGAGTGGTGAGAAGAGAAGTGGTGTGAGAAAAAAATGCTCTTGGGTGTCTCTTGAGGAATGAGAGGCTGATTCTCCTGCTGGCTACAGTTGTTTATTCTGAGCTTTGCCTCCATGGATCAAGGTGGACTTCTTCCCTCTTGCAGGTGGTCAGACACGAGGTCTCATGGATTTTCCCTGATGTTGGTCGAGGCATTGGAATGGCAATCACAGCATTAATGTGACTTGCAAGCTTGCCAAGCCAAACGTGAGCACAGCTCAAGTGCAAGGAAAGCTGCACCTCGAGGGCTGTGTCCAGTTCTGGTCCTGCAGGAGAGACCTGGAGGGGCTGGAGCGTGTCCAGGGCAGGGAAGGGAGCTGGGAAGGGGCTGGAGAATTCCTGAGGGAGCTGGGAAGGGGCTGAGTCTGGAGCAAAGGAGGCTCAGGGGGGACCTTGTGGCTCTGCACAGCTCCTGCCAGGAGGGGACAGCCGGGGGGGTCGGGCTCTGCTCCAGGGAACAGGGAGAGGAGGAGAGGGAACGGCCTCAGGCTGGGCCAGGGCAGGCTCAGCTTGGCCAGCAGCAGGAATTTCCCCATGGAAAGGCTGCTCAGGCCTTGGCAGGGGCTGCCCAGGGAGCTTTGCAGTGCCCATCCCTGCAGGTGTCCCCTGGAGGTGGCACTCAGAGCTCTGGGCTGGGGACAAGGTGGGGATAAAAGTTTAGATGTGGTGATCTTGGGGATCTTTTCCAACATAAATGATGCTGGGATTGTTTGATTCCATGAAAGTGCCCCACAGGGGGCATGGCTGTGCTCAGTGCAGGGACAGCTCTGCTGAGAGCTGAGCTGTGATGGGAAACATCTGCCTGTGCCACCTCGGGGCTGAGCCAGCCCGCTGTGAACACGAGCCTGCCTGAGCATAGATGGCGCAACAGTTTCACTGATCACTGCTAATTCCAGCGCTGGGCATCCCAAACTCTCCAAGCTGCTCTCCTTGGATTCCGTGTCTGCACAGGCACTGTTGGAACCCCACTCTTCCCAGAACTTCCTCTCAGGGCAGGCTGTGTGGTGCTTACACCACCCGTGAGCTCAGCTGGCTTTTGGCATGCAGGGAGGAGACAAAAATGCCAACCAAAAGAGCTCCTCCATCACTGGGATGAGATCCTGAGGGAAGAAAAGCCAGAGGAGAAGGAGAAAGGCATGTTCACACAGCTTGGACTTGCTGCCTTTTTCAGGCAGACAGGGCTGTAGCTAATCACAACAACTGTGCAGGTGTTGGAGCCCTGGCTGCTGAGAATTTGGGACTTTCTGTGCTGCCAGGCACTGACCCCCAGGAGAACACTGCATTGACCTGAGGCCCTGGAGAAGCTTCCAAATTTCAATAATAAAACTGAGATTATAGGTGTGGAGTTAGAATAGAAGTGTGTGATAGCACAGGGTGGGAAACCCTATTGTCTCAAGTGCCTTCAAACCTGACCTTGACAGAGGTAGAAAAAAGAAGCCGAAAACCAGCAAAGCACAACTCGCCCAGCCTGGAAAGTGGCGAGGTCACCTCTAAACCCACGGCAGGTCCGGCCAGAGCAGCGTGTCTGACCACGCTCTCACCACCAGCCTGTCCATCCATCCCACTCCTGCAGACACAGGAGCGAGACAAGTGTTTAAAATCCAGCGAGAGGCTGTCAGAGCCTTCAAACCCTTCTGATTCCTGATGGGCAGTTAAGGGATCGTGCCTTCATACTCCTTTTCCCCACTGTAAACACGTCCACGGGATTAAGCGACTGCAACAGGGTCATGCAGGAAGCTGTGGTTGGACTGGGGATTTTGGTGTGGGTCTGGCAGCCCTGGCCTGCCTCCCTGCTCATGGGCAGACTGCCTGCCCCAACAAATCAGCAAATTTGCATCTTCTAAGTGCCGATTGCGTTACTGAGCTCGGGGATTTGCATTGCTGTCTCAAGTTCCTGATTTCTATTATTAGGTCTATTATATATCTCTGTGTGTTGAATTTGCCATAATAAGAGATAATAAAATGTGTTAAGACATCTTTTATTATATCCCCCGACATTATTTTAATGTGACTGTGCAGTAAGGGTATGAAAGCTGTGCTTAAACCAGACTATTATTTTAATGTATCTTATTTCAGCAAGCTCTAAAATCCAGAAAGGAGCTATAACTAGACTACATATCTGCACTGAGTCTAACTGCAAATGAATTGGGAGAAAATTGGGCAGGAGCACGGCTGAATGAGCAGGGAGATAACAGTGTTGGGTAATTCCATTTTGATTTCCTTCCACTTGGTGGATGTGTGTTTCTTCAGCTGGTGTGTGTCAACATTGCGTATTTCACAACGCGGCTCTTCGCTGGTGTGTGTGCAGACCTTTCTCCTTTGATATCACAACACCAAATGCTTTGTTTGCCTGCTCAGGTTGTTTGGAGAGTGTCTCATTGGAAGGAGAGAGAGGATGCCACAAGCTCTCACTTGTTGAGCAGGCAGAAAATGTAACTCTGCCGAGGTGGGGCATGGCAGGAAGGAACGGGCACACTGATCATCCCAAGGTGTTTATCTGAAGGGCATTCGTTCTGCAAGCCACTCCTCTTCCCCTAAGAAAAAGAGATACTTCCTCTATAGTGATGTTTAACTCTTAAGATTCGCCTCCATATTTTTAATAGGGAATATCCAGGAAAACTTGCCCATTTTACCAGGTTAATCAGGATGGTTTCATTCCACACCGGACATCCCTTCTGATGCAAAAGCAGAATGGATGGTGAAACACATTTGCTTTCCCCTTTTTAACAACAGTTTTCTTCCTTTGCAACCTCTGATTTCATTAATTTGGATGCTGTCCCTGTTTTAGAGGGAATTTTCAGCTGAGGTCTTTCCCAAATGGTTAAAATGTTTTGCTAAAAAAAGGTGTGCAAAACAAATCCCGAGGGAAAAGCCAGACCCATCCTAAATAAACTTTGCCAAACAGGAGATTAGATTTCAAGTAGTAACAGAGTTTATAATAGAGAGTATTTGCTCTAAGGGTTGCCAAGGATAAATCATGTCAGGAAGGAGAAAAGCTCACTAGGTAGCAGAATGAATAGAGGAGATCTTAGGAATATAGGAAGGAAACCACCATTAAATGAAGCTGAACAAAGAAAGGGAACACAAATATAGGAAAACAGGCTAACAGTTGTGATAGAGAACTGAGTAAAGAGTATTAAACAAAAAATCCACTCATATTTGTGCAAATAATTAAGGAAATTTGCTGATCTGTTCTTGCCTTCTATTTGCATGTGCCAGTCCTGAGTTTGGCCAGCTGAGCTGTAATGGCACCAAAACTGCAGGTGCCAGTGTCTGCAAAAACAAATGGAAAAACCAGTGTTAATATTAGCACTGGGTCTACTTGCCTTTTCCTCCAGCCAGGAAATGGAAACAATGGCACACAACTTTATGTGACCAACAAAACTTTGTTGCCAACAGCAAATAGTCCCAGGGAACAGCTTGAGAACAATTGATGGATGCTAACTGGGAGATTGCATCACTTTGAGTCACGAAAGCGTCGATGGAAATAGACCTGTTGTTGGTTATTCCAAGGATAGAAAGTCATGGTGTCACTGTTTAAGCTGACATAAACAGGCAAACACCTTCAGCTGGGGGGAAGTGGGGTTTAATGGTGATGTGGAGGGAAGAGAAATCAGAATTTGAAGGATACTGTGAAGGCAGAATGATTGATGGGGGGACAAAAAAAGGGAATTTGGAAATCTGGTAAGAAAACTGGCACCACACTTCTGGCTGTGCTGTTTGTAAGTGTAGGAGTGCTCAGGGTTGGACAGCCTGTTTCACCAGAGTGACGATAGCTGGCCTGCCCCTTCCTCCCTCATGGATGAACTTTTTATGGTGTTTACTCCTCTCCAGCACTGCTGCCTCACTGCATCATTTTCTCTGCCTCCTCAGACGATGGGTGACTAAAGATAGAAGCTCTTTCCTACACGGTTCCTTGGCAGCTGGCAGTGAATGACCCCTGTCCCTGCAGACATATTTTTGGTTCGGTTATGCCATCATTTGTGTTTCACTAATCCTAAGTCCTCTTATCTCTCAGCCTCTGGCTCCCTCCACCTGTGCAGTGACTGTGACTGCCCAGGGTTTCCCTCATTCCACCAGTTTGCCATGCCCTGAATTCTTAGAGGGCTCTTGTGCTTTTTTTTCTCCTCTCTCCTCACTGCACTACTTTAATTTCTGAGTATTTCCATTGGATTTCTAAGGCCTTTGAAAAACCCTTCTCTGTGATCTGCCCTGCAGCACTCCTTGCCAGCCTTGGGGGGACAGAAATGCTGCTCCTGAGGTGTTTTTTTGGACTGATTCTAAATGAAAGCTTCAAGAACACCTGGCAAGTGTAGCCAAAATAGTGCAGTTTATTGGTGGGGCAGTGCATGCCAGCAAAACACGTGTCATACCTCCTGCTGGTGGCTGAAAAAAGGAAAACCACTTTGATGAAGTCTTAAAAGGTTGGTTTACTTTTACAGATTCCACAAAAAAACCTCGCTGCAGCCAGAATCTAAAATACCACTCTGTCCACAATGGCAGGATTGACTCTGTTTGACTTGAGGGGTGTAACAGAGGCACCCTGGATCACTCCACCCTCCTTCTTGGTCTCTCTCTTGACTATATAGGGAATTTGGTCAGCTAATTCTGGCCTTGAATCACACCCACAGCAGATGACTAATGCTGCCCTGAACAGAGATTTCCACTATAAACCCTCACTGAATGGGCCTAGTGCCTTTCTGGTGGCAGATGAGGTGCTGGCACTGCCCAGAGCTGTAATTCAGGTGACCTTGGCCAGGCCAGTGTCCCCTCCCTCTCATCCCTGCCACTGCAGGGGAAATGGCCAGGCAAGGAAAGCTCTCCTGGCCTGGGACAGCACAGCTGCAATCCCAAGCACTTCTCTCCGTGGATGATTTACTGCTCCCCTCCCTGCTCAGTGGCTTCCCAGGTGGATGGTGCTTGTGGGGGCTGGCTCCTGTGGTTTTTTGGGAAACCAAGTGGTGCAGAGCAGGAGCTCCATGCAGCTGGAGAGACTGCAAAGAGGGAGGAGAAGGGCTTCAGTGCCACCTTAGCTGAGTTTTATCCCAGGTTTCTTCAACATCCACCTCTTACTTTGCTGCATTTTTTTTTTTTTTCCACTCAGATCTTTTACTTATTTGCTCAGTTTTCCATAAATAGCTTAATGCTTGTCAAGTCCCAGCCTTGGAGGGGGAAGGGTGGACAGAGCCATGCCTGAGCACTCACCACAACAATTCCCAGAGAGGAACCAGGTGGGAAAAGGGATAATGGATGGGCAGCACAGCTGAGGTGCCCACTCAGTGCTGAGGCTGTCCAGGGGGAGGTATTTGAGGTGCCCAATCAGCAAAGATTCCTGAGCAGCCAAGGGTGTCCCCCAGTCACTTCTGGCCCATTTCCTCAGCTAATCTCTTTTCCAGCAGTGTTGTCACACCTTCCCATTCTCCTTTCTCCCAGCCACCTGAATTTTCCAGTTCTTTGTGGTGAGGATGTAATTATTTAAATTGCTCTCCTTAGTTGCAGGCAGGCTGTAAAACCAATAACTTGAACCAGTGCCCCAGCCTAGATAATGTGCCCTAGAATCTGAAACCCTGAACTCCAGCACAGGTACATTTGATACCTGTGGCATAGATATGCAATCAAATTTCTGCTGATCCACCAGAATTCCTGAAAAACTTTCTAGTGCACTTGGGTGTATTATCCCCTCTTTGGTTTTTATGGGTAGGGCTGCAGCCATCTGTCCAAAAGCTGTGTCTGACACCTGGGTGGGAGCTACAGGAGAGTGACGTGAGGAAAAGTGGGATTGTTGCTCATTAAAAAAAATAAAAAGTCCCTTGACCATACATTCAAACCAAGCTTTTGAATTGAAAAAGAGTGAAGACAAAAAAAAAAAAAAAAAAAAAAAAACCAAAAAAAAAAAAAAAACCTAGAAAGCCATGGAAGTGTGGCCTGTTCAGAATTTCCAGCTGTAAAGTGCTCGGAATTCTGAGCCTGGCAGGGAAGCCTTGGTGCTGCTGGAGGGCACACCTTGTGCCAGCTGGGCTCTGCTCACCTATGCCAACCCAGCTGCCAGGGGGTTTGGCAGGAATGGGAGCTTAGGTCTTTTGCCAGCTTGTATAAACGCTGTTCCCGACAGAAAAACAATGAAGTTGTTCTTTTTTCCCCCCGCCTGGGAGCCATTAGGGAAAGTCAGAGCAGTCCTTTTACAGCCGGGCTTCCCTTTGATGGCCACCTTCCTTATCAGCACAGCTCTGCCAAGCTGGAGATACTCAGGGTTTGGTGTTTGAGATCACAGAGCTCAGAAATGATTGGACGTGTGTAAGAAGAGCTGGGACAGCAACTGCAGCTTTCTTCTTTCCTTGAGTCAGCTGGTACTTTATCCTTAGGCAATGTCAATTAAAAATTCAAACGGGCAGTCAACTCGACAAAACCCCATTTATTCTGTGAAAGAGCAAGCAAAGACCTGGCTTTTGGGGCTAGATCCACTTGAGGCAGGGCTGGAGGAGCACAGGTCTGGAGATGGGGAGGTTGTAAATCCCCCCTCCTGCCCCTCCTGCCAGCCAAACCACCCAGGAGCTGTGCAGGGTGCTCTCCCCTTTTTCACACTCGCTGTTTCTCGAGCTGAGCTCCGGCACTTCCAGCCCAGCCAGCGGAGGAGGTCGAGGCTGCTCTCAAAAGCTGGGTGTTTCCACACCATGGCTTGTGAAAAAGCAGCCCTAAACCCAAGTCCCTGGCAGGAAACATTTCTTGCTCATGCTCTACTCAAAAGTTACTCTACCCTGGCAGCCAAGCTCACGGAGAGCACACAGCTCTGCCAGCAGCAGGGATGGGCTCCAGGTGTGAGAGGGTCCCTGGGTTATGAGCAAACACAGCGCTCTCATGAAGGGAAAGGAGGCTCAGGAGCTGCCAGGCTCAGCCCTGTGGTCCCAGACAAGCTGCTTTCACTTTGTTTCAGTCTTCCCACCCAAGAAAAGAGAATAATATTTGCTCGCCTCCCTCGCCGGGCTGTCGGGAGATGGCAATGAATGTCTGCACGCTGCTGCAAACACAGAAGGTGCTAGAAAAATGTGCAGCCTTTAGGTTCCCAGCAGCATATTTGAACATTGCAGGAAAGGGAAATAGGGTGCTCAGACACTTGTGGGGCGAGCACGACAGGTTTATTGCAGGCAGGAATGTTTAAACTCACAAATACAGGGGGTGCCAAAATGCCTTTATGAGGAGGTGATGGACTGCAGGCACTCCATAAAGCACAGCCCTGCTGACCAGTGGCACTGGGGGAGAGCTGGATGGCTGACCTGAGCGGGCTGTCACATCTGTCACCCTGCCAGGGGGCTGGGCAAGGGTGAGGGAGTGTCCTAAGAGTCTCCTCTGAGCAGAGCCAGAGCAGAAAAATGGGTGCCACAAGCCCTTGCCTGCAGACACTCGTTATCAGGGACCTGTGAGAGGTGTGTGTGCTCCTGCAGGGCTGCCAGTGCCACCACTTCAGCACCCTGCAGAGCTGCCACTGCTCCTGGGGACATGCAGACTGCTGTGCTGAGCCCCCAGCCCGCCCTGAGTGTGAGGAGGGGGACAGGAGCCATTCCCTGCTCTGCTTTCCCTGGCTCTGCAGGGTCGCTGTCCCGGCACACTCAGCCTGAGGCTGCAGAATTCGGTCCAGGCTGTTTCCCAGGGTAGGTACCCAGCTGGAAATGGCCACGTGCACGTTCTCCCACGAGTTCTGTGGGGGTGACAGGGACTTCACGGGGTGCGTGGCACTCTTGGCAAGGGGCAGCCCAGCAGCCTCGTCCCCAGGCACTGCAGCTCTCCTGAAAGGGCAGAAAATGCTTTGAGGGAAGAGGAGATGCGCTGATGCCTCACGGCACCGGGAGGCTCCGCGTCGGGCACTCAGAGGGACAGGGAGAAAGCCAGACTTGGGGCTGTCACAGAGCCACTTCCCTGCGCTCAGGGACCGGCAGGACGCTGCTCCCCAGCAGGGCCTGGCAGCCAGAGCCTCCCCATGGCAACTGAGACAAACAAACCCCGGGGCTGCAGCGGAGCGATGACTGAAAGGGAAGGGTAAGGGAACAGCCAAACTATTTTTATATTTCCGAACTACGCAGCAGCAGCAGCAGCAGCAGCAGCAGCTATTTTTTCCTTTTCCGTGCTGAGTGGTCATGGTGGTGTGATGGGTGATTTCCCCCCTCCTTCCCCTGCTTGCTCCGAGCTGAAGTCCCAGCTCTTTGTCTGAGAAGTGTCACGTTTGTGGGGCTCTGGCTCATGCACAGTATCTGTTTCCCGACATTAATTCACAGTGTGAGTGTGCACAGCCAAACATCCCCCTGGCAGAGCTGGGACATGCATGCAGTGAGTGTGGATGCCCTCCCTGGGTTGCTACATCCCTCCAAGGGCTGGGGACAGCCTGCCAGCCCCCCCAGGCTGCAGGGGATCCTGGTGGCTCCATGCCACCACGTGCCACCTCGGATGTTTCTGCTCCTTGGAGGCTTCTCCCAGTGGCCAAGCGTGGGCATAGGCAGTGGGGGTTGGCAGAGGGGCGAGAGCTGGGTAGGAAATCTCTCCACACAACTCCTGGAGGTGTGGGAATGTTCCCTCTGGGAAGTGGAGACCCTCTGCAGCTCTTCATGAAGCGTGAGAAGGGATGAGAACATTCTCCTTTCACAGCCAGCTCGGGGCAGGGGTTGGAACCAGGCTCTGGTGGCTGAGGGCTCCCAGGTGGGGGTGGATTTGACTCACCTACCTGGGCTGTCTCCATCACCCAAGGCTCCCTTTACTGGCAGCAGGAGAAATGGGTGTGTTTTGGGCATGAGTCAACTGGCCTAATTTTGCTTTCTGTCTTAGGGTAAGGTGAATTCCTCTGGATTATCCTCCTCCTTTCTGTTGGCTGCTAAGGGACATTTGCTCAGATAAATTGATGCCTCCAGTGGGCTGATGAATGGCCATGCCAGGTTAGTTACTGAGTGTTAGCTGCCCATGTGCCCTCCCCTAGCCTGGGCAAACATAACCTCAGTTGGCTTTGCTCATGCTGCAAGAAAACCTGTAGAGATCCCTGAGTTATGACAACTTATTTTTTATTTTAGTATGAAGAGAGGACAAATCCATGGCTCAGAAACCAAAGGCCAGCTGTGAGGAAGCCAATGCTGCCATGCTCCCTCCTATTAATCTGATTTTTCTGTTAAAAGGTTCTTTGAGCGTTTTGGTGGAAAGAGTTTCACAGCAGTAACACAGAGGGAAGTGAAGGAATTACTTCAGAGGCAGCTGTCTTTTTTTCTGCCTTCATTTGCTTTTACTTTCCCACCAGATTTACCCACCAGGCTGAAAACCATGGGCAGAGTGCAGAAGTGAGGGTGTCCAGGATTCCTGGAGCTGCAGCTGCAGTTTATTATCGGGTGGGTTTGGGTTAGGCCAACCACTGTGTCAGGCAGCACGCAGACAGTTCCTGTCCCAGTTCATCACAAGAGCAGCAGTTGCTGGTGGTGATCACACGTCTGATGTTTTCCTCCTGGAAACTCCTGGAGGACGGAGCAGCTTCAGTGAGCAGCCACTGGGGCCAGAGGTGAAGCCCTGACCTGGAAAGGAGCCTTTGTGGGGTGGTGATTTATGGCCAAGCTGTACAGCCGTCACTGGGGGACATCAGAGCAGCTCCTGCCACAGTCGTCTGGCAGAAATCTCTCTTCTTACTGGAAATTTGTTGTTTAAGGAGATGTTGATCAAACCAGCACTCCTGCCTGGGCTTTGAACACCCTTGGAGGTCAAGTTTCAGCATGCAGCGAGGTACATGCTAACAGGTAACCGAATGAATGAATCAAAGGGAAAATTAATGAGGTTTCAAACGTGGAGACAAGTCAGAGCCACGTCTTTACACCTAAATGCAAATTTGGCTTAACCCCCCCCCCCCCACCCCCCGCATATTTGCCAAGGGGTTACGGCTCTGGCTCAGTGCTTGTTAAGCAATCGAGTAAAGCACTTCGTGTTCCTGCCTGGTGGCGCAGACACATCAGCCGAGACATCCACGGCCTGGTGTTGTTTGGAGGAAGGGCTCGGTCCTGTTTGGGTGGGGATGTGTAGGAAATAAAGGAACAATAACCCCGTTCTTCAGGCGCCCCGTAAATCGGCCCTTTGTTCGATCCTCCTTGATGTGCTGGAGGAAAGTCACTGCAAGTGCCATTGTTTTCCCAGAGTGCTTTTGAAGGGCTTCAGTGTGTTTTATTCCTCAGCTCAATTCAACAGATTTACTTGCTTTCAGAATATTTCAGATGAAATATTCGAGGAGAAAGCCAAGATGTTAATTCTGTTTCTCTGCTTGCATGAGGAACCACCTCTGGAAGATTTCGAGGCTCCTTTGTTTGCATTGTAAGAGGTGTCTGAGAATGATTTGTTAATGACTTCAACCTAGAGAGTCTACAAAGAGGCTGAGGTGGTTGGATGGGGAAAACCATCCCTTTATGCCCATTCCTCTTTGCTTTGTAGGCCAGGCTGGGGCAGTGCCTGCACTCCCCTGGCACTGTCCAGCTGACCTGCACCCTTCCAGCAGGCTGTAATTCAGCAGCTCCTCATTTCAGCAGAAGACTAGCAGAGAAATGGAAAGGGTGGTCCTGCTGAAAAGCTCACAGCCACGCTGATATTCTCAGAGGGATTTTTTTTTTTTTTGGCTGTAGGTGTGCTGTACATCCGTTACACATCCTAAAGCAATTATAGGAGAAAGAAGCCATAAAAAGGGCTCTGTGCCCAGAACCTCACCTGTGTTTTCCAGCTGTGTTAGGGAACCTAAGAAAAGCCATTTCCTCTTTCCACAAACCATCTTTCTTTGAAGGCAGCTATGTGTGGAATAAAAAGTGGGGTTTTTTTTCAGTGCTGCTGCAGAGCATTTAAGGAAAGTATAAATAGGACAGGTCTCCTTCAAAGGCCAGCTGAAGAACCCTTGAAGAAAAGTCTGCCCTCCACTCTCATCACACCACTTCAGGGACATGAGAAGTGTTGTTTTGCTGCCTCAAAAGCTGTCTGTGCTGAGGATCTCAAAGGATGAGACAACTTTACCCTCTGGCCATGTTCCTGTTGGCACTGTCACTGCACTCCTGCTCTTCTGGCTGCTCTCACCTGGGGCTAAATCCTCTTCACTTCAGTGGCAGGGAGACAGAGACACGTTTGAGAGGGAGAAAAGCAGCAAGGACTTAGTTACAGCACTGTGGAGCACTGAACGAGTAGAAAAAAAGTGGTTTAGTATCTGGAAAGTGATGGATCTTTGTCTGCCCACCCACACAAGCCCCGGCTCTCAGCATTAACATAAAACATTTTTTTTTCCCCATAAAATCAACACTATCAACAAAGTGATGGTTGCATGTGATGTTGATGAGGCGCAGCAACAACAACAACAACAAAAAATTTGTTCTGAATTAAAACCTTTCGGGAAAGCTTGGCTTTGAGCTTGGAACTGAAGTCCGGAACGTGTGTGGGCTTGCTGGAGGTGATGCAAGGCTCGGTGTGAAAATACACCTGAGGTGTTCCCTGGGGACTCGGTTGACTGCTGCTTGTTCTGGGCTCTGATCTCCAGCAACCAGATCCGCGGGGATAAGGCAGAGCTTGCTTCCAGGGGAGCGTGAGGAGCATGAATGGGAATGTGCTTCAAGGAGTCACTGGCTCATCCATCCAAAAGCTGCGGTGCCTGGAGTGCTGAAGGGTTGGCAAGGTGTGAGGAGAGCGAGCCTGGAGGCTGCTGGAGGGGTGTAGGAAAGTCTTCCGAGATGACTCAGCCCAGGATGAAAGAGAGGGAATTTTGGGGGAGGGAAGGAAAACTGAAACTGGCTTCTTTTCAATTTTCGCAAGACTCCAGAGGGGCTGGGTGGGGCTGGGTGGGAGGAAAGCAGGGCTGGATGCAGAAAATACGATAAAAAAAGAGGAGCCCTGAGCTGGACAGTGCTCAGGTGGAGATGCTCTGGCTGCTTCTCATTCCTGATTTACCAGGAAAGTGGGAAAATATGAGCAGGAGGCATTAATCATGCCATTCCATGTAGTCCTCAAATACATTGGATTACTGGAGAACTCACTAACAGAGAGGTGGGTGATGACTTACAAACAAAGAGCTTTTAGGGCAGGAAGTCCCAGTTGTTGAGTGATAATAATTGAGTGTAATTATTTTAAATAGAACATTTCCAGAGAATGAAAAACGCTGCAATTCCCTCTTGTTGGACAGTGCTGTAGGCATAAAAAAAAAATGAATGCTGCACAAGGCAAAATGCCTTTCCTGCCAAACCTGCCAGGCCAAGACACTCAAGCTTTTGTGAGTCCATGGGGAAAAATTTCTAAAAATGGTTTATATAACTATTATCACCACCATACACCTGTAGGGCTCTGTGGAACCACAGCAATGCAAGCAGACAGATGGGAAACAACTTCTGAGCCTCTTGCAGGCGACTCAGTGGTGAACGGGAAAAATCTGTTGTGCTCAAAATTTGTTGTGGAAAAAGACTAAGGACAGCACACAAAACAAAAGTATTTGAAGTCTTTACTACTCCCAGTTCTTTCAATGGGGTTTTTTAAAGACCTTGCTGTAGTCAGATTTTTTTTCTTTTTCTTCAGTATAAGTAGTTTGGACCTGCCTTTGAAATCTCACTTTCATACTCTATGTGCTAATTTATACTCAGAAACCTGAGTCCACACTCTGCAATCCTCTGCAGGCAGGGTAAGGCTTGCAACTGCCTTCAATTATCTTTTGAAAGCAGAGAAAAAGTTGGAGCTTCAAAGCTCCATGTTTTATCACTTATGTTATTGATGGATAGCACTGAGGAAGAGTCAGCTAGGACAGAGGAAGGGATTAAAAAAAGAATTGTTGCATCACATGCTTCAGGTATATCCTTCCCTTTTCTAACTCATCAAAGAGTAGGTGGATTATTTGACTCTGATCCCATAGGAAGCCTTTTCCTAGATCTGGTTATCCCAGTGATTTAAACATTCCATCTAATTTACAGCCTAAATAAATGGATGGCCAGTGTTCATCCATATGTTCTCATGAGGAAATTATCCTGGCAGCTCTTCCCAAGTGTTTCTGCCCAGCACACTTACAGGGAACACATAACTTACAGAATTATAGGATCACAGAATATCCTGAGCTGGAAGGGACCCCCAGGGATCCCATCCAGTTCCATCCCTGCCCTGCACAGACCCCCAACAACCCCAGCCTGGGCATCCCTGGCAGTGTCCAAAGGCTCCTGGAGCTCTGGCAGCCTCGGGGCCGTGCCCATTCCCTGGGGAGCCTGGGCAGTGCCAGCACCCTCTGGGGGAAGGACCTTTCCCTGAGCTCCAGCCTAAACCCTTTTGAGCTTTTATTCTGCTCTTTTCCCAAGGCAAAGCTTTTAGCAAAAGCATCCTGGTGATGCAGCCTTTTCTCCTCTGGTTATCCTGATAACCCTTCTCCACCCCTATTTTCTGCCCCTTGGGAGCTCACAATGGGAATTGGAAGCAAGAATTGTACCTGCAGTTGCAAAGGAAATCTGACCAAAAGCTTGTACAGTGACATTACTTCAACCCTCCCTGGGGCATCCCTAACAGAGGCACCTCTTTGGAAGCATTTTAAGGCTGAAGTTCCCTCTTCACATCTGCATCCTGTTATCATTCCTAACTGCCCTTTCCTCAGGGGAGAAAGCTCTGTTGCTGCCAGGTGATGAATTCCTTGCTTGGAGAAAAAAAAAAATCAGTAATTCCCAAAGGCATGACCTTGCACTACTGAATTTCCTCCCTTTTCTGCTGCTTTGGATCATGAGGTCTTACGGTAACATGCTCTAACATTCTAAATTGAAACTGCTTCCCAGTTTTGTGACATCAGCAAATTTTATTAGCACATGCTGACGTTCTGAGCCAAGGCTATGAGGAAAATTATTGAGTCAGATCAGCCTTGGAAACAGTCCTGGAGAAGGAGCCTCTGTTGCTGACTCTTCTCCCCACTGCCTGAGGCCCCATCCCTTTAGTTTTGCCCATCTCAGCCTCCTCCTTCTCCAGGTAAACCCATACCTTGCCCTGCAGCGTTTTTGGAACTGAGAGAGGAAAAGTTTATCGCAGATCTGATCTCTAGAAAATCAGATACCAGGTTTGACAAGAATAATCTGTCCCGTGGTGAACCTGTCTTGCCCCTTGCCACATCCACCTCCGTGCCTTCAGCTGCACGCTTTATTTCCTCCTTTAAAACATATTGCTTGCAAGGAGGTGAGTCCAGCAGGCTCACAGCTGGACACGTGTGTTTTTACCTGGGGAACAGCCCAGGCGTGAGCTTGGCTCTGCTCTGGGCTGTGCTCACACAGAGATCCTGCCCTGCAGCTGCACAAATCCCTTTTGCCTGTCCTCCAGAGAGGACTTCAGCTGTTTAATGATCCATCTCCATCCCCGGCTAGGTGGGCATGCAGGGAATTCCAGTGGGAGCAGAACCACGGTTTAAGCAGTGCTTGTATCAACTGTGCTTTGCTGGTGCCTGAAACAGCACAAGCTGCACTGGTTCCCCCGTCCCTGATGAGTCTTTGAGGAAAACTTCAGGTCAGAGATGATAATTTGTCCTTTTAAAAACAAGCATGAGATGAGTGACTGCCAGTTTAGCCCCTGAACACACATAAAACAGAGAGCCACCACCTCTTTGGGTAGCATCCAGCACAGTGTTTTATTTCTGTATCAACTGCCAAACAATCCATCAAGTGAGGAATCCGAAGAGATTTACTTCCAGAATTTGATTTAAATTTAAAAACAAACAAACAAACAAATAAACCCCAACCTCCAGATTTTACTGTAGCATGGTGGGTGCATTGCAGGATGTGACACGAGATTTTACATGGCAACATCTTGTTAGAACTTTGACTGTTGAGAATTTTAGACTTTTTGTGTTGACAGGCACTGATTTTCAAGAGAACACTGCATTTGACTTGAAGCCGTAGAAAAGGCTTCCAAAACTGAATGATGGAACTAAGATTATAAGTGTGTGGTTTGAATAGAAGTGTGTAATATAACAGAAAACTTAGAATTTAAAGCTTTAGAATATAGTAATATATAAAAAACAAGATAAAAGTTTTAAAGCAGAAGCTAGTCCTTCTTCACTTTCTTCTTCATGGGTTTAGGTAGTATTGTGTAATTAGATAAAAAAGTTCACATTATGAACCACGGGTAGTTGATTATTAAGTTAAAAATAAAAATAATTTAAGTGTCATTTCTTAATTGGACAATTTATCCTTAAAATACCTTGTAGAGAGAGAGACATGGCTCCATTTTTAGTTTGTTGAAGTGCTGTAGAACTCAGGGTTTGTGAGACTGTAATATAAATAAGAACTAATAAACATCTGAGACCAAACAAGAAACACTGTCTCGTACATTTAATCCTGACCCTAGGAAAAAAAAAAAAAAAAAAAAAGTTAAAACTCCACAGCATCTTTTACCACAGCAGGGGCACCAGTCTCCTTCCAGCACCACACCCAGCTCGTTGTTCGCTCCCGTTTCTTTTGTGCTGCTGCAAAGGCAGATTTAACCTTTCCCGGATGCGTTTTCCAGCCTGCAGACACACACGGATGGTTGGTCATTTCCTAAATTACCGGCATGTCCCCGTTGCTCGGTGACAGTCCCAGGTTGTTTGTCTGCAGGAGCAGATGCAGAACAGAGCCCAGGGCTCGGGCTGTGAGTGTCCCCATGGCCAGCCCGGCTATTCCAGCAAATTTCCCGGCACACAGAGGCTGGCAGGGACCAAAGGAGGTTTGGAGTTGTTGGGTCGTAGCAAGAGGACACAGTCTCAAGCTATGTCAGAGAAGGTACAGGTTGGGTATTAGGAAAAAGTTTTTCACCAAAAGAATAATAAAGCACTGGAATTGTCTTCCCAGGGAGGTGGTTGAATCACCATCTCTGGATGTGTTTTAAAAAAGACTGGGCATGGCACTTGGTGCTGTAGTCTGGTTGAGGTGTCAGGGCACAGGTTGGACTTGATGATCTTGGAGGTCTCTGCCAACCTCATGATTCTGTGATTCTGTGGGTCCTGCATTTTCCATCCCATCTCCACAGCACTACCCCGACACACAGCGCGGTTGCAGCCCTCCTTCTGAGCAAGGATTTCATCTGGACCTTCAGAGGCATGGAGCAGCTCTGCTGGGAGAGCTGGGATTGTTCTCCTGGGTGGCAGCAGCTCTCTGGGCACAGAGAGCAGGCACAGACTTTCCCAGGCATTTTCCTGGGAGAGGCTGTGAGAAGAGCAGAGAAAAGAATGAGAAACAATTCTTACCTCCACTTGCTGTTGTGAACATGTGGAACGTGTCATGGAGATTTGTTTACCAAAGGGTGATTTCTTAATTAGGCACTGGATGGTGTTTGGATTGATTGACCAATTAGGTCAAAGCTGTATCAAACTAATTGTAAAGGTTACTGAGTTTCTTAATAAGGATACTATAATACAGTATAAGATGATATAATGAAGCAATTGATCAGCCTCCTGCAGTCATGGAGTCAATGCTAATTTAGATATTTAGATACTTATTTATATATTTAGATATTCCCCAGGCTGCGACAACACATCTGGAGAGGCGAGGCTTTGGGCTGAGCTCAGGGTGGCCTTGCAGGGCCTGAAGGAGCCCCAGGAAAGCTGGAGAGAGACAATTTCCAGGGGATGGAAGGACAGGACACAGGGAATTACCTTAAGCTGAAAGAGGAAAGGGTTAGAAGGAATATTGTGGGAAGATTCTTCCCTGTGAGGGTGGTGGCCAGAGCAGCTGTGGCTGCCCCTGGATCCCTGGCAGTGCCCAAGGCCAGGTTGGACACTGGGGCTTGGAGCAGCCTGGGACAGTGGAAGGTGTCCCTGCCATGGCAGGGGTGGCACTGGGTGTTCCAGCACTGTTTGATTTAGTTAGGAAGAAGGACAGAGAAAAACACGTGATCAAATAATCAGGTCTAACTGGCTACATCACACAAGTCCAAAATAATTTCCAAATTCTCAAACCAGTCAGGAACAAAGAGAACCAGGGAAAGCTGTTTATGTCAGTGGATCAGGAGTATCAACAGTTACATTTTTGGAGAAGCAGAAAATAAACATCCTGCTCATATTACTTCTGATTTTTAATAAACCTGTCATACACAAAAAGTTTAGTACATATACAATCCTTTTATCACCACTTTTGGGTCACATAATGTAGGATTTACCTCATGGTAAGGATGTAGCGTCCTTTCCAAAGGAATACACCCATGTCTAAGTCAGCATCTCCCTCTCCTTGTGTCTATATTGCCAGATTATTTATGTGTTACATTATCTACGTGTTGTGGTGGCTGAAATTAGTGAAAATGGCATTATTTAGTAGTTGGTAATTAAAAGTGAGTCCTTAAGGAGAAGGAGCCTCACCTGGAGCACAATTGCTTATTTTTGAAGATGCTACCAGGGAATGGTCAGTGAGATGAGGCAGCAGCTCTTGCTCACACCAGCCTGAACATTTTTAGGGCATCCAGAAAGTTGGATGCAGCCTTTATCCCTGCTCCCTAAAGCCAGAAAAACTGCCAGCTGCCTGCTGTAGCTATCAGGCATTAACCTACTATTGCCAAACCTCTGAAATGAAATCAGCGAGGGGGATCAGGAGTACAGGCTTTCCATGATCATCTTCTACCTGGAAACTTCATCCTCTGCCACTCCAAGCCTTTGTGATGCCTCAGGTTTTAGCTTTTATGTTTTTCAGATTCTGTGCTGCTTTAGTGTGTGGGTCTGGGCTTCATATTATGGGATGGTGAGCTCTGTTCACAGAGCAGGGAGACAAAACAATTCCTTCTCCAGCTGGGTACCAAGGACAAATGATCCAAAGCTCAGGCCCAAGAGCACAAACAGCGTGGGCTGGAGAGAGAAAAACAAGCAGGATGGGAGTGCATGGGCTAAAGCTGGAATGGGACAATGAACTGCAAGGTGCAAATGGAGCAGAGCTGATCCCAGTGAGAGCCCCCGGGAGCGCTCGTGCATTTTGGGACCATTTTGGTTCCTCTTGGCTGCAGCCCTGGCTGGGCTCTGGTGCTGCCCAAGGTGGATCCATGGAGGAGATCCTTTTCATAAATCCCTGCTTTATTCTTTAGCTCTGCCCAGCCTCTGCTCTAGGGCAGCCTTCACAAGGAATCAGTTTCAAGGGTGAGAATGTGGTGGGAATGACATGGGAATTATTTATCCCATTCCGCCTTTGGGATTGTTAACCAAGTCAGCATCAAAGGAAGCTCACAGCTATTCATTTGTGACATTGGCAAGGTGAGGGACTTGGATTGAAAGGTATACAGAATATTCACAGCAACTCTTTAGAGTGGCTCACTTCTTGTTCCTGGTAACATCCCAAATCCAGGGAAAGGGGGAACTTCCTGCAAAATAAATCACGGGATGGACAGCAGTGTGTAGAGGCATTCTTTGTCTATAGATGTTCTGGAGAGCAGATTTCAATCAAAGAGTGAAATGCAAATATGCTCCTAAAAATGTACTTTTCACAGTACAGGAGAACACAGAGACTGAATTTGGATACCACATGCACAGGTAGCCTGTAATCCAAAAATGCTGAAGTCAAGCACTGAGAAATCATTGGGAAAGGTGTCATGGAGCAGCACCAGGAGCAGGCTCAGCTGCCAGACACCATCTGACAGAATCTGAAGATGTTGCATAAGCTGTAAAACAAGAGGTGGCACCTCAGCAGTCACGAGAGGCAGCCAGAGGAGTGGGGATGCCCTCAGCCTTCCAGCTCTGTGGCTTACTGATTTTACCCACACCTAGCACAAATTTAGTGTCTGCTGCTCGCTCACCTGCTCCTGCTGGCAGTGGAGGATCCTCCTACACTTTCTGTTTTCCAGGAGCTCAGCACAGCAGCTCTGAGTTAAATCCCTGCCTAAATTAACCCATTATTGATGCACTGCAGCTGTTACCATTCCAGACCCAAAGGAAAGGAGTTTTAAGAGCTGGCCTTTGTGTGAGGTGACATTAGAACTGGTGTTTCTGAAATTTGGGGGTCCAGTGGTGGAGTGCTGTGGGCAATAGTCCATCAAATGAGATATTTAAGCACTTATTCACTCAAGGGGCATTGAGGATGGATATTTTTGGTTTTGATTCTGACCTGTTAGAAGGTATTTTTGGGGTATAGTTGTTTTTTTAGAGTCTGAGCATAGGCCTTTTCACAGGGCCCACTGAACATGAGCCTATTGAATAATTAATTGTGCTGCTGAGAAACAAGTCATTTACTTTGCTGTTTCATTCTGCAGATGGGTTCCAGTATTTACCCTGTGTTGCTGCTGAAGCAGAATATTCATGTGACAATCTCAAATGGAAGTAGGATAGATTTAGATTAGAAATTAGGAAGAAATGCTCTACCATGGGGGTGGTGAGGCTGTGGAACAAGTTGTCCAGGGAAATTGTGGATGCCCCATCCATGAAAATGTTCAAGGTCAGGCTGGATGGAGCTTGGAGCAACCTGGGATAGTGGAAGGAGTGAAATGAGATGATTTTTAAGGTCCCTTCCAGCCCAAGACATTCTGTGATATGTTTCTATGAATTTCTTCTTTGGAAAAGCTTAATGCATTTATGTGATTGACTACTGAAAGTAATAAATCAAGCATATATTTGAGTTTTCAGAGCTTGAATATTGCAAAGCATTGACTGTAGTAGGTTTCATTATCTGGCTGAGAACTCCTAAAAAAAAAATTTAAGAATCCAACAACTGCAGAAAACAAGTCTGACTTGAACATCTGGAGGACGAGGAGCAGGAAAACAAATGAAAGGGCCTGCTGTATTCTGTGCCAGGAGGATTTGCAATCCAGAAAGAGATGCAAATGACTAAGGCTGAGTGATCTACTTTCTGTAAGCAATCAGCGTGACAGACTTAACCCCTTTTCTTGTTTGCAAATTATCCTGGAGTAAAGCGCTGCTGCCGCTGCTTACAGATGTGTTTTCCATTTGCATAGACTTTGTGAATAAACTCCTGCTCGGGGAGGGGGGTTAGTCATGAGCCACTCAGCGTGACTATTGCCTGAGTGGGGCTGTTTGCAGGCTGTGATTCATCGGACCTGCAAGGGAGCTGGGAGGGAAAGGCTTCGTGAGCACGGCTGGAAAAATGTGTACGGATGCATATTCACAAATTGTCAGCGTGTTTGCCGTGCTTTTCATCCCTCTGCAAACAATCTGCTCTCCAAAGAAAACTCGGTACCAAAGAGCGCTTCGTGCTTCACTTCTTTCACACTTCCCTCTAATTTTCTGAGGGGAGAAGTTCTTGAGAGCAGTTGTGCCTGTCAGTGTACCTCTGGTAGTCTCTTACATCAGGCAAAGTGGCAAGTGGCCACCAAGTGTGTGTGACAGTGGGTGCCCACGAGTGATGCTTCAGGATTTTAGCTTTTCTGTTTTTCATCTATTTGTAATCCTGCAATTCTTCAGTGTATAGCTCTAAACTCCATACAGAGTGTGAGCTGCTGCTTTCCCATTTTGGTCAGACAACAACACAATTCCTCTCCAGGCCTGGGGATCAAGGACACCTCACTGCCTCAGGCCCTGAGAAATGTAAACAAAAGTGAGTTTGGGGGGGAGCAAACTTGGGGTAAATGACTTCATTACTTGAAGCTGTAATTGGAAGATAAACCCCCAATATGCAAATGGACCAAACTTATAAAAGTGTGAAAACCCATATCCACTTTGGGTGTAGCCCCTGGGGGGGTTTGTCTGCCCTAAATGTACCTGAAGGCTCTTCAATAAATAGAACTGCTTTTTATTCCCTTGATTTTGTCTGGCCTCTGTTTTTTAGGTAGCCCAAAAGGGCATCACAAGCTCTGGAGCCTCAGCCACACTGATAAGTGCTTCCCTGGGGGATCCATTAATTTTTCTTGTTGCAGAGTGTCCTGAGGGATCTCTGCCCTCGAGGTTCGCTCCTGGTGAGGTGAGTGGGGCAGAGGCTGTGGCACTGCTGGGTTTGTGGCCCTGCAGGGCTGGGAGAGCAGGGCAAATGGGGAAAATCCTGTGTTTTATGGTCTGGTCACAGGGACATAAATGCCTCAGTGTGAGTGCACTGGATACAGCAGCTCCAGGTCAAGTTATCATTTGGTTTGCACTGGGAAAATGCCCGGTGTCCACACACTGTGTCCTCAGAAAAGACCCCTCCACCTTCTAAAAACCCCAACCACCAGGTGAAAGCAGAGACACTTGACTGTCCCAGCCTGGCAGAACGGCCCAGACCAAGTTACTGCTGAGTGCAGAGCTGCAGTTTTGCTATTTGAGTGCAAAATAGAGACAAAAGATGAGTTTTCCTGTCACATGAGGGTCATGCAATAAATTCCACAAAACTTACTTTCCGAGCTAATTTTGGTGTCTTTCTAACAGCTTTGCTCGCTGGGGAATGAGCTGATATCGTCACCCTGGTTTTATTTTGTGATGAATCCAAGGGATGTCTCCTTTCTCCTGGCCTGGTGAGGCACAGCTTGGGGGATCTGTGGGGTGCAGGTGCCCCATGTGTCAGCTCTCCCCTTGTGGGGAAGGAGGAATTGTGTGCAGGGCTGATTTCCCCAGAGGTCCCCACTGCACCTCACCAGTGCAAGGGCAGTTCCCAATCCCTGGGATTTTTCAGCCTGGTTGGGGATGTGATGTAACCAGGGCTCTGGAATCATTACCAACTTAATTAAAAAACAGACTTAATATCAAATGCAAACTGTGCTTCAGGTGCCTTCCTTCCCTTAGCCTAATTTTCATTAAGAAAGCAATCACTTCAGCTCGAGGCTGCCTTTTTTGGGATAAGGAAAAGGGGAACAAGAAGCTGAAGAGCCTTTCTACTCCAGTTTTAAACCACGAGAAGGCGTGAAAACAAAACACATGGTAGGGGATTTGTCCCAGCCTCAGCAGCCCCCTTATCTTCCTTTTTTTTTTTTTTTTTTTTTTTTTTTTTTTTTTTTTTTTTTTTTTTTTTTCCTGCTGACTTCCTGCTCTGGACTCCTTGGCAGCTCCTGGGACAACATCTAAACTTTGCAAACGTGAAGGAATTCAAAGGGAGCCCTGGACGTCATCGCGTTTTCCAAGCGGGCCATAAATCAGGGTTTGTTATGGTCCTCCTCTCATCAGGCAGAACATGTGCAGGCAGATAAGAGCCCGGAGGAAGGAGAGGCAGAGACAAAAGAAACACCGGTAGGAAAGACCCCATCAGAAATGTTTTGACAGCCTCAATTGAGCTGAGCAGCCCTGGAAGGGCTGGAGAGAGCTCCCATTGTTGAGGGCCCTGCCTGATTTGAAGTGAATTTGCTCAGGAGCTGGAGGAAAGCTCTTTTCCCTCACTGTTGAGATTTCATGTCACTGGCAGCGGGATTTTCCCGGTGAGGCAGTATTTTCCAGCCACAGCCAGGGGCTGATTCATCAGCCAGATCCTCCAGGGATATAAATAGACACAACCTCCACCAGCTCCAGTGGTCTTGCACCAACTTGCATCAGCACAAGAAAGTCATGGGGTGGAAAGTTCCCAGCACTTTGCTCTGTCCCAGCCGCTGCCAGCTGGGCTCTTGCTGTACATCACTCCTGGCTGGACTTAGGAACAGTCAGAGAATTATCCCAAACAAATTGCAAAACTCCCTCTTTCTTAGTCAACAGAAGGTATATATTGGTTGGTTTCCTCCCAGGAAGCTTTCTCTTTTTTTTTTTTACCTTGTTTTGGTCTCGGTTTGACCCCCTTTTTCACAGAAACCCAGAATGGTTTGGGTTAGAAAGGGCCTTAAGGGATGTCCTGTTTTGCCCTCTGCTATGGGCAGGGACACCTTCCACTATCCCAGGTTGCTCAGAGCCCCAACCTGGCCTTGGACACTTCCAGGAGTGGAGTAGCCACAACATCTCTGGGCCCCACCACCCTTCAAAGTAAAAAATTTTCCCTAATATCCACTCTCACCTTGCTCTCTGTCAGTTTGAAGCCATTCTCCTTTGTCCTACATGTTCTTGTAAATTTGGTTGTTTGGATGTTTGGGCTTTGGGATGTTTTGCTGGTCCTCCACAACAAAACCGGGCATGGTAGGGATCCACTGGGGACTTGCTAAACCCTGGATTTAGCAGTGGATTTAAGGTTTTTAAATATTAATCATTTTAACTGGGGCTGGTGGGAGGTTAACCCGGCAGCAGCTCCAGACAAGGAGGTAATTATGTTTATTCCTTGGCTGCATTGTGTGGAATGCAGATGAGGGTTTAAGTGGCTGTAATTACCTGTGCAAGGTGTCATTCCTATTTTACAACAACAACAGCAAGGTCAGCTGAGCCAGGATTTGCTGCCTTGGCTGTGCTTGGGTTTCCAAGCATCTTCCACCCTGCCTCTTTTCCCTGCTTGTCCAGCATATTTCCCGGGAATAAGACCCTGTAAAATGCTGGTTTTACTTCCCTGGTGCTCCATTATTTGCTCTGTTATGATGCCACATCATGGCCAAGGGTGAATGTCTGCTTAGAAATGTTTATTATTTGCAGACATATTCACTGAGGCATTTTTTGCATCTCTGTTTTACTCAGGCCTCTCAGGAGAGGAGGGAATCTCTTTAATTTCGCTGAGGTTGCTCCTTCCTTGTGAAGGATGGCTTCAATAATCTCTCCAGCTTCCAGAAATAAAATACAGTGAGACCTGGTCTCTTTGTGTTGGGTTTGGGGGAAAAATAAAGAAAAAAGAAAAACTGGGAGATTCTTGACATGCCTGCAGGAATTTGGTTTTGGCGAGAGTGGGCAAACCTCCCTTCTGACTACTGCCAGCTTGTGATTAGCACCAAAAATCCATATCAAGAATGCAGTGGTTACATCAGATGAGGCCTCACAAAGCAGCTCCTGTCCCTTCCATAATCTTGTTTCTGCCTGCCAAATCCCTCCTATGGAAATGGGATCAGCAGGGATGCAACTTTCAAGGGCTCCCATTTCTCTGCTGTGCCTGTTTCCTTGGTCTGCGCCCTGGATCTCTGAGGTGCCCTGCTCTGTGGAAAAACCTGATCCAAAATGGGCATCGTGGGGTGGGAGCAGCTCCCAGGCAAGCAGCACTGACTCCTGCAGCGATGGAAGCCTGGAAGTGAGCAGGAAAACTGGGGAGCTGCTGCCAGAACTGTAACAGAAATGAAAGAGGAGGCAGGATCGTTGCTGTGGGTCCCCCTGCAGTGGGGCAGGGTTGGGGAGCTTGGGGGGCTGCAGGGAGGAGGAGGAGGAGGAGGAAGAGGATGAGGAAGAGGAAGAGCAGCTCACTAGGTGGCATTCTGCCCTCTGATTGCAGGTGGGAAGTTGGGAAGTGGGGTTGGAAAGTGGGAGTGAAGAAGAAGAATCCCACAAGAATCCTATTCCCACAAGAATTCTTATTCCCACAAATAAGAATCTTATTCCCACCAAGGACCCAGCACTCCTGGTCATCCTGGGAGCCACAGTTTGTGTGTTGGGACCTCAGGCAGGTGACTGACTGCCCAGGAGCCCCTGGTCCCATCAAAGCCTGGTTCTAGATCTCATATTTTTGGGGCAAAGCTCAAACTAGTGACCAGAATATGCCTGCAGAGTTAATAAACCAAATTAACTGGTCAGGATTAAGGTTTAGAAACTCGAAGTTTCAACTGTGGGTCACGTTTTTTTCATTATTACTGCTTATTTTTGGGTCTGGCAGATATGCTAGCATCAATCCTCACCTCAGTCCCACCGGTTTTTTTTGTTGCTTCCAAATTTCTGGTTGCCTAAATCCCTGGTATTTCAGTTGGACAGCCTTCCCCTCTGGTTCTGCACTGCTGTGTGCTGTTTAAAGGCTGTCAGGCCTGATTCTCATTTACACTCTGGCAGCACAAAGCTTCACACCCACTTGAGGGTCCTTTTCTTCTTCCTGAGTGTTGGAAGGAGGATTTGGATGCAGGAGGGAGCCGTCCCCGTCATGTCATTGCATGGGGCTGCGTGTTACGAAATTCCTCTGGTTTGAGTCAGCTTGCAGCAGCATCCTCTGTGATCCTGCTGCATGGAAAACCAGGAGCAAAATGTCAGCTGGGATTTGTTTCTGCAGTCCGTGGAGCCTTGGGCCTGCTGAGCCTCCCACTGATCCAAGAGGTGCTGGGGATGAGGGAAGCAGCTCCTGCATTGGAGCAGGAACAGTCAGTTTGCAGTTCCTGCGTTGGAGCTGCAATACTTAACTTAAACTTCCCTGTGTTTCATGTTCCATGTGCTGCCAGCTGAGAGGAATAGTGGATTTGTCTTTACAAACAAGCTGTGGGTCTGCTGGTGGATAAAACTAGCACTGAGAGATAAAAGAAACAATGGGGAGGATTCCACCGATTGATGAATGGAAAAATATATATGCTTTTACAAACAAGCTTTAGGTTTGCTGATAAATTAAACTGAACATTGAAAGAAACAATAGGGAAAAACCCTAAATTCCATAAGGATTAAAAATTAAAAGGGAGGGTTATACATTAGAGGGAAATCTCTGGTGTCAGGTGCTCTGGGAAGTCTGTACCTCTCAAGTACCTCAGCCAATGCAGAAAGAGAGAGGGAAACATGGCTGGGAAATTAGGATAAAAAGGAGGCAGCATCCTCCAAGACCCCAGGAGAATGCCCCATGGCGTCGCCCTTTATTCGAATAAAGTAAAAGGACTCCTCTGGCTCCTTTTTGGACATAAACCTCTGATGTTTGTGGATGAATTTTCCTAACACAGCTCTGTCTCCAGTGGTGAGGAACAGCCTGATGGCATGCTAAGGCCTGTCCCTGAGCTCCAAGGATATTGTAAATGCAGGTGAACCCATTGGGAAGAAATGCTGATGTCTGACTCCAGTTCAGAAGGCTGAATGATTTCTTTATTATAACTATGCTATAATACATTAATATACTATTTAAAGGAGATACTAAAACTACAAACCTACTTTTCTAACTACCAAATCTAACTAACCAACAACTTGTGACCCTCTCTGAGAGTCTAGCCACAGGTGGGTTGGATTGGCCACCAGGCTCAAACAATCCTCACCAGAATCCAACCAAGCAATCACCCCAGGTAAACAATTCTCCAAACACATTCCACATGGGGAAAACAAGGAGCAGAAATAGAAATTGTTTTCTCTTTCTTCCCTCTGTGCTCCTCTATGAAAAAAATCCTGAGAGGGAGAAGAATGTGCCTGCCACACAAGGAGACCCCAAGGGGAGGCAGGATGGGTGAATCCAGCTGTGCTCTGTGCAGCACCGCTGCTCCCAGCGCTTCGTGATGGATCCGTCGTGCACCCAACGTCAAATTGGTGGGTGTGTCTTATAAACAAAAAGTAATAATCCCGTGAGTCAGAGCTGAAAATTTTCCCTTCTGTGTGAAGTGTTCATTATTCTGGAATTTTAAGTGAGGGGAAGGGCTGACTGGAGAGGGTTTGTGCTCACTGGCTGCTTCCTCTGGCAGCTGGGGACATGGCCAGCGATGGCACTCCTGGTGTCCCGTCCTCTGCACACATTTTTAGGGCTGCTGCAGATGTTCTAAGGTGGCAACTTCCCTTCCTGAGCGTAAGGCTAAGGTGAAATGGCTTTGTTGTGGGTTTTTTTTTTTTTTTTTAATCTGATTTTGCCCATCTTGTTTTTTTAAGTGAATTCACAAAACCACCACAATTTCATAGTAGACATATTTTCCCAGAGATGTTGGCATCACATTTAGGCATGAGCCATAAGAGGGGATTCAAATACCTCAGTGCTTTTGGGAATGCTCTGCTCCAGAGCCCAGGTTGGTACAGGTGTGTTTGATCCTCAGTTCTGTGATTGCCTAAGGGGAAGTGCTGAATCTACTGAGATATTTAGAGAGAGGGTCATACAAGGAGGGGCTGAGGGAGCTGGGAAGGGGCTCAGCCTGGAGAAAAGGAAGCTCAGGGACGACCTTCTCAGTCTCTAAAACTACTTGAAAGGCTGTATCAAGGTAGGGGTCAGGCTCTGCTGCCAGGGAACAGGGACAGGAGGAGAGGGAACAGCCTCAGGCTGGGCCAGGGCAGGCTCAGCTTGGCCAGCAGCAGGAATTTCCCCATGGAAAGGCTGCTCAGGCCTTGGCAGGGGCTGCCCAGGGAGCTTTGGAGTGCCCATCCCTGCAGGTGTCCCCTGGAGGTGGCACTCAGAGCTCTGGGCTGGGGACAAGGTGGGCATGGGGCACAGCTGGCACTGCATGGGCTGGGAGGGCTTTTCCAACCCCAGGGATTCCAGGATCCTCTGATTCTCTGATCTTTATTATGGAAGGTAAATAGCTACAGCATATCCGTATCTAAGTCAGGGGAGAATCACTTTTCTAACCCTGACAAAGTGCTGCAGAAAAGGATCTGGTGGAAAGCACAGGAATAACTTCCCTGCCAGCGTGGCCAGAAGACCCTCAGAGCAGTTTGGTGGAACTCCTGGTGTGTAAGATCTGAAATGCTGGAAGCATCACCCTGTGCTTTCAGGCTTTTTTGTCGGCTGGAAGCCTCTGCCAGAGCTGCAGTGTGGTGAGAAGTCTGCTCCTCATCCCCTCACATCTGGACCCTGTGACATTAATGGCAAAAGCAACTCTTTTGCAACTCCATCCAAAAACTGCAGGCATCAGCCCTTCACAGCTAATGAGAACTGAGCTGGGGGAGAGTTTCTCCTGCAGTGCCCCGTGACAAGTCAGCTGCATGCCTCTTGATCCGTGTAATTTTATTCCTTGTGGAGACCTCACATAGGCACAAATAGAGATTTGAAAATAGGGTGACTCCTTCTTATTTATCTTGCAATGAATTCAATGTCTTAAATCACTGCCCTGCTAAAAGCCTGTCTTTCTCCAAGGTCACATCCATCACAACTCAAGCAAATAAAATGGCTACTAAACCTTTGGTTGTCATTGCAACACTTTTTAAAAAAAAAAAAAAATTAAAAACAACAGAACACTCCAGTATTCATTCCAGTGCCATAAACATGTTAAGTAATTGAGTATTTATCTGAAGAGAATGAAAAATGTGGAATTTATTTCTAGGAGTTGAGCTTTAAATAAACAAGACACTTTTAAACATAACTCCATTTTGGATAATGAGATGTTTTCATGGACATAATGGCTATTTGCAGCATGTTTTCCCATTACTTTTTTTTTTTTTTTTTTTTTTTTTTTTTTTTTTTTTTTTTACAATATGACATTTAAATCAGACTAGCACAGAATCTTTGTGCATTAATAGAGGTCAGCTCTTCTCAGGAGTAAATATTTGTATATCTGTGGGTGTGTGTGATATGTCTCATGCAAGAACTGTGTGTAACAGTGGCAGTTAATTTGGTTTAATAATCAAGCTGTAAAAATCTAACAGATTGATCAAACTCATAAATTGGTTTCCTGGTACAAAAGGCATTACATAAGTAGGTTTTCCTACCTCTATGAAATATTCTTTATGTAAATATATGGATACACCTAAAGAAACATTATGGATCTATCACCAAAGTGCTGCGATCCCTGACCCTTAGGTGTGGAAAGCTTCATGCTGCCCCATGAAAGTAAAAGACCACACAGACATCCGTATTTTCATGTCATGTGGCACTTTTTATTTAATCCAGACTGCAGGACTGACCCCCTGCACTGCTGGGAGGGGCAGCTGGTTACAGCAGAACCACCTTGTGAGGACAGAAAGGGGGGATTTCTGTCATCTCAGAAAGGGGTCCACAAAACTTCTGTTTTCTATAGGTACGGAGCATTTCTAGCCATGCAGGTTCCTCTGCTGAATCATCCCTGCCCCACCTACACAGAGCTGAGA
The DNA here is from genome assembly GCF_024509145.1 of Vidua macroura. Taxonomy (NCBI): domain Eukaryota; kingdom Metazoa; phylum Chordata; class Aves; order Passeriformes; family Viduidae; genus Vidua; species Vidua macroura. The sequence continues at coordinate 3,445,503 of NC_071572.1, read as the reverse complement.
TTTGCCTGGAATAAGCAGCGGTGCCTGAAATAGATCTGAGCAGACATGAGCAGCAGCGTTTGTCAAGGGAGAGAAAAGCACTCGGCGCTTCATTTTATGTTCAGTGTCAGCTGCAGCCAGCTCGTGTTGGAAGAGAAGTTTCAGTCCTTGTTTTCCAAGAACTGGTGGGGATTTTTTCCCCTTCTGTTGGTGTGAGTGGCCTGCAGGGAGGTCGTGCTGGTGCTTCCCTGTCCTGTATGCTCTGATGAACTTGAGTGAGAAGGACTAAAAGGGGTTGTGGGAAGGTGTCTTGGGGTGGGGAAGCACAATTAGGAATGGGATGGAAGTAGATGAGGTGACTTTATTCACACCTGGATATTCACACTTTTATTCATAAATAAAAGTTGAGCCCTGACATCTGGACTTCAAAAAAGATGGACTTGGGGTGCTGGTGGGTGAGAGCTGGACATGCCCTGTCTGTGTGTGCTGGGATCAGAAACCAACCCTGCCCTGGACTGATCCCACAATGTGACCAGCAGGAAAGGGATTGGGATTGTGCCCCTGTGCCCCCACAGGTGAGAGCCCACCTGCAGAGCTGCCCCAGCCCTGTCCCAGCACAGGGAGAGCCCAGAGGAGGCTCCAGGATGAGCAGAGGGCTGGAGCAGCTCTGCTGGGAGGAAAGGCTGGCACAGCTGGGATTGTTCACCTGCACAGGAGAAGCTTTGGGCTGAGCTCAGGGTGGCCTTGCAGGGCCTGGAGGAGCCCCAGGAAAGCTGGAGAGAGACAATTTCCAGGGGATGCAGGGACAGGACATGGGGAATGGCTCCCACTGCCAGAGGTTAGGGTTACACTGGATATTAGGAAGGAAATGTTCCCTGTGAGGGTGGTGAGGCCCTGGCACAGGTTGCCCAGAGCAGCTGTGCCTGTCCCATCCCTGGAAGTGTCCAAGGCCAGGTTGGATGGGACTTGGAACAACCTGTTCAAGTGGAAGATGTCCCTGCCTACAGCTTGGAACTTGATGATCTTTAAGGTCCCTTCCAACCCAAACCATTCTATGATTTCGTGTTCGTGCCAGGGCAGCAGATCTCGCTGGAGATGAGTGACCTGATCCACTTCCCCATATTAGATAACGTCTGTCACACTGGGCTTTGCCTCTGTCACACTGTGAGTGGCCTTGCCCAGTCACAACTGCTGGGTAAGTGAATTTTTGTTTTTGCAAGGGCCTGTCTCCTCCCCGCCCTCTTGCTAACCCACTTTTGGGCAAAGCTTCCCACTTGGAAATCCGCCCGTCCCATTAACCTCTGCAAGCAGCGCGATGATTCCAGCTGCTGGAGTGTTTGGGAGCTGCTCCCAGGGGAAAGCAATGCCTGCTGCTCCAGGACACATCGCTGCTGGGCAGCTCAAAGCAGGCAGGGAGGGGGAGAACCAGCCTGGGCACAGAGGGTCCAGTGCCACCTGCTCTGCCCTCCTGAGTAACAAGTAGAAAATTGATTTTACTCCAGCCAGGAATCCCCATCTCCAGTAATGCTGCTACACATGTTCAGCTCCAAGATATCCACACCTCTTGTTTTTGAGTTTAGTGGTGCAGTTATACAGATAATTCCCTTGCAAACCTTCCCAGTTGGGAACTCACCCCTCAAAGCCTTGATGCCGCTGGGGTCACTCAGTAAATCTGTGCTGAAAAACATCCCAGTCCCACACTGCTCAGGAAAATCCCCACTGGAACTGGAGCAGGGCAAGCTGGTGGTGATGGGATTGTGTGAGCACAGTGGAGGTGGAACAGTGTTTTTTTGCCTTTCTCTTTCCTTGGAGATGAAAGAGAAAGATCAGAAGAGGATTGGATCCATTACCTTACTCGTAGGTGTGTGTGTGTAATTGGTACTTATTTACGTTGGCGTCTGTGTACAACTGGGCAGATAAAATGAAAGAATTTAGGACATATCTGGCACAGCCACACACACTTTTAGAACACAAGATAAACAATAGATGATTGCATGTTTAAAGCATTTTCCTTGATAAAAGATTGAATAATTTACCAGTAATGACAGGGGAGCGATGGAGCGGTCAGCGAACCACATTGCACGACAATTGCACCACACCAACTCCAGCCATGCTGTTGGGGCCATTTTATTTGTTTGTCTTGGATATAATTATTTTTGGCAACCATCTGTTGGAGTTTACAACAGAGCAGATCCAGTGGGAAACGCCCCATGGGAAGCGTGGAATGGAGTGTGCGTGTGAAAGCGGCGTGGGGGAAAATTGGAATTTATTTTTTATTCTTTTTTTTTTTTTTGTGCTGGCTTGGAGGAGATGCACTGAACTGGAGAACGAGAATGGGCACATCTGGCAGAGGCAGACCTGGGAACAGGATTGTCCTACCTGGTCCCAGCAGCACCTTTGTTGACCAGGAAACACAGACTCGTAGAATGGTTAGAATTGGAAAAGACTCCAAAATGCTATTGTGTGAGCCTTCATGGATCACCAACTTTTCAACCAAATTAGAATTCTGGTCCAGTTGTTTCTTGAAACACCTCCCTGGATAGCTCCTTCTAATGCTTGACAACCCTTTCACTGAAGAAATTCCTCCTGTTTTTCAACCTGGTGGAACTTGAGGAACTTGGAGCTTCCATTTCCTTTTGGAAAAAGAGGCTGACCCCCACCCTGCCCACAGGACAGTGCTGCTGTGCTATTTCCCCAGCTTTCTTTGCCATGGCTGAAGCACAGGGCACCAGGAGTTCATTCACTGGGTGCTGCAGGCACAGTTAGATGACGCCAAGCCGTGTGAGCTCATGGGTTCAACCCCTTCAGCTTGCTGGAGCTGATAGAAAATCACCAGCTTTGAATGAATTACAGCTTGGCCCTCATTAGGTGTCAGGGAGGCAGGTCACTGTGTGGGTGCTGCTGTGACCTGGGTCAGTGGCTGCCTGCACCCTGCAGAGCTCGGGGATGTGCCTTTGGGCTCCTTCCCTGTGCCCAGGCTCCAGGCTTGAGCCCCAGTGACCCAGATTGAGAGGGGTTTTATCTTGATGGACACTCTGTGAGCAAGCCTGGCCTCCAGATCCAACTGGGGAAAGGTCTTAACAGATGGTTCAGACTTGCAAAGCACTCATGTTTCCCTGAAGAACAGGATTTATGGTGTATCAGACTATTTTTGTTCATCTCCTGTTTAGTTTCGCTTAACTCTTCATTTGCTTCTTTCTGCTTTGTCTTTGGCAGCATCCTGACCCAGCTCCGAGTCGTCTCAGCAGGGGAATCAGGATTTTCCAGATCTCTTTGGCTGTCCCAGCTGGGCTTTCCAGAAACTTTTCCCCCCGCATCCCTTATTGAAAGACAGAAGCAGCAACCCCTGAGGAGGACAGAAAGGCCAGTGGGCAGAGCCAGGTCTTGCCCAGGCCCCCTCTCCACCATCCTGAGGAGCAGTTCCATGCACAGGGCAGCCACAACACCCTCCACCCACCCCGAGGCCATGCAGGAGCTCTCCCACAGCCCTCCCCATTCCCCTTTGGCCTGGGTTGTCACCCATCACTGCTTGTGCTCACGCTGTGTCCCAGTGCCCTGCCCAGACAGGCTCTGTCCCCTCCGCCACACAGCAAACACAGGCTGGATTTCATGGGAATCCTGTGGAAAATCACTGATAATGCCTGTGCAGCAAACAGGTGATTTTGCTGTACACAGCATCACACAAAATTTTACCATCTGTTTGCAGTCAGGTTGCGTGGGAGGGAGAATTTAAACAATGGGGAGTTTTAAGGGGGTGGGGAGGGGAAATTCCTGTGACTTTTAAAGCTGAGATTGCAGATCTCAGGGAGAACTCAAAAAAAAAAAAGGGATAGGAACCACAAGGCTGCAGAAGATGAGCAAATGCACTGAGAAACACGAGTGTTAGAGCAGGTCTGAGATATTTTCATTTTATTCTGATTTCTCTTTGAAGGGAGTGAGATGACTGGAGTCACACAGTGCCCTCGGCCCGTCCCACATGGGATTTCAGGTTTAAAACGTGAAGGGCTCCATCCAGCCCTGCTGCGGGAGGCTGAAAAGTTGGTTGCTCCTTCCCCAAAAGCTGCTATTCCCATAGCAGAAAAGCAGGCTGGTTTATGACTCACCCATTCAAGATTATTTATTAAATAATAAGCTGGACTTTGAGCTGTGGCAGCTGAGAGGCAGCACGTGTTTGCCAGCTCTGTTACAGGGTGAACCTGGCCATTTACACAGTGACTTGTGGACCAAGAGAAACCTCCTCACCTGCAGCAGGAGCTGGGGAAAGTAGCTTGGGTTTCCATGGTTTGGCATGGAAAAATCACTGTGCTAGCTTTTAAAAAGAGCAGCCAGAAACTGGGGGATTTGAAAGTGTCTGACTGTTTGTGCTGACCTGGGATTCATCTTGTGAGTGAAAGAGGAAACCTGGCTGAAACTGGATGGACAAAATAGCAGTCCAAGGCAAGGGAGGGGAGGATCACTGTCCTGGTCTAGGTATAATTAATGAATATTCCTGAAGAGGAGAGCTGCTTCTTGATGTTTATCCTAGAATCATGGAATGGTTTGGGTTGGAATAGGCCTTAAAGATCATCCACTTCCACCCCCTGCCATGGGCAGGGACACCTTCCACTATCCCAGGTTGCTCAGAGCCCCATCCAGCCTGGCTTTGGACACTTCCAGGGATGGGGCATCCACAGCTTCTCTGGGAAATCTGTTTAAACCTTTTATGGCTCCTGCTGGTGGAGTCATGGCCATGAGGAAATATTTGTTTCTGGCCTCTACATCTTCCCCTACAGCAGATTCAGCTGTTTCACCGTGGCTTACAAAGCGTGGGCTTTGCAAACTTGCATTTCTAATTTTTCTCTTTTCAGACCTTTTGTTGTGGCTTGGGTGTTTCCCATGGGCCTGCTGCCTGCAGCAAGCAGAACAACAACCTGCAGTGCTGTGGGCCTGCTGAAGCTTTAGGATAAATTTGTCCTGGGAAGCAGTTGCAAGATCAACCAGGGAATGAATTTAGTTTCATGCCAGGCTAACGCTGTGCCTACGCTGCAGACAGATTCCATTCAAAGCTAAAATGGCAATGAAGACAAAGGAGCCTGAAATGTAACAGTTAAAGAGACTGAACTTGAGTTTGTTAATCAGTAGTTTTTAGATCTTCTTTTCTACTCCAATCCAAGTAAGCTCTGGCTACCCATCTGTGCTATGACCATGCCTGTTCTCTCTGCAAACACACACCCAGCCTCATGAAGCACCATTTTTCCATGCAGAAGTGGGGTTTGCTGTTGTGATCTTGAAATCAGACCTGCAAGAAGTTCATGTCACAATGTTCCTGTTTGCCTATCTCTGCTTGTTCATAGCAAAAAACAAAACAAAACAAAACAAAACAAAACTGTGCTACATTTGCTGAGGCTGATGAGGTTTGACTTTGACACCTCGATGCCACCTGATCTGTTTCGAGCTAGAATTCACTGCTGCCTGGCAGCTGTGGCTTGATTTTCCAGGATGGTGCTTCCTTCCCTAGCTGTGCCTGAGACAGATTCTGGTTAGGGGTGGTTCCCTGTGCACAACATCTGCTCTGCTGTGTGCTGGTCACGAGATCTGCTGGGCTTGTGTAAGCCTGTGGTGAGCTCTTCTGGCACCGGGTTTTTCTGCACACAGATCACTGCCAAGTGTTTCGGGCTCCAGGCTCTGCCAGCTCCCCACTGCTCACACAGATGGTTCCAAAACCCTCTGTGCAGATCATTTCCCTCCTCTGACAGGGTGAGGTGTCATCACGCCCCGGTGCCGTTACGTTTTCACTGGAAGGTGGTTTCAAAAGTAAATGTTCTTCACCCTCCAGTCATTCTCGAAAACCAACTGAAGTTTCTTTCTGAGTTTTATTTAGCTAGAATTTGCTCCCTAGTGCAGCAGGCATTACCATAAAATCCTGTTTATTAGTAAACTCAGTGACCTGCCCTGGTGAAAATCCCTTTCCAAAGTCCCACCCTGTTCCTCGGCAGTAGGTGCAACCACCGAGTGACGTTAGTTTTGTAGTTTGAGGCTTAAAAAAAATACCCCAAACCAAACCGACATGTAATAATTTGCAGATGTTGGCAGACAGCGATGATGCATGAGTTGAAGCTCTCTTTGGGTGCCAAACCACAAATATATATATCATTTTTTTATAGTCTCCCATTCCTGGAACTGAAAGAGGCTTCAAAACAATCAATATGTAAACACAAATACAGAGCACTGCCTTCTGAGCAGCTCCAGTGCTGCTACTGCTGCTGCACACAGAGGGCTTTTTCTTAGTGGCTGTGTCCTTCTTCAGAGCTGCTTTTTGTCCTTTATTTACAGGCACAGGTCTCCTGCAAAACGAGGGGAGGTGCTCACACTTTCTGACCTTTTTAGTTTGCTGACCAGTGTAGGCTGTTTCAGGCTGAAACCAGGAAAGAGTGATTTTTTTTATTCACTGCTGGATTTCCTTATGGGCTTTCTACTTAGCAGCACCATGTCCAAGGGCTTTGAAAACTGAGGTTTTCTCTTTATTCCTTGAAATCTTTATGGCTAGAAATCTTGAAATCTTCCTTGAAATAAGGAAGATTTCTTCCTTGAAATCTTCTTGAAATATTCATTTAAATTTTTATGGCTCCTTTCCCTCCACTGCCCTCCAAGGGTATTTTACTTCTAAACCAAAGGAGCCACCTCAGAAGATGAGTTTTCTTTTCACATGAGGGCCATGTGGAAAATGCCATCAAACTTAATTTGAAGCTAATTTTGGTGTCTTTTTAACACCTTTTCTTGCTGAGAAATGAGCTAATGTCATCACCCTGACAACCCAGGCAGGGCCAGGCTGTGGTCAACTCCAAACCACTTGCAGCCACTCTCTATCAAATTCAGCTTTCCAGTATGGTCTGCCATGGCTTTGGGGTATTTGTTGTTAGATTGTGTCTAGGGCAGACAGAAATTGGACTGGGTGTAGTACAGCCAGATATTGGAGACAGAAGCTCCTTCCCAAGAAAATTTAGGAATAGAAGTGCAGGGCAGCAGCTGGCAGGTGAAGGAGTGAGATGAGGGGACAATAATCAGGAGGGAATTTGGTGTTCTCAGCATTCACTGTTGTATCCCTTCCTGCATTTATTTATTGCAGCTCTCCTGGCAAAGACAAAGGTTTTAAGAAGACTTTAAAGAGGGTAATGAAATTCCTGAGAGTTCTTTCCACAAATCTGCCCTGGAACATAGGAGGAACTTGGGAGAAAACCCAGAGGTGCTTGTGAAGTGGCAAACTGAAGATGGAAGGGGCACTGCTGGCCAAACACGGAGCAGGCTGGAAGCCCAGCATCCAAGGGGGATGATGTGTGAAGGGATGATGAGATGCTGATGGTTTGGTGTGGTTTTGAGGGTGAGGGAAATTCCCCATGGACAGGGTGCACCAAGGAGAGAGCACTGGTGAGGGAAACCATCTCTCTGCAGTATTTGAGATGTGTGGAAGCAGAAGGGGCTTTTATTTATTAAGGCTAAAGAAAAAAAATGTGCTATCTGAGCACAGATGTAAGGGATTGAAAGGCCACAGAGGGGGTTTTTAGCTGCCTGGATGGGTGGGAGACCACATAATTTAGAGAGATGACAGAGGGAGTTTGTGTAAGCTGGACAAAGCAAACACAGGGACCTTTGATCTTACTGGTTAAATCCCAAATGATGCAAAGGTGTCGGAGAAACCAGGTGAAAAATGGGATTTTGTTCAACAAGGTCTTATGTAAAGTACTGGGCTTAGCTGAGAAGAAAACAACCATGTAGCTCTGCCTGCTCTCTGGAATTTCTTCAGGAAAAAAAGCAATTCTTCAGCTCTGGGCCGTGTGGAGCAAAAGAGAGTCTGCAGGACATTTGAACTCATTAGTTTGCTGTAGTGAGCACTAATAAAGATGTGAATGAACTCTGCTCCAGGAAAGATCCACAGCTGGAAGGGAGAGCAAGGAGAACAGGGACTAGATGGGCATGGTTGTGTAGGAATTGGGGTGGTTTGGTCTAGAAAAGTGAGGGATGGGACACAATATTGTCATATAAAAGGGTTATAAAAGATGAATCCATTCTGCTTCTCTGTGGTGATTAGGGCAAGAAGTCCCAGGCTTAAATTATGGCAGGAATAAGTCAGACATCAGGAAAAAGAAAAAAAAAAAAAAAAAACTTTATACCAGTCTAAATAGCAAAATCAGGTTTAAAGTGGCTGGAGGAGCTCTGCAGTCTGTGTCATTGGAGGTTGTTTCAACCTAGGTAGCCAAAAATGGTTCATTAAGGATGGCTGGGCCTGCCCTGCTCCCAGGGATGGGCCTGACATCCCCATGAAGTCTCTCCCATCCCTGAAGATTCTCCCTGAAGATGAGGTTGCCCACAAGAATTAACATGAAGGATTAAAGGCAAGGCTACACATGGGATGAGTTCTCCTTTCATGTGCTAAAAGAAGTTTAAAATCTAGGGACAGAATCAGCTGGCAACTGCAGCTCAGGGTAAAGGGTGGTATAAGCAAAAACACTGGCTGGGTGAAGACTTGGAAAAGCTCCTTTAATGAGCTCCTTTAATGAGACTGAGTGTGTTTCCAGTGTGCCTCCATGGCAGGAAATTGTTAGGAGAGGGCCTAGAATGAGAAAGGAAGAAAGGAACCACTCAAAATGGTGAATGGACCTGGAGAGAGAAGAAAAAAAAAAAAGAGACCAGTCTACAGCTGGAGAGGGTTTAAAAAAATTAGTAGTATCAGAAAAAAATCAAAAGCACTTATAATGTGAAAAAAAAAAAATGTTGGAAGAGGCATGGCTGTTCCTTCCAAGGGAAATCAGCAGACAATTTAAGAGAGGGATCACATGCAGATAAAACACCAACAGATCTCCTCTCCTTTGTGCTCCGTCCCACGGTGCAGTCACAGAAGAAGAGGGACCAAAAGTGACAGAAGGGTCTGTGGGCTCCTTGTTCATCTTCTGCCATGTGGAGCTGGGAAACCTCTCTGGAGAAGTGGAGACAGATGGAAGAGTGTGGTGATGAGTCAGAGGTGATGAGAAGAAAGCTGGGCTTTCTGGTCTAGGATCCAGAGTAGATTCCTGGGTAGGAATCCCTCAGGAGAGCTGGAAAGTGGGACAGGGTAATGCTGGAGGGAAGTCAGTGGAGTCATGGAGCAAAAGGCATCAGTAGTGTAAGGAAGGGACAGAGAAAAGAGGTGTCAGATGTGACAAGGGCTGCCAGTGGCCAGGGCAGACCTTGTGTTGGGAAGCAGGAGGGATTTGGAGCATTGTGAGAAGGAATCAGAGCTGTGCCACTGACTTAGAGGGAGGAAGGAGCTCGGAGTGGGTCCCAGCAAAACAAAAGTTGTCAGTGGTGACAGGTTGGAAAGTGTGAAAACACTTATGTACAGTGACTGGGTGTGAAGACAAGGATTGAGAGATGATGCACAGAGAAAGTGGGAAGCAGATGGGAAGTTCTGATCTGGGAAAGGGCAAAGTGGAGTGACCAGCCTTGGGGCAAATGGGAGAGTACAGCCAGCAGCAGGGTGAGGGTGATGGGAGATGAAGGAGACAGAGGGCAGGAATGGAGATGGAGGGCCAGGACTGGAACAAGGGTGAGGGATGAAGGAGTGGGGATGTAACCTCTGGAATGAGAGTGAAAACAAGAGGACCACTGTGCAGAGCTGCATTTCTGGAGAGAGCTGAAGGGAGCCATGAGGGGCCTGGCAATGAGTGCATTCCGGGCAGTTCACCTGCAGTCCTGAAATCTCTCATCCCAATGAATGTCCCTTAGCTCCTCTGTCTTCCTCCCCAGTACCTAATCAGCCTCTGAAGTTCTGAATTCCCAACTGGAAGCCTCTCCAGTGGGGACAGCCAGCCCCCTGCCCACCTGGCAGCAGTGCCAGATGCTGCTGCTGGAGACTAAAAGGCACTTTGCCTTTTGTATTCAAAGCCCAGACATTTGTCCCCAGGGTGAATCAGAGGACTTCTGTGTTTTAGAAAGAAAAATCCAAGCCAGCAACTTTAAATTATGCACAAGCCTCAAGGGACCCGTATCTCTCTGTGCATTATCCTGAGCCCAAATAGCACAAGTGTTTGAGCAGAAAGGCCACAAAGGCTTTCTGGGTAAATTCTACATATTTTAAAATAAGTTTCAATGGCTGCTGTGTTCCTCTCCAGCTGGTGGGTGAAGGCAGCCCTCTGTACAGACTCTGTTCATTGCCTGGAATCTGCTGGCACCTGGAGCAACCTTTATTTGGCTGTGCCCAGGAGCTGAGCTGCAGCCCCCGAGGTGGAGAGAGCTGGCTGGGACACCCGGGGGGTGACACTTCCTTGGCAGGTCTTCCTGCACAGCCTGTGCCAGTGGCTCTGTGGGAAGCCTGAGGAAGCTGCAGCTCTTCTCCTGCTGCCTCCAGGAAAGCTGCAGCACGTCACTGTCACTGTCACTGTCACTGTCACTGTCACTGTCACTGTCACGGTGAGCATCAGTGCCATTGCCTCTCTCCTGCCCCCCAGTTCATTCTGAGGAGCAGCAGCTCACTCCAACAAAAAGTGCCCATTTAAAGGATAAAACAAAGAATCCCTCTGAAAAATGGGTAGGACTTGGCTGGAGTTCACAGCATATGAGAGCACCAAGGTGTAAGCCAAGGCCAGGGGATTGGTATCCAACAGACAGCTGAAGGAATGGGAAGTGGTTCAAACCTGAATCCCTTTCTCATGGCCCACCTCTGGGAAACACTACAGGATCTCACATTCCACCAGCAGTGGAGATCTTTGTCAGAATCAGGTTAATTTACTTTTTGTTTTTACATGAACCAGTGCTGTCAGGACTTTGCTTCTTTCTCAGTCACACCAGGTCAGTGGTATCTGAGGCAGTGATGATGCACAATCTTGCACAACGACCTCTTGTTCTGGGACTAAAAGCTGTTTGTTTACATAGTATAAGATGGCCTTTCAGCCATACAATGTTGGTTCAGTTTAATGACACTTCTGAGTTTCCCTCGTTGCAGGAGAGCAGCCCAGAGCGAAGTTTCCCATGTGTGCTGTGACTCAGTGTGCTCCTGGTGTCCTAGAAATAGAAATTAGGGATCAAGACATCACATCCTAGCACTGTGTAAATCGGGGTGCTGTGCTTTGGGTTGTTTTTTTTTTTTTTTTAATTTAAATTCTCTTCTCTCGTAGAGCCAACAACCTGCACATTCTTTTGCAGAACGAGGGTGCTCCGTGTTTCCAGGGAGCAGCACCAGGAGAGTTATCAGGCAGGATTCCTCTGAACCAGTCACCCTTAAACCCTTTTACAGCAGAGAAACAAATGCAAATAAGATGCAATTCCTCTCTTCTGGAGTGTCTGCAAGGTGCTCTGCCATTAAACACAATTACAGAGTGGAGCTCAAACCCAGCTTCCACTCCCAGCTTTGGAAACCAGGACAGAGGCTCAAAGTTCAGCCCAGGTGTCTGTTTGCTCTTCAGCTGAAGTGTAAGGAGTGCTGAGTTCTCTCTCTGAATGCTTCAGCTGGTGTGGGATATCACCTGGAAATTTCCTCCCCATGCTTCTCCTCTGGGCATGGAGGGATGTTGGGACAACTCTCCTGAGCGTCAGCTTCTTCCACCAGAACCCAGAGCGCCATCCAGCCTGGCCCTGAGCACTTCCAGGTCGCCTCTTCATGGTTAATATTATTGTTTAATGCCTAAATAACAGTGCAGAATGTGCCTGGAGTGCATTTAATGAGTGGCCATTAGTCATAAGGATTCCACACCGTTGGCGAGTCTGTATTTGCAGAGCCCGGTGTCACGAGGGCGTCACATGGAGGAAGCACTTGCAAAAAAAGTTTAAGAGCTAAACAGACAAAAGAAACATTATTATCACCATTTTAGCAGAGTGAAGCAAGCCTCTGAGGCAGTGGTTACTCAAAAAGTCTGTGTCAGCAGGAACTGAAAGAAAAATCCCTTTCCAGTTCTACTGTAATTCAGATTTTATTAACCACAATTATGTCTTAAACACCTGTAAAGCTGAAATCTGATTTACTCAAAAAGTCATTTGCTTCTCATAACTGTGATTAACGTTTTGAGACCCTAAATTTAAGTCTTTGCTTGAACTTCTGAAGTCTGGAGCTGCCTCTGATTGTCACAGTTTCTTCTCAACTCCATCCTCTACAGGCAGGTGTTTGGTCCCTGCATGTCTGCATAAGGAGCCTTGTCCAGTCATTTAATATTATCTCTTTTTTTTTCCTGGATAAAAGTTGATATATTTCACCAAATAAGCCCCACCATAAAGACCTACAGCTCTTTGAACTAAACAATAATCTAAATAACTAAGGTAATTCTGTAGCAGCCTTCTCAGCAGGTTGGCGTTGACGCCTGAAAATGCATTTCCTTTCTGATTGTTTTTCCTCATTCTTTCTTTAAAGGAGTGTTTATTTAAAAGCTTTAAAAAAATATATATACATATATATATGTAGAGTATGTATTTTTGGGATTTTTTTCCCAGAGTACAACATCTAGACCTCTATTACAATTTAGCTGCTTTTTTCCAAGTTCATGTCTTGGCTCTACAAAGCAGCTGCACTCCCTGGAGATCCTTTATTGTAACTGTGTAAAACATTATGAAGTGTGGGAAAAATCTTGATCTCTTGTTGTTTTTGTATTTCTTTATAGAGGGGGGCTTTTTTTCTTCCTCCCCTTCCCCAAGACAATTGATTTATGGGAGAGGTCTCAGCCAGCCCTTCTCATTACCTCAGGGTTTTTTTTATGGTTTGATATGAAATACATCCAGCATTTAAAAATCTTTCCTTGACTCCTCACCCAATGGTTCCCCCATGCTGGGGGATGTTTCCTCTTCCTTCCTCTTCTTTCTTTGGGATATTTGCTTCCAGGTTTGCTGCGGGATTGGGAACTGCTCCTCCACGGCTTTGGGTGAAGCTTCCTTGGCTTCACTCACCCTTCACACACTGATGTTGCTGTTTCCTTCCTCTCTTGCTTCCTGCACTTGGTTGGTTGATTTCTCTTTTGATTTTCCTTCTTCCTTTTATGATTCTGGAAACATATTCTTGACTATTAGAGAAAGAGGCAATACACCAGGCTAGCATTTTTCTCACAAACCTTTTTTTCTGCCAGAGGTCATGACTTTTTGACTCAAATAACAAAAAAAAAAAAAAAAAACAAAAAAAACCAAACAAACAAAAAAACCCACAAAAACAACCAACCCCCCCCCCCCAAAAAAAAAAAAAACAACCAAACTTTAAAAATGGGATATGAGGGAAGTTAATAGGTTGGGCTGGTGTTAGGGAGTTGCATTTCCTCTCTTGATGGGTTCTCTGGGATGAATGCAGCTGCACTTGTAATGGGTTAGGTACTGCTGAATGTCCAAAGACTATAAAATTCTGTTTAAATACATGAATGTGGAGGGAAAAATTAACAAGGGATGTCTCACCAAATTTTCTGATTGCAAGGCTGGCTGGAAGAGCTTGATCCCACTCTGGGCAGGGATGGTGAGCACAGAATGAGCTTTCCTACCCCCAGGGTGACCCATCCTTGCAAGCCTGGGTAATTCTTTTCTTTTCTTTTCTTTTCTTTTCTTTTCTTTTCTTTTCTTTTCTTTTCTTTTCTTTTCTTTTCTTTTCTTTTCTTTTCTTTTCTTTTCTTTTCTTTTCTTTTCTTTTCTTCTCTTCTCTTCTCTTCTCTTCTCTTCTCTTCTCTTCTCTTCTCTTCTCTTCTCTTCTCTTCTCTTCTCTTCTCTTCTCTTCTCTTCTCTTCTCTTCTCTTCTCTTCTCTTCTCTTCCCTTCCCTTCCCTTCCCTTCCCTTCCCTTCCCTTCCCTTCCCTTCCCTTCCCTTCCCTTCCCTTCCCTTCCCTTCCCTTCCCTTCCCTTCCCTTCCCTTCCCTTCCCTTCCCTTCCCTTCCCTTCCCTTCCCTTCCCTTCCCTTCCCTTCCCTTCCCTTCCCTTCCCTTCCCTTCCCTTCCCTTCCCTTCCCTTCCCTTCCCTTCCCTTCCCTTCCCTTCCCTTCCCTTCCCTTCCCTTCCCTTCCCTTCCCTTCCCTTCCCTTCCCTTCCCTTCCCTTCCCTTCCCTTCCCTTCCCTTCCCTTCCCTTCCCTTCCCTTCCCTTCCCTTCCCTTCCCTTCCCTTCCCTTCCCTTCCCTTCCCTTCCCTTCCCTTCCCTTCCCTTCCCTTCCCTTCCCTTCCCTTCCCTTCCCTTCCCTTCCCTTCCCTTCCCTTCCCTTCCCTTCCCCTTTCTTTTTCGTTTCCTCTTGTTCTTTCTTATTTCCACAGAGTTTTGTCCCCAGGGAATAAATGCCATAATTCTCTGTGCTGAGCTCCGAAGTCCCTTGCAGACACTTGGACAGATGAAAGGATGAATCCACACCAGTTCAAGATACTTATGTGCTGCTTTAAAAATACACATTAAAGGTCTAAAAGGCCTATGAAGCTTGACTTTTCATTCTTATGAAATCTATGTAAGATGTTTAAGAAGGTGGAGTGATTCAGAGAGAAATTTAAAACTAAATTTTCAAGTGTAATCACACCCAAGCTCAGCACAGAAGGCCTGTTTTTTTGGTTTGGTTTTTTTTTTTTTTTTCCCTGAACTACTGGTGAAAATGCCAAGCCAGCACGGCCTCTGTTCCATGGGAAACGTTGTGAAAGTTTTTATTTAATTTCATTTCATTCCTATTTCCCAGAAACTGGAAATTTACTTTCTGAAAGCACTAAAAACATGCTGTTTACTAATGAAATAAATAATAGCAGCTGGGAGGCCGAGGACAGCGAGGATTTCGTAAGTGGCTGCCAGGATGATGGGGAGCTGTGGCTGGGAGCAAACCTACTGCCAGCACTGTTCTCAGAGCAAATGCTGAATCCAGCTCAGCACAGTGCTCAGGGAGCCTGGGAGCTCTTGGTGCCACGGCTTTATCTTGAAAATCAGCATTTTCATGACTGCAGGGGGGGAAAAGTGAAGGGTTCTACCTGAAAGGAGGTTGTAGCAAGGTGGGGGTCAGGCTCTGCTCCCAGGGAACAGGGACAGGGGGAGAGGGAACGGCCTCAGGCTGGGCCAGGGCAGGCTCAGCTTGGCCAGCAGCAGGAATTTCCCCATGGAAAGGCTGCTCAGGCCTTGGCAGGGGCTGCCCAGGGAGCTTTGCAGTGCCCATCCCTGCAGGTGTCCCCTGGAGGTGGCACTGAGTGCTCTGGGCTGGGGACAAGGTGGGCATGGGGCACAGCTGGGACTCCATGATTTGGAGGTCTTTTCCAACCTAAATTATTCTACAATTAGGACTAAATTCAAAAATATCTTAAAGCTCATCCAGTCCCACCTGCTGCCATGGGCAGGGTGTTCTGGTTTGAAAACAAACCAGTGAGAGACTCCAAGTCAGAAATACAGTTTATTAGGAAAAGTGAAAAAGAAAACAAAATACATGCAATAGTACAAAAGGAAAACCACTGACAGAGGCAGAATACAACCTGACACCCTTTTTGGTCAGGGTGTTGGTAGCCAGCAGTCCAAATTGGAATGGCTGCAGTCCTCCTGGAAATCCAGCGGAAAAGTCTGAGCCTGGTGTCCCAAAACCCAGATTATATCCAGGTAGGAATGTTTGGCTCCTCCCTCTGGGCGGAGTGTCTCCCAATGGGATGTTACAGTTCTTATCAGTCACACAGTGACATTCAGTAGCCCATTATCAGCAGATGTCTCCCCGGAGGGAGAACTGGTTGTGAAAGAGATAAGGAAAACTGCCCACTAACAGAAGACAGCTGCCATAGAGATGGCAAATGGATACATCTTGCCTTGAAATCTGGGACACAGGGACACTTCCACTGTCCCAGGCTGCTCCAAGCCTCAACCTGGCCTTGGACACTTCCAGGAATGGGGCAGCCACAGCTGCTCTGGGCAGAAAGAAAGCTGATAACCAAAAAAACACATGACCAATTTCTATGAAAAGGTGTATTTTGAATCGTATCTTTTTTGACTCATTTCCACTTTTCGGATGGTTCAAATTTTACCAACCATAGGACCAGCCTGCTTCAAGTCTTGCTCCTTTTCTCAGTCTCTTGGGCCTAATATTTGATAATTTTTCAGTCCCTGAACTCATGCTAATGGCCCAGACAAAGTTGGGCCAGATAAACAGGAATGTCCCCTGCAATGATGCTAAATATTGAAAACTGCTCTGCAGCAAGGAAAGAAACTTTGATTTTATAGGGACACTTTCTTAAAGCATTTAAGAGTTTACACTTTCATCTCAGAGGGCTGGAACAATAACACATCACTTCCTGCCAAGGGCTGGTGAACACAGACGGGGTTGCTGTTATTTACATGAATTTACATAATTCACAGACCGAGAATCATTTGATGCAGGGATAAATGATATAAAACGAGATAAGCTGCAGCAAAATTTGCAGTTCAGCTTGTGGTCATCCTGGGGCAGAGAGGGGCAGGATTTATTGTGTTCTCAATATTTGTTTTCAGATTATTCCCACAGCTCTCCTCGGTGTGTGTGCTGTGTTTCCTATCTGTCCTTGGTATCCAACACTTCCAGACAGACCCAGTGCAGAGAACAAAGCTGGTTGTGGTGGTTTTTAATTAAGTGAACGGTGCATGCACGTGTTGGTAAATTTTTTTTTTTTTTGCTTTAAAGGTACCAAGGTTTTGACTTCTGGAGGTGGAATGTGGTCCTGCTTTGCTTCTATCCCACTCGGAGCAGGTTAATGCTCCGGAGGCCTCTCTGCTTAGATCTGCCTTCATTCCCAAAGCCCTGCCTCTGGTGTGAGGTGATGGATGCCTGGAAATGAACTGTGGGGGGATTTATTCCGGGAGAGGAGCTAAAAATAGCTCAGCTTGTTTCTCTTTGCCCTGAAACGTTGGACATTTTGCGTGAATTATGAGCAGCCAATGCGTCTTGTTCTCGAGAGGGTCAGGTAGGGAAAAGGGGCTGGAGCTGGCAAGATAAGCCTTCCCTAGAAACTGGGGTGGACTTACACATCCAGAAATAACCCAGAGTTTTCAAAGTCTGGGGGGCTGTCCAGTGATTTAGGGAAAAAAAAAAAATCCCCCAAGGACATGAAATCCAAACAAAAGAAGGCACAGCTTTTGCAGCACAGCTAAGTCGAGAAGCAAAGAGAAAGTAGCAGGCAGGGCCATTAGAGAATAATGCCACTGGAATTAAATAGATAACTTGGAGGCAGGGAATTTCCCCAGGCACGATTTGGCTGCGTGCCTACCCCAGTAAAGCACTTTTTGACATTAAGGCAGCAGCAGAGAGAAACTGGGACTTTCAAAGGCACTTTATCTCCAGTTGTTCCAGTCTTATTTTCTAATTGGCCTGGACTCTGGACCATTAAAAGGGATGACAAATGCTACAGGAGTAAGAGTATTAGTAACTAATGCACTTAATGGTCATGAATAGACTTAATACATGAGGAATGAATTCTCCTTTATTTCACAGGAATTCAAAGGAACCTTGCCATAGGCATTAATTGCATTTAATTCCATGTTAGGGCCCATTCATCCTACCAACAACTTGGATAACAGCCCGAGTGTTAATGTGATTCTCTCTGGAAGTGTTTCTTCTGATCAAATACTTCAGATACACAAAACTGAAAATATTTTTGTGACGTTGCAATGAGTTTTAAATATTTTTTAAATGTAGTCTTACACCAACCTGCTTTTCTGAGTGTAGAAATTGGCTCTCCAAAACAAGCAGAAGTACAGATGGATGCAATATTTTTATTTTGTGCTTCAGATGATACCATATGCCAAGCCTTAGGAGGTGCTCAGCTGCCAAGAAGGTACAAATAGAGATTTACACAAGGTGAAACTGCCACGTTTTCACACAGCAGGCTCAGTGAAGTGTCAGCCTGTCCTCAGAGAAGTGGTGGCTTCTCAGCTGAGAAATTCTAGTTTTGCTTTGTGGCACAGCAATCTCCCTTGAATTACCTTCTCTGTGACCCCTCAAGGTAACTGGGAGTGCTCAGGTTTAGCTGAGGGAGGACGTGGGGGATGTTTGTGAAGGTGGGTAATGGCTGAGGGTTCAGAAGGTGGTAATGGCTTCAAAAATTCATATTTTTAAGGTGGGTAATGGCTTCAAAAAATCATATTTTTAAGGTGGGTAATGGCTGAGGATTCATTAGGTGGATAATGGCTTCAAAAATTCACATTTTTGAAGGTGGGGAATGGCTGAGGGTTCAGAAGGGGCTTGGGGACCATCATTGCCTTATCAGAGCACATCTCCTGTCAATTAGCCAGGCAGTGAACTATCCTGATTTTCACCTCATACCAAGGCCACAGGCAGCATATACAGTGTGATAACCCAAATAATTCTCCAGGCTGTGGGTATGGAAATGCTTCAGAAAGCAGAAGGGTCAGATGGTCTCTTTTGGGGCCAGCAGGCTCATTCAGCTTTCTCACAGGAGAAGCTGCAGACAGCTGAGCCATTTCCAGAACACCTTCCTGCATCTCCCCTGCACTCACCTACCTCTTCATTCAGTGGGATTTGTTTGCAGCCCTTTCCCACGGCTGGGATGGCGGTGGCAGGGCTTGGGAAGGCAGTCAGCCTAAATTTAGAGCACCCTGACCAGTCCTTAAAAACTAAACCTGTGACCTGCTTCTGCCCTCCCTCCCCCCCCCCCCCCACTTTAATTTGAAATTATTTCCTGTGCCTTGAACTGGCAATGTGAACCAGTGTGGCTCCGATGGCAGCAGGAAAATTCACTGATTTACACGAGTTGGGGATCACAGGATGGTTTGGGTGGGAAAAGTCCTTTAAGATCTTCGACTCTGACCATTAACCCTGGCCTGGATGAGGAGTGGTGTGGCCAGCAGGAGCAGGGAGCTCATTCTGTCCCTGTACCTGGCACAGGTGAGGGCACACCTCGAGTGCTGTGCCCAGCTCTGGCCCCTCAGTTTGGGAAGGTCATGGAGGGGCTGGAGCACATCCAGAGGGGACAACGAGGCTGGAGAGGGGCTGGGAACACAAACCCTGTGAGGAACCACTGAGGGGCTGGGGGTGCTCAGCCTGGAGAAAAGGAGGACTCAGGGGTGACCTCAGCACTCTCACAGCTCCTGAGAGGTGGCTGTGGCCAGCTGGGCTTGGGCTCCTTCTCCAGGAACTGACAGAACCAGAGCACACAGCCTCGAGCTGCACCAAGGGAAATACAGGTTGGATATCAGGAAATGTTTTTCACAGAAATGGTGATAAAGTTCTGGAGTGGCTGCCCGGGGGAGGTGGTGCAGTCGCCATCCCTGGGTGTGTTTGACAAAGCCTGGATGTGGCACTGGGTGCCAGGGCTGAGTTGAGGTGTTGGGGCTGGGTTGGACTCGATGGTCTTGAAGGTCTCTTCCAACCCAGTGATTCTGGGATTCTCTGAATTCTGTGAACCCACCACTAAACCCTGCCCCTGAGCACCTTTTGGACACATGCAGGGACAGATCTGCCAGGCTGTGACAGCCACACAAGAATGCTGCAGACACCAAATGGGAGGATTTAAAAAGCTGTTCCCTCGCTGGGCACTTTTCCCTGTTGATCCCTAACAGAGTACATGTGGTTATTAGTGAGAGTTGGGGTTCTGCAGCCTGGAGAAGACTCTGGAAAGACCTTCCAGCACCTAAAGGGGCTCCAAGAGAGCTGGAGAGGGACTTTTAATAAAGTTTTGGAGTGCTAAGAGAAAGGATAGTGGCTTTACACCAACAGAGGGCAAGGTTTAGATCAGATACTAGGAAAAAAATCAATTTATTAAACATGAAACAAGCTCATCCTAACCTCTGCTTTACAACATTAAACATGTTTCTTCTCCAAATTGGCATCTCTTATTTTCAAATAGGTTTGGGCTATATTAAACTATTAATTATTAGTTTTTGTAGCAAACTCATTATCTCCTCTCTCTTCAATATTTCACTGCAATTTTTTATATTATGCCTCTGCTATTTATTGGCAGGTTATCTTTGGGTAGAGAAAGAGTGGAAATAGAATAAAGGAGTTAGAATTGTAATTTGCAGAATTTTTCCTTAAAGGGTTCAGATGCAAAAGTACTGCAATTTGCTAAAATATGACTTATAAAAAGTTGGGAAAATGTCTAGACAATTTAGAGTGACCCAGACTTCCATAACTTCCTTGGCAATGTCACAATTATGAATTAGTAAGGATTCGCTCTTCCCACTGATAGAATCCTCCCCCTGGAGATAAAATATTTCCAGAGTTTGTGATCTAAACACGATGTGCAGGAAAACCACACAGGGTGGTTGGACGGGTGCCAGGTGGACGTGGCATTTTTGGGTTGTCACCCACTGCCAGTCACCAAAAAGATGCTTCCAAAAATCCATAAATTGGGAGCGGGGGGTGTGGATAAATGTCAGCAGCCATGCTGAGCCCCACCATCCACCCTGAGGGAGAACTGTGTGCCCACCTTCTCCAGGGAGCTTGTGCCAGCTGGAATTTAACATGCCAGGCTCTCCCCAAAACCCAGAGCTGTGGATAGAGGAAAGGAACATCCCCCAGGAATTATTTGGTGATATTTCAGTGCCACCCTCAGAACAAACCCATCTTGTAGCTGTGTGGCCTTGCTGGACAATTTGTTGGCAGGGAGGATGGAGGAATGACTGTGGTCACCCACAGAACCGTAGATGGTACGTTCAGTGCTCTTGTGGGTGTTTTCCTTGTTCAGCTCACCACAATTCAGCAATTATTCACCCCAGCCTTTTAAATGCTGCCCAGTAGAGTAAAAACACTGCAAACCCCAGATCCAGGGAAGAGATGCTGATGTCTGGCTCCAGATCAGGAGGCTGAAGGATAGCTTTATTAAAACTATACTATATTATATTAATATACTATTTAAAGAGAGACTATCCTGTTCTACACACTTACTTCTTACTTACCTCTCTAACTAACTCAAACTTGTGACTCTGCCGAGAGCCCAAGCCACAGCTGGATCCATTGGTCACTGACCCCAAACAACCTTCACCAGAATCCAACCCAGCAATCACTGCAGGTGAACAATCTCCACACCACATTCCACATGGGGAAAACAAAGGAGCAGAGATAAAGATTGTTTTCTCTTCTTCTCTCTGTGCTTCTCCTGAGGGACAGAATTATGTCTCTCTGTCCAGGGAATGTGAATGTCACAGCCCAGACAATGGGCTTGCTGGTGGTATGAGGAATTACTGCATCTTCCCAGCCCCCACCATGGGTGGGGGGTGATCTCCAGGGGTTTCCAGCAGGAATTGGGCTGATTTGAGGAGAAATGGTTGCTCTCTGGGCCGATGTTGCCGCTTTCCCTCTGCAAAGTGTGGTACAAGAAATCCTCTCCTGTGACAGTCACATTCTTATCTCTCTCAGGATTTTTTTCATAGAGGAGCACAGAGAGAAGAAAGAGAAAACAATTTCTATTTCTACTCCTCCTTTTTCTCATGTAGAATGTGTTTAGAGAATTGTTTCGGGTGATTGCTTGGTTGGATTCTGGTGAGGATTGTTTGAGCCTGGTGGCCAATCCAACCCACCTGTGGCTGGACTCTCAGAGAGGGTCATGAGTTGTGAGTTAGTTAGATGTGGTAGTTAGAACAAGTAGGTTTGTAGTTTTAGTATCTCCTTTAAGTAGTATATTAATGTGTTATAGCAGAGTTATAATAAAGAAATCATTCAGCCTTCTGAACTGGAGTTGGACATCAGCATTTCTTCCCACCGGGTTCATGTGCATTTACAATACTCTCCTGTTACCTGTTCATAACCCCCACAATGTTCAGAATCCCCAGCTTAAAAATGCAAACCCAGAAGGAGAGACAGAGGCTGGGACCCTGCCTGCATCCAGGATAAAAAGTGCTGGGGAAGGCAAGGAGAGTGACTTAGGATGCCCTTGCTGGAAAACACCTTTTCCCCTGAATCTGTTTAAGCACACAGCTGAAAGAGGATTTTTGGCAACCAACTGAGTGCATAATGCCCCTGGGGAGGGACCTGTCTGCTCCCAGCAAAGCCAGCAGGTCCTCTCCATGGCCATGGGATCTTGACTGCAGTCATCACAGCTTTATGAACATGTGTTGTTTGTTCCTTGAATTTATAGTATCTCTCATGTAAAAGTGTGCCAAAATGCTCCCCCAGCCTCTTTGAGAAAATAAAACCCCCTGAAACATGCCCCTGCTGAGGGTGCTGGTGCTTTGGCACAGAGGAAACGTTGAAGGTGGTACCCAAATGAGTAATTCCAGGAGGTGCAGAGGCAGAATAGACCAGACCACAGCAAGATTTAAGTTTTGCTGGAAGTCACACCTACAGCAGCAGCGAAAGAAAACCCCCAAAACCCCCCAAAAACCAACCAACAAAAAAAAAAAAACAACCCCAACACAAAAAAAAAAAAAAAAACAAAAAACAAAAAACAAATAAAACAAAATAAAATCAGTTCTCATTTTCCAGTGCTGAGGGTGAAACCTCTGCTTGCAAGCTCAGCTCTCTCCCCTGCAGCCTTGCAAAACAGGGTTGCCTTGTTTCTGCTGAGCATGAGCATGAGGAGAGAGCCCCAGGGCATTGCTGAGGGCCAGGTCTTCATGGGCAGGAGCAGCCTGCAACTCCTGAGTGCCTGTCACTGCTGATGGGGGAAAAAGTGCCCCTCAAAATGCCCTCAGGAATGGTGTCTGTGTCACCTGGAGAATGAGGGAACAGCCCAATGGACTGGTTAAGGCTGCAACTGGGGTTTGTTTCTTGCACCCCTGAGCAGGCTGCTTTACCTGGGCTGTTCTTCAGAATGATTCCATAACCAGAATAACTCCAGACTCCTCCCCATGCTCTCTTCCACCTGCCTCGGGTTTGTTTTTTTTTTTTTTTGTGCATGGCAACAGCCTTGGGGTTAGGAGGTACCTCAGGGCAGCAATATAACTCAGTTACCAGCAGTGGCTGTAAAATGCACTGATAAAGCAGAGCCAGGGCAGATGTTAAAGTGCAAACACAGGTTACCCCAAGTGGCCTTGTGGAGCCACTCTGCCATCAATTCGATGACATTGTGCTGACTGGAGACATCCTCCTGGAACCAGAGAGCTGAGAAATCCCACTGGCTCTTTGCCACTTGAAAGCTTTTCATCAGCATGGCCTGCTGGATATTCCCTTTCCCAGAATCATGGAGCCACAGAATGGTTTGGGTGGAAGAGACCTTAAAGCTCACCCAGTGCCACCCCTGCCATGGCAGGGACACCTTCCACTGTGCCAGGCTGCTCCCAGCCCCAGTGTCCAACCTGGCCTTGGGCACTGCCAGGGATCCAGGGGCAGCCACAGCTGCTCTGGGAATTCCATCCCAGCCCCTGCCCACCCTACCAGGGAACAATTCCTTTTGTCTATCTAACTGAAATTTCCACTCTTTCACTTTGAACCCATTGGTACATTAATTACCTCCAAAAATAATCTGGCACGGACACATTGCCCTGGTTCACATTGCCCTGTTTTTCCAGTCTCCAAGAAAAGAGGGAGGAAAAAATCCCAAACCCAAACATATTCTTCTGGATCACAAATTTCTAGAATTCATATTCCCAGCTTGGCACAGGGAGCAACCTCCTTCCATGGGGTTCAGGCACAGCAAACAGAAGGTGTGATGAATGGCTGGGGGATATTGTTAGCACGTGTGCCTGGCACTTGGGGAAAGAAGAGATGAAATTTCTGACTCGTATTTTCCAGTCATTTTCGTCTCCCACCAAAATAAACTTCTCCTTGTGTAAACGGAGGTAATTAGTTAATCCACATACTGCCAGTATCTGCTTTGATGCAAAATCAAACATTGTCCTCCATCCAGGGGATTTTTCCTGCAGCAGAAACAACAACAGAAGTGATATATTCAAGTCCTGTGAAATGGACTGGAACATTTGGCAATGCATGCAGGTCTTGGAATATATGTTTTACGGAGACTAAACCAGGCTGAATATAATCCTTTGAATTCCCAGTCTCACACACATTAAAAAAAAAAGCCCACCAAACCCCCTTCCCAAAAAAAGAAAAACAGTCGAGTGTTTATTGAGCAACTCTTTGCCCCTCAAGTCAAAGAAGGTTTTGTGCTGTCCACCTGCAGATCTTCTTAACTTTCCTCCTACTTTCTCCTCCTTAGTGATGATGAAAGCTTTTTCACTCAAAAGCACAAAAAGGCATTTATTATTTTTATGTGCAATTGCAGACCTTCCTATGAGGAATGTCCAGGCAATACAGTCAAGGTACAAAAAGTCCTCAAATTTAAAAATAAATAGCAGCCCCCTATTTTTTTTTTAACACAACAGAGCAACCTCCAAAAAGCTGAAGGAAGAAACCTCTCAGTGCCTGCACCCTTTGGTGTCTCATTCCTGTGTAAATTCACCATTGATGATGCTGCTGCCTGGTGACCCCTGGTGTGACACCCTGGCTGTGAGCCCCTCCTGCCACCCTGCCACGCTGTTCTTGATGCCTCAGGTTTTGGCTTTTCTATTTTTCAGATTCTGTGCTGCTTTAGTGTGTGGGTCTGAACTTCATAATATGGGATGTTGAGCTCTGTTCACAGAGCAGGGAGACAAAACAATTCCTTCTCCAGCTGGGCACCAAGGACAAATGATCCAAAGCTCAGGCCCAGGAGCACAAACAGCGTGGGCTGGAGAGAGAAAAACAAGCAGGATGGGAGTGCCTGGGCTAAAGCTGGAATGGGACAATGAACTGCAAGGTGCAAATGGAGCAGAGCTGATCCCAGTGAGAGCCCCCGGGAGCGCTCGTGCATTTTGGGACCATTTTGGTTCCTCTTGGGTGCAGCCCTGGCTGGGCTCTGCTGCTGCCCAAGGTGGATCCATGGAGGAGATCCTTTTCATAAATCCCTGCTTTATTCTTTAGCTCTGTCCAGCCTCTGCTCTAAGTCAGCATCATTCTCACACCAGCCTGATCCTCTGTGTGCTCCTCAAGCCCTAGATGTGTGGGGCTCGCTCAGCTTTTGCTGCCCCTGCGGAGTAACCGGGGAGTTCCTTGGCTGTTCTTTGGCAGCAATGATGGTTTAATGTCACTCTTTCATCAAAACTCTCCCTCTTTTTGGGGCAGGAACAGTGACTACTTTGTAAGGCTTAGAATGTGTCTGCTGAAGGAATTTCTGGTGCAAGTGCGGGGTCCAAGTGAGCTCATTGCTGTTCCTGCTTGATCTTGGGTTGTCACTGGCACTGAGGGATGCCAAGGATTTGCCACAGGCCCGTGGGTGGCACGAGTGCTCAGCCAGGCAATTTCTGGGCTAATGCAAAATTAGTGAGTCATGTAAGCTACTTCTTAAGAAGATCAAGCCTCTCTGGCTCATTAAAATCCAAACCGAGTGGGGAGAGCCCAGACACGACAGCTCAATGAGTCGGATGGGCTCTTACAACATTTATTTTGATACCGTAAAAACTACGGCCAAAAAGTGACACCGAGCCTCAAGCTGGAGCTATCTGGGGATATTTGTCCTAATTTAATCCCAGCAGCCACTAAAAAGCACCACCTGCACGTCCCTCTCTTGGCCAAAAATCTGGACACAAGCCTCTTGTGTTAATTTAAGTTTTATCTGCAGGATTAAAAAGTCTGCTGCTCCTATAACCTTTTTTTTTTTTCTTCTTTTTCTTTTTTTTTTTTTTTTTTTTAATAGGTGTTAATGTTTCTGGATACACTTTAAAGGAGACTTTACAGATGTATATGATAGTACTTACCAGCACATCTGCAATTGTAAACCAGGCATGCCCTGCAAATTGCACAATCCATCACTGCTATTACTAAGCCCTGATAAAACAACTGCTTTTGTGATAAGTGTTCAAGCCCTTTCATATGTTACTTGAGTCAATGATAAAAGCAGCAGTTAAATTTTAATAGGGCATGTTTACAAAGGCATTTTTTAACTAATGCCAAAATACACAATCTGTAGCCTGTATTTTTATACACCCCAAGGTGGAGTCTAGGTTATTTTTATGGTAAACATATGGAAGCTTGTTTGACTTACTATTTTTTTCCAAATAAAGTTGCCCGGTTTTTTTCTTCTTTCATTAGACTGGGCCTTTTCCTTGATGTTTTCAGGCTGTTGGAGGAATTGGGAATGATGGATATATTGTGACTTAGTTTCTCCCCGTTTTTTTTGAAAGATAAAGGGCTGGCAAGCATTCATGGCTTTACTTCAGTTAAAAACAAAGTGTACAAGAAAAAAGAGAAAATTTGGGCATATGGCTAAATGATCTGAATCTGACAAGC
Organism: Vidua macroura; assembly: GCF_024509145.1. Taxonomy (NCBI): domain Eukaryota; kingdom Metazoa; phylum Chordata; class Aves; order Passeriformes; family Viduidae; genus Vidua; species Vidua macroura. Next base: position 3,419,426 of record NC_071572.1, on the reverse strand, counting down.
TTTTTCATGGAAAAAGCCATTTTTACCTGCTGGAGAACTTCTGAATCTTTGCCCCAGAATAAAAATGCCAGGTCCTTTTCTAGGGGAATATCATCTCTGGTGTGCTATTCCTGTATTTTTTTTTTTTAATTGTGGTCCACATGCAAAAGGATCAAAAATAAATAATCTACAGAAATCCCTTCTGCTGGGGCTTGATTCCAAGGCTTATTTCAGCCGAGGGAGATCTTTCTTTGACTTAGCAAACTGGATCTGGACTGAATTCCTGCAAAAGCAAAAAAAAAAAAAAAAAAAAGACTTCGATACTTTTTGTAGAAATAGGAATAGCCATGCTTTGTGATGAGGAAAAGGGAAGGGAAGAAGGGAAAGGTTCTGTTGGATGTTTTGGCTCTCACTTAAACCTCACTCAGCTGTCCCGGAGCTCGGTGAGGCACCTGCACTGAGCAGTTTTTAACCCTGCCTCAGCATCCCGATGGTTTGTGTGCAAACCTTTTGTTCCCTGCCTGCAGAGTTTATCACAATATTCCCAGTTTGCTGCTGAGTGAATGAGTTCACAGGAGATACCGTTAAGTGAGAGGAAAGTGTGCCGGTCCTAAAAGCCATAAAATGTTACAGCTCAGGCCTGGCTAATAACTGTGGTGAAGGATGAATGTTAATACACAGAGACATGCACTGGGATTCACTCTGTGTGCCTTGTGTGGGACACTTCTGCACCAGGATGGGACTGAGAGAATTCTGCCTGCTGGATTTTCACAGGATCACAGGATGGTTTGGGTCAGAAGGGACCTTAAAGACCACCTAGATCCACTCCTTTGCCATGGACAGGGAGCCTTCCAGTAGATTATTTTTATTTTATATCTGTGCTCTCTGTTTCTTTCTCATTTCGAGGTTCCTTGAGCCTGCCCAGGGTTTGGGGCCACAAGACCCTGTGTAATTTCCTGTAGACAGGGAAGAGCAGAGCCTGATCTGGGCTGTAACAGAGTTCCAGAGCCAGGCACAGTTGGAAAGGGTCTTTCTGGAAAGGGTCTTTTTGGGGTCCTGGGCGTGTGACACGTGTTCCCCTTCACATGTGGGCACGGTCCCAGAGCAGGTCACACCACGACTCAGGGGTGCAATTAAACAGGTATGTGCCTGCTCATGGGGCTGGGGCCAAAATTCAGATCCTGCTGGCTTAGCAAGGGGTAAATTTGGCCAGTGTTTTTACCAACCCCATGACATCACATTTGCTTGACCCAATGAGTAATGTAATTACAGCCTGGGGCGAGTGAGGCAAGGAAAATAGGATAAGAGAAGAAAGAGATTGCAAGGCAGTGATGAGAGAGAAGAGTTAACTCTGGAGGCAGGTCCAGCAGCACTCCAGAGATGCGGGGAGATGGTGGCAAGGGGTGGTTTTTGAGAAGAGGCCTGACCCAGATGTGTTCCATTTAATTAACACCAGCAGTCACCAAGTGAACTGCCCATGCCAAGCTCCTGCTGCCAAGCACAGGGGAGAAATGGGCAGCTCAGGGGCCTGGGCATCCCTTCCAGCCCTAGACAACTATCTGTTGATTTTAAGGAGGATTTTGAGCTAAGACTTGAACCTTCTTAGATGGCAAAAATTATTGAGGTGAGATATATTCCATAGAAAACCACATAACACAGGAGGGAGCCAGGAGCTGCTGGGACTGAGATCCGAAGGAATTTGCTGGAGCTCCACAGGCCCCCTGCACCAAAGGTGATGGGGACTGGCATGCAGAGGTGTGGAGGGAGAAGTGAAGGGGGAAGGAAGATTGTAGGGATGAGCAGGGGGGCAGATGTGCATCTCTGGGGAAGCAGAATTCCACCTCAGGGATCAGCAGTGGGCATGAGGAGCCACCAGCCACAGAGGGGAAGGGACAGCCTGAGGGAGAGGTGTCAGATGAAGCCCTTTTTTAACCCAGAGAGGTGTTTTAAAAACTTTTATTCCATTTCAGCCTCATTTGAAGGGTGGGACAACCTATAATTTACAGGTCTGTAAAAGAAAAAAAAAAAAAAAACAGTAAAGATTCTAATAATTTGAAAGAAAAAAATTAAGCTATTATCTAGTAGTCCCACAAAAACAAAAAAAAAACCACCCTACTTTACCTTCTTTTAGTTCAAAAAGTAATTAAAAAAACAAACTAATTAGACTAAAATAAGACATAAAGTCATACAAAATAAAGACTTTACTTCACCTTATAGAGAGTTACTTACAATACCAATTAAATATAAAAAGTACCTAAAAAAAAAAAACCCTAAACCAAATACAATCTATACAATCACCAACCATCTCCCAAAAAATCCCAACTTATTACCCCCAAAACCACAATATAAACTAACAACTTCCAAATTAATATATTTTTTTTTAAAAAACCTTTACCATAAATACATTCCTACAAAAGTTACCAGTACTTCACAACAAAACCAAAACTTTCTAATTATAAACAAAACCAATAATAAAATTCATAAACTTTCAGTTTTTCTGTCATCTCAAAAAAATTATAATAAAAACACAAATACATACTGCATACAAATACATACTATATAAACCTTCTATCAAATTTTTAAAATTTTCTACACATCCATTTCCCACAAGAGGGAGGAGGAAGTCCCAGGTGTGTGCAGGGCTGGGAGGAGATGCTGAGCAGGAGGGGGAATGCTGGGCAGGGCTTCTCCCTTCCCCAGGCAGAACTTGGGTGTTGACAGGTGCCCCATAAATAAAGGTTCTCTTCAGGAGCTCTGGCACCTCACACTCACAAACTGCATCCCAAAACCCACCTGGCTCCTGAGCTTGGACGAGGAGAATCCACTGAGAGGATGCAAACAGACTTCCAAGAGGTTCAAAATTTATCAGGAATAATAGATATAAAGATAATATACAAAGGAACCCCCAGAACACTCTGACCACCATGAGAAAACAGGTATTTTTAACAACACCTCTCCACTTTCATTAACTTTACTTGGGGGTGGGATACATCTGGCCAGAGAGGAGTTCAGCAGCTGTGAAGACACTGGGAAAAATATGTAAAAGCAGATGAGGATTCAGGCACAAACCACTTTTGTTATTGCACCTATTGAATGTGTGGCAATATTTCCAAATATAAATCACATGGGGGGAAAAAAAGAAAAAAGGCAAAAAAAGCAGGGATTTGTTATGCATATTGATGAATCCACTTTTTTTTTTAAGGAGTGTGTGAATGATGTTGTGGCAACCAGGGATGGGTCTGAAGGTGTGTAACCCATGGAGATGCTCCAGCCTCAGAGGATTCTCAGGGCTGCCCACTCCACCTGCCACAGGTGACAAAACTGTGGCACCAAAGCTTCCATCAGCCTGGAAGGAGTGAGCTGAGGAGAGTTTCGTGTCCTGGCGTCATGGTGACAGAGACTGAAAGCCACAGAGAGTGGCTGTGAGTGATCCCTCTGGGATGCTCCCTTTGCCAAGATGATATCACCTAAGTGGGATGGTCTGCTGCAACTCCCACTGGTTAATTCTTCATTAGCAAACCATTACACACCTGATAAAAACATCTCCCACTGCCTGTAGCAGGATGTGGCCTCGAGTGTCACTGAGCCAGGCAGGTTACATGGACACCTTATGGAGTGGAAGTTCTTTAGGCACGTGCTTGCCCTGCAAAAATGCTGCAGTGCCTGTCCAGCCTCGGCTGGCAGGCAGCACTGCTGGGATGGCAAACGTGATGAGGCCGCTGTGTGGAGCAGGATGTTGTGATGAGCAGCACGGGCCTTGCTTTGCTATGTAAATGTAAAAATGAGCACAGGAGGGGAGCAAAACCAAACCAAGCAACAAGACACCCGCCCTGGAAATGTGGATTTCAATCAGCCATAGTGGTTGGGCCCTTCTTGGCATTGTGTCATCCCCCAGGACATCACCCTGACAGGCTCAGGACGTGGCTGTGCTGGTGGCAGAGCAAGCAGGATGAGGCTGGAATAGCTGGTGTAATTTTTTCCAGCTATAGTGAAAGATGTTTGTAGCTGGTAGCTGGCACCTGAACTCAGATGACCTGGCCAAATGTTTTCTACACTTTTTTGTCTGAGCTAGCAAATGGGCTTTGGGCTATTTGGAAGTCACTGCAGTGACACAGAACGATGAAAAATCCATCACTGTAGAATGCTCCTGTAAAATGACACCCAGGGCTCCCAACCACTGGTTAAGTCCCCCAAAGAGCAAACTGTGTCAAGTGCTGTGGGCAGACTCTCCTGGCAGGCGTCAGGCCTTTCAGTGGACAGGTGATGTATCCAAATATTGTGGTGAAGGTACCAGATCAAGCCACTTCTCTTCAGTGTGGCACTTCCAGGACTAGACACCACTGATGGTTGAAGCAGCAGCCCCCAGGGATGTGACCATGTGAAATTAGAAAGTGATTTAGTCAAACTCAGGACTGGACTTTGCATATTCCTGCATTCCCAGGGGCTGTGTGTGGCAGCTCCAGTTAAAAATTGTTTCCACAGGTGCCAGCTGCTCGTGGTTTTTGCTCTGGAGGGTCTCAAGTCTGTCCTTGACACGTTGGCTGGGATGCCAGGTACAACAGGAACTCTTGAGAATTCTCCAGGGTCTTGCAAAAGTGCATTTTTTTTTTTTCCTTGTAGTGCTCAGTTTCCAGTTATGGGAAGAAATGTTGTGTGTGTTTGTATGTGTGGGGGTGGACTATGTATACTGTGAAGTTTCTGGTCTTGATGAGATCAGAGAAAAATGGGAACTGCACGCTCAGAAGGCCAAAAACCAGAAAGCAAATAAAAGGAATGTTATATTAACATGAAAAAGAAATGGTTGTTGAAGGTAAAAAAAAAAATGTTTTGAGTTTGGAGCTTTCCAGTTCATGTTTTTTTTTTTGTTGTTGTTGTTTGTTTTGTTTTTGTTTTTTTTGTTTGGTTTTTTTGTTTTTTGTTTTTTTTTTATTATGTTTGCAGTCAACCATAGTGGTCTTGCCTACTGTAAAATTGAGTGATAGATGCTTTTTCCAGTTGTTTTTCCTTCTGAGTGATGAGAAGCAGTTTCCAGTAAATGAGCAGCAATCAACTGCTGAATCATCACAGTTGAGCAGAGGTTTCAAAACCTGAGCCAGATAATTGTGTGAGTGCTCCTGGCACTGTGCTCCTGCTCTCTGACTGACAGAGCCAACCTTGGGCTCACCTTACCCCAGCACGTGGTTTCCTTGGCTTTGGGATTGCTCTGGAGTGGAGGCTGCCAGAGCCAAGCCCGGGAGGTGAGGAATGAGGGACCTGTAGGTATTTGTCAGCCCATTCAGAGAGGCAGCTCAGCTAATGTTCCCTTTCCCTTGGCAGCCTTTCCCTCCATATGCCGAAAATATTTACTCTGAAAAGAAGGAGAACTTCAGGCTGCCTTTGGTGCCTGCAGTCAAAAAATAACAGACCTTGATTCCAGTCCTGCCTTCCTAAAATGAGCAAATATGTGACTGACAGAGGGAAAATAGGAACTAACACAAAAACATGTGCATTCAAGTCTTTTTTTTTTTTTTTTTTTCTGTGGAATCACAGAATGGTTTGGGTAGGAAAAGACCTTAAAGGCCATCTAGTTCCAAACTGTGGGCAGGGACACCTTCCACTATCCCAGGTCGCTCCAAGGCCTGTCCCAGCTGGCCTTGAACACTTCCAGGGATGCAGCAGCCACAATTTCTCTGGGCAACCTGCTCCAAGGCCTTTATGGCCATCTGTTTTAGGACAAGAGGGAAGATTCAGACATTCACACCATGAGAGTGTCCAGCTCATCTGCTCCAGGCTCACTTCAAAGGCAATGGAAGGAGGCAGTGTCCTCCTACAGGGCAAGATTTGCTCCATTCCATTTGCTGCATGGGTCACTCAACTTGAACCAGCAGCAGCCAGAAACACCTGTGACATGGCATCAAAAAAGCACCCACCAAATGTCCCCTGTCAGGTTGAGCTGGGATAAAGCTTTCCTGAATCCAGGATCTGCCTCTTTCTGTTAAAAAGATAATTTTACTGAAATGCAATTCTATGGAGGGGTCCCTTTTCCAGCACCATCAGTGAGGACAACATGGTACCTGCTGTCAGAAAGATTTCCTGGGTTTTCTTTGATCAGAATGTGACTCAGGAGAGGAATTTTCCCTTACAAAGTCCCCTTGAGTGGAATTTCAAGGTGTATTTGTTTATTCATTATGGTGACTTGGTACCTTTACTCAGCCTCCTTTAAAGGACAGTTTTTGTAAGTTGTAATCCACCCACAGGACCAGCATGGTTGGTTTAGATTCAAACTGTGGCACACTGTACACACCTGTGACTAAACAGAAACTGGTTTGCATAGCTAATTTTTCTCTGCATCTCCTCTAGAAGTCCGAACAAATAGGAAGAGAATCAATTAAAATGAGATTTAATGACTCCTAATTAGTCTGAAAAATTTGGATTCCTTGACGTTCTGGAAGAAGTAGGATCATAAAAACAAAGCAGGAATTTGCAGTAGCCCAAGTTTAAAATGGTAAGGTAGAGTAGAGATTTCCAGTTGTGGCAGCAAGCAAGAAATAATAATAACAATTCCAACACAATACTGTGGACAAACAGACCGAAAAAGCCAGGAAATGTAGAGAGAAAAATGAGTGAGTGAGGGTAACCCCAAAATCTGGGGAAGGGTGGGAAGAGTCTAAAGGGTGAATCATACCCTCTAGGGAGGAACAGCTGAGGGAGCTGGGAAGGGGCTGGAGCCCCAGGAGGGGCTGAGGGAGCTGGGAAGGGGCTGAGCCTGGAGAAAAGGAGGCTCAGGGGGGACCTTGTGGCTCTGCACAGCTCCTGCCAGGAGGGGACAGCCGGGGGGGTCGGGCTCTGCTCCCAGGGAACAGGGACAGGAGGAGAGGGAACGGCCTCAGGCTGGGCCAGGGCAGGCTCAGCTTGGCCAGCAGCAGGAATTTCCCCATGGAAAGGCTGCTCAGGCCTTGGCAGGGGCTGCCCAGGGAGCTTTGCAGTGCCCATCCCTGCAGGTGTCCCCTGGAGGTGGCACTCAGAGCTCTGGGCTGGGGACAAGGTGGGCATGGGGCACAGCTGGGACTCCATGGGCTGGGAGGGCTTTTCCAGCCCCAGGAACTCTGTGATTCTGTGAAAACTGAAGATATGAGCAGAAACAGAGGGAGAGAAACACAAAACAAAGCGAGTGAGAGAAGCACAACAACGAGCTTCGGCCGAAGGGTGGCAGGGACAGGTTGGGCACCATGTGGGCGTTGTGCAAGACCTGAAATGTCTCAGAGATGTCAGCGATAGCAGAGACACAGCAGTGCCAGAACCTGTGCTCTGAGTGACGCAGGGAGGAGCCTGACGGAGCTTGTCCTCTCCTATCCTCATCTCAGACTCTGATAACTTATCCCCATAACATTTTTTGACACTGTGAATCAGGGTGTTTTTCAAATTCAGCTGTTTGACATACAGGAGAAGTGGGTAGATTTCATATTGCCAGACTGGAAAATCCATTTACTCTTCACTTCTTCATTTGGCAGAGGTGAGGCACAGATTAATGAGTGAAAACTTTTTTTTTTTTTTTTTTTTTCCCAGGCTGTGAAAAATTAGAGACATGAAATCATTGAATAGTTTAGAAACATGAAATCTCTGGAACTTAGATTAGTCTCATGGCTTAGAAACATAAAATCATTGAATAGTTTGGAAACATGAAATCTCTGAAACTTAGGTTAGTCTCATGGCTTAGAAACATGAAATCATTGAATAGTTTGAGTTGGAAGGGACCTTAAAGATCATCTCATTCCATCCCCTGCCATGGGCAGGGACACCTTCCACTAGTCCAGGTTGCTCCAAGCCCCATCCAGCCAGGTCTTGAACACCTCCAGGGATGGGGAGTCCACAGTTTCTCTGGGCAACCAATGTTCTAACACCGATCTAAACTTCCTACTGATTCCAGAAAGTTTGGGTTCATTTACTATGAAAAAAAAAAAAAAAAAAGGGAAACTGAGGGTTGGCACCAGGGTTGCAGAGGTCGGAGTTAGCCAGGTCACAGCTGTGCTGCTGTTGGTGTCTGTTGCACACAGGAGGTGATGTCAGGAGGAAAAGGAGGTGGAGAAATCAGACTCCAGGAGGAATAGGTGATGGAGGCAGGTGAGGATTTACAGCATGAGCTGGAGATGACCTCTGCCTCCAGTGCTGACTCACAAACCAGCCCTGTAGTTTAGACAGACGTGACACGGTGTACGCTGAGAGGGAAAAATACGTATCTGTGAGGGGTGTTGTGTGCAATCCTCACGGATTGCAGCTGCAGCCTTACTCATGGACATCATCCACAGGCATGAATAAAGTAATCTAATGAGGGAAAAAGCCAGGGAGCAGCTGGCCACGCCCCGGGAGCCGTGTGTGCCTGGCTTGCTTCACTGGGAGCAGCATCCCAGCCCTGCAGCTTCCATTCCATTCCATCCAGAGATCCATACCAAGTGGGAAAGGGTTGTGGGTTTGACACCAAAGAGGATGTGCTGAAGCGTGAAGGAAGGCAGCAGAGTGTCACTGGGGCTGTCTGGACTTTCCCTTGCTGCAGCAGAGGCGGTGAGGGCTGGGCTGGAGGTCTGGCAGGCAGGGCTGGGTGGTCATTCAGGCTGGAAGGGACCTCTGGGGTCTTCTGGTCAGCCTCCCCCAGACCCAGAGCAGAGCCCCGTGGTGTCACAGCAGGGCCAGGCAGTGTGCAGACATTCCTCATGGGATAAACCTTGTGATGGTGGCAGCATTTGGCCGATCCTTTGGCACCAGGGCTTGAAATTCAGGTGAGGACTCCTCAGTAATGCCTGCAGGGCATGGAACATCCCCTGCTGAAACCCCCAGCCCATCCCCAGCCACCTCCTGCCTCTGCTGCTCTGGGCACAGCTGCAATTTTGTTTGTGCGTTTTTGTTCCCGGCGCCCTTATGTGAAACCAAATTTTCCTTTTCCCCGTGCTGTCTTTTTGTTTTAAACAAAATCTTACATTCTTCTGCTCCCCCATAATTGTAGGACTTGGGTATGGCACATTTTGTGGGCCTGAGAGCTCACGATGAGATCAAGTTGTAAAGAAACAAAACCAATTCCAGACGATTTTCCACTGCAGAGCCCTAAGTGGTGTTTCCTAAGACATGGTCCCCCTCGTGACCACAGAAATTCAGGTATGCTTCCCCACTCTCCTGGCAGACACTGCTTACATCCTCCAGTGTTTCAAAAGGAATGGCAATTAACAAAGCTATTTATGCGCCTGAGTGAATTTAAAAAAAAAAGTTATGTCATAACATATTTGTTGTATCAGCATCATCTGCTTAGCCCGGATTTTTGAGCAGCATTTGCTGGGAGTGTTCTTTGAAAGATCTCCAGAAGATGTGCCTGTGTCCAGTGGCACAGGAGACCTTTCTAAGCCTGGGCTGAGGCAATTCTTGTGCCTCCCTCTGCCTTAAATCACCTTTATCTGCCCTGCTCACGTTTACAAAAGGCTCAAGTGCCTCTTCAGCCCTATCTGGATGGAGATTAACTGCTTCTGGGTGGAGTGCTGGTAGGAAGAACAACTTCCTCCCTTCCATAGATGGCTGAAATATATAATCTTCGGAATTAAAGGCTCTAATTACCTCACAGGGAGGTGTGTCCACGGGAGCACTTCCCACAGGGGTGGAGGAGAGCCAGGGTGCCCCAGCAGGGACATCCCCTCCTTGGATCGTGGTCTGGAGGCCCACACAGGGGCCAAGAGCCAGGAAAAAGGCAGGAACCCCAGGGTTTCATAGGAAAACAGTGGGGATCACCTGGAAAAGGCAGTGCATTTGTAATTCTTTTCACCACACTCCCTTGCTAGAAAGGCCGTGGGGACGTGGAGGTTGTAGCATTGGGGTTGCACCATCCAAAAGACAGGAAAGGTACAGCTCTGCTGCTTTTTGCTGACTGCTCACCTGAGCTGTGAAAAAAGGCTGGGAGAAGTGTGGCCAGCAGGCCAGGAGAGAGAATTCTGCCTCTCTGCCCCACTCAGGTGAGAGCCCACCTGCAGAGCTGCCCCAGCCCTGGGACCCAGCACAGGGAGGGGCTGGAGCTGCTGCAGAGAGACAAAGGTTAAAAAAAAATCCAAATGATGATGACCTAAAAACCACCATTGCTGGCTACTCAGTGGTGGAGATTTACTTGGAGCTCAGTGCTCCAGGTGAACACGACCAAGGAGAAGAAGAAAGGCAATTCCATCCAGAAAAAAAAAAAATCAGTGGAGGGTGAAAATCCTTGATCCTGAAAGGAAAACCTCACCCAGGTGGTGCTGTGGGTGAAACTCAGCCTGGTGGCCTGGGTGGACAGGGACAGCCAGAGCTGGGATGCTCCTGGTGAAGAGAGGTCTCCCAGTGGCTCCTGGAAGCTCTGAGATTTCTCCCTAATTTCAGTGGTGAATTTGCAACTGGCAACACAAATGAGTTCTGGCCACCTGGGTCTAGCACAGGCATGGACCAGTCAGGGCTGCTCAGATGAAAGCTGATTTGCAGGAAGCTGAAAATGCCAAAAGAAATAGCAGTGTTTGGGTAAATCTCTGTATCTGCTTACAGGCTTTGTGGGTGTTTTCAGAGCCTCAAGGAGATGCATATGGCCATTCCTACCTCTGAGCCAAGCTTGCACTGCTCAGGAGCAGAATCACCAGAAGAAGAGCTGATCTTGTGTTGTGCTGCACACATAATTTGTTTCATCTTTAGCTAAATCTGAGAAAAATATAGATAAGCACACAAAACATGAAATTCTTTGTCAAGGATATTTCCAACACTCACATTCTTTCTTCTCTTCCTCTCAGGTCTCCCTTTTACCCTTCTGGTGGTTTTTTTTTTTTTATTTCCTCCAAGCTTATTTAAGGACAGGCTATTTTTTTTCTCCTGGGGCAGCAGAAGACAAAGACCACTTGTCATTTTTTGCTTTTAAAGGGACACAGTGTCTGTTCTTAGAGTGCCAAGAGTCCCCGTTCAGGCACTCGCTGGTTTTGGCTTTCCAAGAAAAAAAAAAAAAAAAACCAAAAAAAAAAAAATCACTTGTGAGCTAAAATTAATCCTGGGAAATTTCAAACCAACAGGAACATCCTTGAGAAAGCCGGAGCATAAACAAGGGCTGAGAAAACAAACATTTCTTTGAATGCTGCTGCTTGTGATGTTGCTGTGACAGAAGGAAACGGGCCCAGGCTTTAATGGATGAAAAGAAACAAAGGACTGGCTCAGCTTCACTCACCAAACCCAGCAAGCTGTGTGTGCTCAGCCACAGCTACAAACAGACTGCTTCTGTCCTCCTGCAAGTAAAAAAGAATGTCTCTTCCACCTCTCATTTGTAAGCCATGGTTTGTGAAGCAGGGGACAGGTTTTTAGTGCAGATCAGGGTGAGCAGGTGGCTTCACTGCGTGGCAGGTTTGGTGAAATACTCCGGGACACTGGGCTGGAAGGAATGGCACTCAAATGTGCATTTTAGCAGAGGGCTGAGGGCACAGCAAGTGCATTTAAGGCTGTGCATGATGAAGGGGTTGTGCTCTCCTAAAAGGGCGTCAGCCTAACTTCTGTAGTGCCAGAATGGCTTTCTATTTAAATACAAAGACATAAATATATTGCACGGCAAGTATATGGTACAAGAGGAATATACATGTCGCTTAAAAAAAAAACCAACCAAAGATGGTTTAAAAATGTTACAGCTCTCTGTGCAGCCTTGGTGTGAACACCTTCAGTTCTGTAATTCAAGAGCAAAATTCAAAATTATAACATTCATATATATATATATATAAAAATATTATATATTATATATATATTATATTTATATATAAACATATATAATATAAATACAAATATAAATATATATATGTGTATGTATATATATAATTATATGTATTCAAAATACACTGCTTTTTTTTCCATATGCCTTGGTCTAGTGGAGAGCAAAGCATGGCTGGTGGTCTTAAAAGATCTTTAAGAGTCAAGCCCAATTGTAATATTAATTTTACAGCTAACACAGTCAAAACAACCACTGCTGTTAAACATGGTTGCACAAGTTCAAATTAAAGCACTCTCTAATTTACCCAGAGCCATGCCATATATCATGTTTTATGCTGGTTATCATCAGCTACCCAGTTTGTCCAACACTTTGGATGTTATTACTTCAAGGAGGGGCTGCAGTGCTCTGTGCCAAAATTTCCAGTTGTCCTGGGTTGAGACAACCATTAAACTCCTGCAGACTGAAGCCAATTTCATTATGAATCATGGATTTTGTGGATTACCACATGCTTACTTAAAAGGACAAATAGCTTTGCTACTACAGGAATAACAGTCTCCCTGAGATCAAAAGCAAGAAGGAATAAAAAAAAAAATTAAAAAAAAAAGCCTCCAGTCATGAAGAACACTCAAAGCAAGTGGTGGCACAAGGATTATATATTACCCATGCATGTAGAGCAAAGCAAACTGTCATTAAATGTCCCCAGGAATGCAGCTGAGGAGTGCTGGCAAACTCTTAGAGCAGGGGAGGGCTGGGAGGCCAGCACTTTTAATTTTAATTTTTAAATGGAGTCTTTCTGTTAAGCTCCTTGCAGCAGCGAAAGGAAGATGTCAGGCTTGCCTTGGGATTTTGTGAACATGTTTGAAAATCAGGGCCAGGGCTGATGATCTGCTGCTGAAGGATTTGGGAGCTCAGCTCAGGATAGGAGGAGGAGATGGCTGGAGTTTTGCTCTGGCTGACACGTCTGAAAATCTACATCTGAAAATCTACACATCTGAAAATCTACATATTTACCAGTAGTTTCCCTAACTTAGAAGTACAAGCCCTATTTTTAACTGCAAATACTGAAATCCTGCATATCTCCTGCTGCTGGGAATGTGGGAGGAGAAACTGAAGAAACAGCTATTTTGCCCCAGTGCCAGTACACCCTGAGTGAAGACCTTTGCAGAAAAGGATTGTGGCCTTTTCAGAAAGCCAATTTTATCTAAAAAAAAAAATACAGATCTCTAATAGAGTGTCCCTTATGAACTACACACATGGCTGCTGCAGGGATAACTCTTCCTATCTGCACAGCCTTCAGGAGCAATGCAGCATTCCAGACATTCTTCTTTCCTTCTATTTTAAAAAGATTTTTAAAATAAATCATCGAAGAGCAAAGTAACAAGCGTGACACTTTAGCCACAGGTTGCTTGAAGGCATCCCTGAGCTGCAGCATTTCCCAGGGGCTCTCTTCATGTTTATCAGGACAATGGAACTGCCCAGAGACCAAAAGCTACCACTGAGACCAAGGATTTTTTCTTTCAGTGCTGTGACACACTCCCCAAGAATTTAAGTTTAGTTCAGGACAAAATAAGAGATGGCAACTTCTCTTTTATTTCTTTTTCATCTTGAAAGGAGAGAGGTTTGAGATGTTTTTGAGGGTCCCTCCTGCCCAGTCCAAATTTCACAGAATCACAGAATGCTTTGGGTTGCAATGGACCTTAAAGATTATCTTGTTCCAACAGAAATGGACATGGGCAGGTCACACCCACAGGTCACAGAGTCCTGCTGCACCACTCCAGGGTTTGCCTGGGGGACAAACACCCTGTCACCTCTGTCACAAAGAAAACTGAGCTCAGGTGTCGCTGGCCATGACAAGGATTACAGAAATGCCATCTGGGCCTTTTCTGGATCTGAAGGAGGTGAAACTCTGACCTAACACGCTCTGCACTGTCCTAGGGGCTGTGTCCTGTCGTTCACTTATCTCTGGTGATTCACGGTGCCCCAGGGAGCCTGGGGGAATGCTCAGGGCTCTCTACACGTGGCCAAGCAAAGCCTCTCAGCAGAGCCAAAGCAGCGTTTTCAGCTGCCCAAGCCAAATTATTCCTGTAACATCCAAGATCAGGATATGCAAAGCAGATGTAATGGGATCATCAAACCCCTTTCCCCAGGTGGGAAAGCACTGGAAAGGGAAGGAGTTAAATCTCCCTGCAGCTGGCTGAGGTTGCTCATCAAAGAGTCATAGAATCATAGAATGGTTTGGGTTGGAAGGGACCCTAAAGATGTCCATTTCTGTTGGAACAAGATAATCTTTAAGGTCCATTGCAACCCAAAGCATTCTGTGATTCTGTGAAATTTGGACTGGGCAGGAGGGACCCTCAAAAACATCTCAAACCTCTCTCCTTTCAAGATGAAAAAGAAATAAAAGAGAAGTTGCCATCTCTTATTCTGTCCTGAACTAAACTTAAATTCTTGGGGAGTGTGTCACAGCACTGAAAGAAAAAATCCTTGGTCTCAGTGGTAGCTTTTGGTCTCTGGGCAGTTCCATTGTCCTGATAAACATGAAGAGAGCCCCTGGGAAATGCTGCAGCTCAGGGATGCCTTCAAGCAACCTGTGGCTAAATTGTCAACCTTGTTACTTTGGTCTTTGATAATTTTTTAAAAATCTTTTTTAAAATAGAAGGAAATAAGAATGTCTGGAACTGCTGCATTGCTCCTGAAGGCTGTGCAGATAGGAAGAGTTATCCCTGCAGCAGCCATGTGTGTAGCTCATAAGGGACACTCTATTAGAGATCTGTATTTTTTTTTTTTAGATAAAATTGGCTTTCTGAAAAGGCCACAATCCTTTTCTGCAAAGATCTTCACTCAGGGTGTACTGGCACTGGGGCAAAATAGCTGTTTCTTCAGTTTCTCCTCCCACATTCCCAGCAGCAGGAGATATGCACCATCAGTGTTGGTACAAAACACCAGACAGAAACTTGGAGCCTCTGACAAGGAGCTCTTGCTCGTCCTCCCTGGCAGCATCCAAGTGAGTGCAGAGCCCACAGCCCCTCCTGAGCCCAGCCAGCCCAGCCTGATGGCTGCTCTGTCACTCTGAGCAGCTGGACAGGCAAGGAATCACACAGAATCCCAGAATCACTGGGTTGGAAGAGACGTTCAAGACCACCGAGTCCAACCCAGCCCCAACACCTCAACTCAACCCTGGCACCCAGTGCCACATCCAGGCTTTGTTAAACACACCCAGGGATGGTGACTGCACCACCTCCCCGGGCAGCCACTCCAGAACTTTATCACCCTTGCTGTAAAAACTTTTTCCTGATATCCAACCTGTATTTCCCTTGAAGGAGGGAAGGTTTGGAGCTGTGCTGGCTCCCGTCCCACCAGCTCAGGCCAAGGTTACAACTCCTCGTGTCTGGTTTTTGTAAACATGCTACTGGTGGAGCACTGCTGTGCTGGGTGGGAATCCCTCTGCACCTCACTCCCAAAATTACTGTCCTCCTTCTGCAGCCACTTTCTGTTGCCACCCCTGAGCGTGCCCCAGCCCCCCTGCGTGCCCTGGGGCACCTCTGTCCTGAGCGGCGTCCGGGTGAGCTGAGCAGATTCCCGGATTTTGCTTGGAGAGGGCTCAGCCAGGACAGCCCTGTGCGCTCCAGGCTTGTGGCTGGAAGGACAAAGTCCCCTGTGCAGGTGACACGGCTCGTCTGGCAGCCCTGAACCCTTGCACTGAGCACACCTCCCACGCTGCCGGGCGCTCGGCCAGGAGCTGCGCCCACACGGAGCCCACACCACCAGCAGGAAAGAAATCAGCTTCCTGATGGCATGGGGCTCCTCTGGGTTCTGGGATTTCTTTTTTTTTCTAACCCCTCTCTTCCTCTTTTTCTTGACTGATTTTCCAGTTTGCCGCCAGATTTCATTCTTACTCTTTTTTTTTTTTTCCTCAGCAAGAAGCTTGCCCACATCCTTCCTGATTGCCTTAAAAAGCCTTATCCAGCTTGTAAATAAACATCTAGAAAAGCCAAAGCTCTAATGATAGCTGTTAATGCTTCACTATAAAACATCACACAGGTGCTGACAGCAGCTAAATGCTGGCTTGGGCAGCTCTTGTGCTGCTTTCTGCAATGCTCTCCACACCTTACCAGAATTAATGTATTTTTACACTGCTGCTGGTCCTGGAAGTCCCAGGATGTGTAGCAGGAGGGGACTGTGCAGCTCTGGGACCCCACTCTCTCTGCTCAGTGCCACTCTTTGCCCAGATCCTGCCTCAGAGGGGATGTCCTGGCCTCTCTCTCCACCTGCTCCCAGCTTGGACCTCGCAGGTGTGTCCAGATGATGATGATGATGATGATGATGATGATGATGATGATGATGATGAGGAGGAGGAGGAGGAGGAGAGTTCAAAGAGGCAGCGAGCTGGCTGTACACAAGTGGCTGCAGATAAGGCCCAGACGGTGATTCAGGTGGGGCATGGTTCAGGTGATGAATGAGGGCTGCTCCCTCTCCCTCTGCTGAAACCTTTGCTGCTGCAGACTGAGAAATGGAAAGCCAACTTGGTCTGTGCTCCCAGCCAGCTCTGAGGACAAGGCTGCTCCCTGTCCTGCCTTTACTCACAGGTCAGGACCTCAGGTGTTAAGCCTCACTTCTGAGGCGGCTCATGAAGCAGATTTATGGAAGCCAGGGAGAGCTGTAAAAGTTGGCACAGCCTTGGCCTTTCCTTTCTGCATCTGCAAGAAGGTGCTGCCCGGGGAATTGCTGCCTTGTAAAGGGGTCTGGCCCCAGCTGCCACCCTCTGCCTGTCCTGCTCCCCCTGGCAGGGGTGGTCCCTCACCCCGTGAGCATCTCCTCGGTGCCCTGGCAGCAAGAGAAAATTCCCTCCCTCAGAGCTGTGCCTGTGTCACACAGGGGGACACAGCAGGTCCTGGCTGTGGGGAGCACAAACAGGCTTTTACACCAGGCTGGGTTTGAGTGGGTTGCAGAGTCCTGCAGCAAGGCCAACAAGACCAAGAGTATCAAATTGTGCTCCTCAAACCAGCACAGGCTTAGTCACCTTCTCTGGGTTGTTTTGGAAAGTGTGAGGGAAGAGCTTGGCTGGAGTGATCTCGTGGTGTCAATCCTCTCTCAAACTCTGGCCAGTCCTAGACTTTCCCAGGGGGCTCTCAGCCTCCAAACCTGGAGGTGAAGGCCAGGTCCATTTGGGTGCCTTCATTCTTGCTGACATCTTTTCAGTGTATGATGTGTGGGTGTTACCACAGGAGACACTCAGGGGGAAGAGCTCCCACTCTGGTGACTGCCAAGGAGGGTTTCCAGTGGGCAGTGGAAGTTTTCTCCAGCTTTGTACCCCTCCATGCTGCTTTCTGGCACTGCAGGGCAGGAGGAGAATACCTGCAGAGTGGAGCAGCTGATGCTCAGCCCCCAGGCCACGGGGCCAGTAGGAGAGGGGAGGCCACCCCTGGTGCCCAAAGGGTCATTTTTGTCATTTTCCCTTAGCAGTGGGTCACTGCAGGAGCTTAGGCCTGGACATCTTCCTTGCTGAGCTCCTGCCTCCCCTTTTGCACTGAAAATTAAAAAAAAAAAAAAAAACCCAAAACATTTCTGGACATTATAAGCAGCCTGTAACAAGTTTTGTCAGGTTTTGACGACCTTCCAGACCTTAGCTGAGTAGAGGGGCTGGCAAAGATGCACAAGCACACACACAGTGCTCCTGCAGGTCTCTCTGCATGCTCTGAGTCTCCAGGGAATGCTGACTGGGAGGGATGGATGCTATTCTTAGAGGGCAAGAAAGAGGCTTCGTGCTCCAGAGAGGCTTCAGCTTGCAAAGGCTTGTTCTTCCATCATCCCTTTCAAATAAGTTGAGGGTTGATGTAACTGTCAAAGATAATTACTGGAACAGGCTTGCTTTTCTCAGAAAGATGATACTCCTTCAAAACCAGCTTCTTCTGAAAACACTTTGCAGACAATAAAAGGTTGTTGGCTGCTATTAAGTCCTAAACATTATCTACCTGCTGCAGACCAGGGGCACAGGAGCAGCAGGGGTTCAGACTCCATGGCAGGGGCATGGCTGCTCCTCTGCTGCCTCCCTGGGGCTTCCGCGGCGCCTCTGACCTTGGGGAAGCCTCACCTGGCCCAAACTCTGGCTCCAGGTCTCCAGGTTTGCTCCCATGGTGTGGGGCTCCCAGATCCTGGATGCCCTTCTTTCCAAAGGAGGTTGGGTTTGGGGTGGAAGGGAACTTAAAAATCATCCCATCCCACCCCTGCCATGGCAGGGACACCTCCACTGTCCCAGGCTGCTCCAGCCCCAGTGTCCAACCTGGCCTTGGGCACTGCCAGGGATCCAGGGGCAGCCCCAGCTGCTCTGGGAATTCCATCCCAGCCCCTGCCCACCCTGCCAAGGAACAATTCCTAATTCCCAATATCCCATCCTGTCCCTGCCAATATCCCATCCCATCCCAATTCCCAATTCCCAATCCCATCCCATCCCCATTCCCAATTCCCAATTCCCCATTCCCAATTCCCAATCCCATCCCAATTCCCAATATCCCATCCATCCCTGCCCTCTGGCAGTCTGAAGCCATTCCCTGTGTCCTGTCCCTCCATCCCTTGGAAATTGTCTCTCTGCATCTCTCTTGCAGGTTCCCTTCAGGTACTGAATGGCCACAACTAGCCAAACATAAATTTAAAAGTTGTTCATAAATATGTATGTTCATACATTCTCTATTTTTTTCAAGGCATGTTTATTAATATTGTTGAATACTCAGTCTTTGTGTTTACTCACCCCTACACACTTCTGAAGCAGTTAAGTGAAAAAAAGTCTGATTTCAATTAAAAAAAAAAACAAACAAACAACAGAGAGGAAGAAGTTATCCCTGTACTATAGAACCTTGTAAGTTGGTAGGTTTTCAGTGCCAAATTACTTTTTTTTTTAGCCAACATGGAAACCTTTTTTCCAGTGGGTTGGCTGAGATTTTGCTTGAGGAATTAACTGTGCCAACTCAGTTGCCACAAACATTTATCTCTTCTCCCTCCAGGACCACGGGGTATTCCATGATCCACACTGGCACCAAATGGGTGGAAAAGCTGAACTCACTTCTAAACCTGTTTTAACAAAGGAGCAGCACAGACTGGGTCTATTAAATTAAATTAAATGTGACCAGGGATAATCCAAGCCCTGACACCACAAGGCACAGACCAGCCCGTGTCTGTGCTGCTGGACTGGCTCACCACCCAAAACAAGGTGGCTTTGTGCAATCCACCCTTTGGGAACAGCCCCTGAAATGCTCTAACTGCCAAATCATGCCCAAAAGTTATTTGGGGTTAGTGCTGGCAGCACCAAATTTAGGTCAGGAAGCATCTCTTTACCAAAATAAGGGATCTCTTTGCAGGGCCTGATAATGCTTGAGGGCGTTGTCATAATCTTGCATCTTCTGACCAGTACAGGGCTTAAATCTTCAGCTGATGGGCAGCATGTGGGGCATTTAACCTGATTTTCCACACCCATTTACCCCAACTTCTGTCAGTGCATTGTGCAGGGAACTGGTGCTGCCTGGAGCGCTGCCAGCACAGGCACAACCTCACATCACAAAATCTCTTCCTGGTTAGGTGGTGCCTTTCCATCTGGAAAGCTGAAATACTTGGAGTTCACAAAGTCTGCGTGAAAGAGAAGTCGTCGTATCTCCAGGAGCTGCACTCAGGGTGAGCTGCAGTGGGAAAAGTTGGCATTACTGGAATTCCCTTATGAAACAACAACATTTCCCCTGGCCCCTGCAAAAGAAAAAAAAAAAAAAAAAAAATTGCTGTTCTGTGTTAGCCGCTTCCTCAGAGCCAGAAGTTCATCCCCAGAAGTTTTATCTCCCTGATATATTTGTGGAATGAGTGCAAAAGAGATTCTCAAGTAAAATGCTTCTGATTTGCTCCTCCATTACCCTGCTGCATCATCATAAACCCAGGGGTCACCAGGAGGACCCACTGAGCTCTACATGGGTGGAGAATAATTTGGAGCAGACAGGGGCACGTCCTTGCTTCATCCCCTCAGGGAATGAGGGACTGGAGGGAAGTGAGCGTGGGCACAGGAATGAATGCACACAAACTTGCTTTTATTTAATTTAGCCAGGAAACAATGAACTTCTGCTCCACCAAAACAGTGAGATCCAAAGGCAGTTTTCAGCAGGAATACTGGGACAACTTCTTTCCAGCCCTGGATGGTTTCTGAGTTGAGTTTGTTATTTTTTCTAAGGGATATTATGTGAAATTCTAGTAAGGGAGCGTATACCAAGCAGTCCACAGATCTCAAGTCATACATTCCTACTGGCAACCTAGAGATGAAAGGTTTGGAAATCTGTCCTGAGCTGTTTTCTGGATTTCTTGGCATCAGGATAATTCAGTTGGGAATGTCAAGGGTTTTGCTAAATAGCTGCTGGAAGGACTCAGCAGCTGAAAACCCTGCTTCAGTCAGCAAACCAAACAGCAAACCAAACATCACATGAAAAGCAAAACCAGAAGTTAATCAGAAGCAAAATAGGATGTCCTGACCGGGAATTCAACCCTGCCCCATGATAGTTTGGTATCACATCTGCAGCTGAACTGCACAGAACATTTTACCCCTAACTCCTGTGTCAGAATCCACTGAGCACTAAAATGTAGGAACATTTTTCCTCACTTCTGCTTTGGTCTGTGAAAGTACCATGAGCTGAAGTCTGCAGAAGAAAGAAATCTGCCTCTTTTGCTTTAGATTTCATTATTTTCACTTTTTTTTTTTTTTCAGAGTTATGTAAGATTCTTTTACTTCTGGAGTAACCACTTGATTTAAAAAAAAAGAAAAAAACAAACAGAACAAAACACCATTTGCCTCCTAAAATCATTCATTTCTGTAAGGTCACATCACACTACGTGGAAGCAACTCCTAGTAAGATCAATTCACACAAATTACATGCAGGAAAAAAACGATAAAAACATTGGCTCTTATTGTTGCTCTCCCCCTCGCCTGCACTCCCCACGGCTTGACATTTGTTAATGGTTTTTCTTGACTGAGTTTTCTCTCAGGCAGTCTGGGAAGAGTTTCAGCTTTGTCCTCCACTGTGCCCATGCAAGGACTCTTGGAGGGAGGTGCTTAGAAAAAATGTGGAAGGAGTTTTCCAGGGTCAGAAAGGCTGATCCAGCTGGGCTGAAGCTGGACTTGTTTGTGTCAGGAATCCTTTTGGGAAGCAGACTCACAGGTAGCTTTTGAGAGGCTCAGGAGATCTTTAGTTTAATTTCCATGACAAAAAAAATGTTTCTGGTATTTTTATGACCTTGGTTTCTGGTCACCTCTGGTTGACACCTCAGATGTTCTTGGCTTCCACCTGAGCTGACTACCTGAGAGGTGAATCACAGCCTAGTTTCACCTGAGGGCAGGTTTCAAAGAAAAGTCCCTTGTCTGGAGGTTTTTTGTTGCTCTTGGGTATTACAGTGAGAAATGAGTTAGACAAAGAAAGCCACCCTAATCCCCCACAGGTTAAAGAGCGTGTCTTGTGGGTGCAAAAGTGGATTAGAACTCTTCATGAGGGACATGGAGACAGGAAAAAAGTGTATTTCCTAAAGAGTTTGTGTATGGTTGCAGGTTTTTTTCCTTTTTGAAGTTCAAACCATTTGTGTAACTTGCCTTGAGACATCACATTTATGGCCCAGCCCCGGGCAGTTTCTTTGCCCTGCTATTTCATAGTGAAGTACTTCTGTTTCACAATGGTTTAACACACAGGGCTAGAAGTGACCTGGTACTTGTCCTCAGCAGAATTTCAGTCAAGCTCCTTGTGCTGAACCACTCAGCTCTGCAGCCAAGAGAAGAGCACAGGAGTGTCCCCCTCAAACAGTGGCAGCAATTTTCAGTGACGAAGCTCTGAAATGAGATTCAATGCACGGGCAAATCTGCCTCTGCTTTGCTTTGCTTTGTAGGAAATGTTTGTGACTCAATAATCCATTTGATTCGTGATCCTTAACTGGAATGAAACAGACCGTGCAATCCACAAGCTGCTTTTTTTATTTCCTTGTCCTCTCCCTTTTCCTTTGAGCCAGCACGGCTGCAGCACTAGCAGAGCTCGTGGCATGTTGTGAGCTGCCCCAGCAGATGCATCTGCAATAAATGTGTGTCCCATCTTCCCAACAACAGCTGATTATAATTTCCCCCCTTATCATGAGGCATTTGTCAGCCTTTGGAATCCCTGGCTGACAGGGGTCTGGGGGTGATGGATCACAGTGGCTGTCTAGGCCTGATTCAGAGAAAGATGTTGACACACACGGCTCATTTCTGAGCAAAGTAGATTTTTATGGGACGTGGGATCCTGTTGCCTTGCTGCACCCTTCAATCTTGTGACAGAAGTGATCCAGGACCCTACTGACACAGGGTTTGGATTCAAAGTGCAGCACAGATGCTCCTGCTGTTTGATTTGCTGCCCCAGTGGAAGCTAGTGCAAGAATGAAAGCAAAGAGCACTTCTGCCATGTGTGTTGTGGCTTCTGCTGGCTGCTCTGCCCTGTCCAGGTGGACCCCAGCACAAGGAATGTGCAAACTGTGCTCACCTGGGAGTGCCACCTCTGCTGGTATTTCTCCTCTTGTCCCCACTATCAGCAAAGCAGAGGGCTTGATCTGTGATTAGATATCTTAATTGTCTTCCTATTGCCTCTTCAGGTGAGGCTGCTCTTGAGTTGGGCAATGGTGCCATAGCCAAGTGTCTGGAGCTGGCAAGCTGCCTGCTCCTTGCAGCACCTGCAAATTCCCTGGGTGTCTGGAGGGTGAGTAATTCACAGGGGTGGATGGAGATGGGGGTTTCCACCCATTACAGAATCACAGAACAGGCTGAGTTGGAAGGGACCCACAGGGATCATCGAGTCCAGCTCCTGCTCCTTCCCAGGACCATCCCTAGCAGTCACAGCCTGTGCCTGAGAGCGTTGTCCAAACATGAGCTCTGTCAGCCTTGCTACTGTGATCCCTTCCCTGGGGACCCTGTTCCAGAGCCCAACCACCCTCTGGGTGAGGAACTTTTTCCTGATATCCAACCTGAACCTCCCCTGACTCAGCTTCAGGCATTTCCCTGTCGTGACAGAGCAGAGATCAGTGCCTGCCCCTCCTCTTCCCTCACAAGGAAGTTGCAGACTGCAATGAGGTCTCCCCTCAGCCTCCTCTTCTCCAGGCTGAACAGACCAAGTGCTCTTCACACAGCTTCCCCCCAAGGCCTTTCACCACCTTCATTGCCCTTCTTTGGACACTCTCTAATAATTTAATGTCTTTCTTATATTTTCTTTATATAAGGTGAGGTCATCCCAGCCCAGAGCAGAGTGGGACAATCGCTCCCTGTCCCAGGCAGTGATGCTGGGCCTGGTGCCCTGAGGACACGGATGTCCCTCCTGGCTCCCAGGGCACTGCTGACTCAGATCCAGCTTTCCATCAACCAGGACGCCCAGGTCCCTTTCCATGGCACTGCTCTTCAGTATCTCATTCCCCAGTGCTGGTTTTTGGCTTCTTTTCTGCCTCTGTCAAGGTTGGGATTGAAGCTCTCTAGACAATATTTCGTGTTCAGACTCAAGTGTTTATTATTTCTTATCTATATCACAGACTTACAAGGTGTGAGTTCTGCAGTATTTCACTAACAAGCTACAAAATGGCTAACTATCTTTCTCTACAAGGTCTTTTAAGGCTAAACTACCTAATTAAGAAATGACACTTAAATTATTTCCACTTTTAACCCAATAAATAATTTCTTGTGTCCCGCAATGGGGACTTTTCTAATTACAAAACACTACTCTAACCCATGAAGAAGAAGGACTAGCTACTGCTTTAAAACCTCTATCTTGTTTTATATCTATTCCTGCATTCTAAACCCTTAAACTCTGAGTTTTCCACCCTGTGATATCACACTCTTCTGTTCAAACTCCACACCCACATTCTCAGTTCTATCATTCCATTTTGGAAGCTTCTCCACAGCCTCAGGTCAAGCACAGTGCTTCCTTGGGGGTCAGTCTGTCAGCACACAAAGTCTAAAGTTCTCAGCATCTAGGACTCTTAACATCTTGGTTTGTGCAGAATTTGGCATTTTCCCTTGCTGAATTTCATACTGCCCCAGATCATCCTCTGTGACAGCTTTGAGTCCTTTGACAACTCCACTGCTCCCAGAAAAACTCCATCCAGCCCTGAGCTCACAGGGACATCTCCTGCCAGGCTGGAGCACCAAAACCAGCTGCCTATTTCCATCCAGCACCACGTGCTGAGTTTGGCTGCTGGAGGCCTGATTTTGGTTTAGAGCCAAGGGCTTGCATTATCCCACTCAGAATTTTGTCCACAAGTGTGAGCCCTGCAGTGTTGGAACCCTGGATGCTGAGAATTTTAAACTTTCTGTGCTTAAAGGCACAGACCCACAAGAGAACACTGCATTTGACCTGAGGTCATGGAACAGTCTTTAAAAATTGATTAATAGCACTGGGATTGCGGGTGTGTGGTTGGTTAAAAGTGTGTAATATCACAGGGTGGAAAACTGAGAGTTTGGGGGTTTAAATATAGAAATAAATATGAAGCAAGATGGAGGTTTTAGGGCGGAGGCAGGTTGTTCTTCTTTACCTTCTTCCTTCTTCTTCACCTTCTTCCTTCTTCTTCACCTCCTTCTTCCTTCTTCTTCATGGGTTTGGGTGATGTTTTGTAACTGGACAGAAAAGTCTGCATTGCAGGCTTCGAGGGATCAGTTATTGGGTTAAAAGGGAAAATAATCCAGGTGTCATTTCTTAATTGGACAGTTGAGTTTTAAAAGACCTTGTAACAAGAATCAGTTAGCCATTTTGTGCCTTGCTAATGAAAAAGCTGCAGAACTCACGGCACTGAGGCTGTAACATAGATAAGAAATAATAAACACCCGAGTCCCAACATGGAATGCCGTCTCAAGTGCCTTCAATCCCAACCCAGAGAAATGGATACTGCAGCTTGTTCCTGAGCTGATCTGGAAGAGGAAACACTGCACGTGTGGTCTCAGCCTGGCACGGTGTCAGGAGCACTCCCCTGGCCAGTGGTTGTGGTGTAATTGTGTGATACACGCCCCAAACACAGAAATCCAGCGCTGCAGGCAGAGTTGCGCAGCCTCAAAATTGCACCTATTAAGGGTGAGATTGCCATGAAACTCAACAGGAAACTGCAAGAGTACAGACACTTCCAGAAACAAAACCTGCCCCCTTTTTCTTGAAATGTCATTGCTTCTCAAGGCATGGAAAAAATGAGGATTAGGCAGCGGTGTCTCTTTAATGAGACGTCAAATGATCTTGAGCAACAGCGAGAGTTTCGTGTTTGGGCATCGCTCTGGATGTTTGGTAGGAACAGTTTATGGAAGGTCTTTCCAGGCATTTGCACAAACAAAGCTCCATTAAATTGCATTCCAAGCTGAAGCCTCTGTTTGGTGAGAAAAGCAGGGAGAATTTAGGGGAATCAGAGAAGCTGTGCTGGGTGTGAGGAGAGAACAGCAAAAGAAAGGGTCAGGGGGTGTTTCTGCCTCACTTTTCAGTGTAATGCTCCATAAATTCAGGCTCCTGTTGGAGGGTTGTAGGTTGTGTCACTGTCACCCCAGAGAAGGCCAAAGCTCTAAGACAGTCCCAGGGCTGCCTTTCCTGCTCAAAGAGAAACAGGGGCCAACCTGATCTCACAATCTGATGTCAGACCTATCACGTCATCTCTTGGATTTCCTTGAACTGAATTTTCCTTGAACTGATTCTCATCTGAGCCTGAGCACATCAGCTGAAAAAACCCCTTCCTGTCGTGATGATGGCATTTCTAGAGGTGAAGAATCCAGTACACAACATGAAGTGTTGTTTCCATTGGTTATGAAAAATGTGCTTATTTTTCCACAGAACACTCATATCTGGCATTAATTGTTAGACACTGAGTTTTGTTGAATCTTTATCAGCTACTCCATGATCAGATTTGCATTTTCCAGCGATCCACTTTCTACCATACAGCTCAGGAGTGTTTATGTGGAGTTCATCCTGTGAACAGAGACTATTTCCAAGAGCCTGGAGTGACAGGACAAGGGGGAATGGCTTCAAACTGACAGAGAGCAGGGTTAGATTGGATTTTAGGAAGGAATTGTTTCCTGCGAGGCCCTGGCACAGGGTGCCCCAAGAAGCTGTGTCTGCCCCTGGATCCCTGGGAGTGTTCAAAGCCAGGATGGATGACCCAGAGCAGCCTGGGCTCATGAAGATTCCCTTCACCCAGTTGGAACTGGATGATCTTTAGGGTCTTTTCCAACCCAAACCATTCCATGATTCTAGGATTGTGCACAACTATTCTAGAAAGAAACATCATCATGGTCAAAGTTTCTTCTTCCCTAGCCCAATTTGCCCCCCAAGCTTTATCATTTTACACTCAGTTGCCTTGAGTTTATGGAGTTCAGCTTCCCAGCTGTCCCTGTATCAGGAATCTGTCCTCTCTGTTCCCCTCCCTGATGATTAGCAGCTCTCAGAAATAATCCACAAGGCTGAGTTTTCTGCACCAGACTCGTTTCCCTCCCAAAATTTCAGGAAGAATTTCAGGCTGCCCGGGGAGGTGGTGGTGTCCCCATCCCTGGAGGTGTTCAGATGTTCCCCAGGGAGCACCTTGGATGTCTCTGAGCTTTGTGCACTCCCTGAGGTGGCCTCTCCTGCCATATCCAGAAGTTTGAGTTCCAGGCTAGAACACAAATTTCACAAATATTTCTGAGAATCAGTTCTGTTTGGTCACAGTGTGTTTCATTTCAGGAATGGGATGTTTTCCAAGCTGATAAACTTTCCAAGCCTGGAAAACACTAAAAATGTTTGTAATTGTGAGTTTACCCTTGCCTTTGAATCCAAATCCAGACAATTTTCCTGTTGGTAATTCTTTGTGTAGTGGGATTGAATTTGTGGATAATAATAGGATTTTTTGATTTTTCCTCCTGAAACTTCAAATAGGAAGGCACCAATAATAAAATAATTGCAAACCTGACTCACCAAGCTAAAAAGCAGATTTAGCACTCTGCAGATCTAAGGAGAAAACCCAATTAAAAATCCTCCTGCTATCTGTTGAGATTTTCAATTGTGAGTTGCTACACAGTTGTTTATTTCCTTTTAAATAAGCAAACAATCAAAGAGCAGACTACTTCACTAAATGAAATTTTTCAGTGTTTGTTTGTCTTTCTCCATAGAAATTCAGGCCTTGTCCAGACTTGAGACTTGTAACAAGGACTGATTTCATATCCTGAGAGAGGAGAAAGATGAGCACAGCCGAGGTAGGGAGATGCTGTTAGCACTTCCATGGGTTGAGCCTTGGTTTTATTTCTTTCCCATCAGTAGGAAAGCCAATTTGCATTAGAATTGAAGACATGATGAAGCAAGTAATTTGTTTCTTTATTTCCCATAAATATGTCACATTAAAATGTAAAGCTTAAACTGCTTTGTACATGGCAAGAACAAACAGCCCATCTCCAGCAAGGGAAATATGTAAACCACCTTATCTTGGTTTTCATGCACTGCTAAGTAATTCAAATGAGAGGGTGATACACATCAAGCATTCTTAGTTTAAAACAGAAGAATTAAAACTTTTTTTTGGTGTTGTTTTGATGGCTTTTTTCCCCCACCCCCAAACACACAGTTTCCTTTTGACCAGATAAAACCTTTCATTCATAAAGTATGGGATGTTCTGTTTTCAGTTCTCATTTTGGGCAAAGCCAGGGAGGGACAGAAATGTTGAGATGAAAAAGCAGACCTTTCAGTAGAACATTTTGAAACCTAAGACTACAAATACATCCTCTATGTTTCTTTGGTTTTTTTGTTGTTTTTTTTTTTTTTTTTCCCCCAGCTGAAACAGGGACAAGTCTGGCACAAATCTGAATAATCTAAACTGGTTTCATATGCTTTTTTTTAACAGATAAACATTCAACCAAGCAAGGTCTCCTGCTCACAAAGCATCTTCCCTAGGAGTGCTGCATTTAAAAACACCTAAACTTCAGAGCCTGACACTACAGGTAAGAAAAAAGCAGCCTTAAAACAATTTTTAAAAACCCTTAAAATATTATAAGCAGCTTCTCCATGTGACTGTTGAATGTCTAGCCAGGTTTTCTGTGTGCTGACACACATGGTTGCTCAAGAGCTGAGCACTTGTTCCTGCCATGCAGGCCTGCCAAAGCCAGAATAGTGAGGACATTCACAATACAGTGATGTAATCTTCTCCCACATTTTGTAAATGTGGTTTTCTGTTGCAAACTTCCTTGGTTTTTAATAGTAAAGCAGCAGTGTTGAGTGTGTAGAGGCTGTGCTGCAACGCTGAACCCCTTTCCTAGCAGCTCAGCTGGGATTTCATAACCCGGTGGAGAACTCTGTGTTCACACCCATGACTTCACCCGGGGACCACGTTTGGTTCCTCTATTTATTTCTGGGGACAGGGTGAGCAGCACTGCTCGCCTCCCTTTGCAGGGGATGATGGCTTGATAGCCAGCCCTGAAATCCAAGGGGATGAAGGGTTGTCCTGTGGCAGCAACTTTCTCTCTCTCTCAGGATTTTTCATAGATGTGCACAGAGAGAAAGAAAGATAAAACAATTTCTATTTCTGCTCCTTGTTTTCCCCATGTGGAATGTGTTTGGAGAATTGTTTACCTGGGGTGAGTGCTTGGTTGGATTCTGGTGAGGATTGTTTGAGCCTGGTGGCCAATCCAACCCACCTGTGGCTGGGCTCTCAGAGAGGGGCACGAGTTGTGAGGAGTTAGATATGGTAGTTAGAAAAGTAAATATGTAGTTTTAGTATCTTCCTTTAAATAGTATATTAATGTATTATAGCATAGTTATAATAAAGAAATCATTCAGCCTTCTGAGCTGGAGTCACACATCAGCATTTCTCCCCACTGGGCTCACCTGCATTTTACAACATTGTCCCATGCACAGATGAAAAAGAGCAGGGAAAAGCATCCACAGGGACACTTTCTGTGCCAGTTCATGCTCCCTCTTCCCTCCTGTTCCAGGCTCAAAAGGAAAGCTGGAGCTATTTTTACTTTGGGCTTTTCTATGTGGGAGAATGAATCAGAAAAGCAGCAGTGCAGTATTGCCTGTGGCATCCCCTAGCTTTGTTTATCCCATCCTGGGAGCAGAGTTACTCCAGGGTGCAGGTCCCAGATGATGTCTGAGCTCTGCTTTAGGATCTGATTGTTTCCCTCCTTGCAGACAGAGGCTCTACACAGTCCTCCAAGAGCTCTGGGAGCTCGAGCAGCCAGAGGCAGTCCCTGTCCCCTCTTCTCCCCCCATGCTTGCCAGGAAGGAGCTGGGTTGACTGTCAGGGACTGATAAGGTGCTCTGGGTGTTTCCTGGATGGAGCTGCTCTGATTTATAGCCTGGCCAAAGAGGCTGCTAAGGACCAGCTCTCTTTTATTTCTCCTGCCTCCCACACACAGGAACAAGGAACAATAAAGATCATGACCCTCTTTCCACTGGCATTCCCGGCCCCTCCTGTGCTGTCCAGAAATGGGAGAAAAAAACCTTGTAGGAAATGAGGAGTCAAGTGGTGGCCCAGGGCAGGGAAAGGTTTTGCCAGGCTGCAGTGACAAGGCAGAAGCCACGTTCTCCCTGCTCCCTGCCTTTAGTGTTTGCAGATCCTCGACTGGAAGAGTCTGGGACTTAAAACCAAAGCAAAAGAGCTTCTATGAGCAATGTGAGAGTCATAGAACCATAGAATCATGATGGTTTGGGCTGGAAGGGACCTCAAAAGTCATCCAGTGCCACCCCTGCCATGGCAGGGACACCTCCCACTGTGCCAGGCTGCTCCAAGCCCCAGTGTCCAACCTGGCCTTGGGCACTGCCAGGGATCCAGGGGCAGCCCCAGCTGCTCTGGGCACCCTGTGCCAGGGCCTCCCACCCTCCCAGGGAAGATTTTTTCCCTAATATTCAGTCTAACCCCACTTTCTGTCAGTTTGAAGCCATCCCCCCTGTCCTGTCACTCCATGCTCCTGCAAGGGAAGTCAGTCCCTGCTGTGAAGGAACTGCAGGAATGCAGCTGCAGGGCCAAGTTCCTTTTCTGGGGAGCTGGGGGAACTTTCACCCAACACCACCTCTGCTGCTGCACTGGGGACTTGCAACAGCAGCAGAATCTCACTCGGATCTCAGCTGGATCCTCTGCAAATCCCTCTCAAGCAGAGGGAAACGCAGGGACAGTAATTGGCATGGAGCAGCAGCTCGGCTGTGCTGGTGACAGAAGATTCTGTGGGAGTTATTAAGGGGCTGTTGTTAAGGTATTACTAATAATTTTCAGAATCATTTCCATTCCTATTCTTCCCCTGACAGCCTGCAAGTGCTGTGGGTCCTTTTAAAGCCATTCTGCCTGCGAAGAGTTTATTGTTTTATTTGATACGTTGCTTAGGGACAGCTCGGCACCTCCTGTGCTTTATTTCCCCTCTCCCTTCAAAGAGTGAGAGCATTTTAATATTTCTTGGAGAAAAATGGATGTAATAAAACATGAACATCTCGGGCCCAATCTGGCTGCAGTGGAAAGCTCTTCCCTGAGAGGCTGTTCCGTGCTGGCTTTTCCGGTTGCTGTGCTCTGCAGAGAGCTGGAAGCACCATCCCGCTTCCCATAAACATCTTTCTCCTTCTAGTGGAAAGCTTTGCTCACTTAGGATGGCAGGATGGAGCAGAGATGGACCTCTGTGGTCCGCACTGATGGGTTTTTGGGTTTTTTTTGAATGAGTCACTGCACATGGCTGAGCTGGGTAAAGTCACACGATGATGGTCAAAATTGCCCAAGCGCTGAAGTTACCACTGGCAGGGGACATTTCATAGAAACATGGAATGGTTTGGGTTGGAAGAGACCTTAAAAGTCATCCACTTCCACCCCTGCCATGGCAGGGACACCTTCCACTGCCCCAGGCTGCTCCAAGCCCCAGTGTCCAACCTTGGGCACTGCCAGGGATCCAGGGGCAGCCACAGCTGCTCTGGTCACCTGTGCCAGGGCCCACCCACCCTCATGGGGAACTATTTTTTTCCTAATATCCCACCCAACCCTGTCCTCTATCAGCTTAAGGCCATTCTCCCTTGACCTGTCCCTCCAGGCCTTGTCCCCAGTCCCTCTGCAGCTCTCCTGGAGCCCCTTCAGGCCCTGCCAGGGGCTCTGAGCTCTCCCTGGAGCTTCTCCTCTCCAGGTGAGCACCCCCAGCCCTCCCAGCCTGGCTCCAGAGGGGCTCCAGCCCTGGAATCAACTCAGTGGCCTCCTCCACCCTCATTCCAACATTCCACATCAGTCTCACAAGAGCAGAGTAGGGGGGGAGAATCAGCTCCCTCAACCTGCAGTTTGGCACTTGCAGTTTGGAGTCCTCAAGGTTTGTTAAACATCCAGGTGAGGGCAAGGCCACCAGTGAGAACTGGCTGTGCTGACCCCTGGAGAAGTGACCTCATGGAAGCCACCACGAGACAAAAGAGCACTGAGTGAGTACCTGGGTGAGGTCTGCACAGGGATCCTGCAAGGGCAATGGAAAATCCCCCATTTATGAGTGTGGCAGCAACTTTCTTCTCTCTCTCAGGATTTTTTTCATAGAAGAGCACAGAGAGAAGAAAGAGAAAACAATTTAAACAATTTCTGTTTCTGCTCCTTGTTTTCCCCATGTGGAACGTGTTTGGAGAATTGTTTCCCTGGGGTGATTGCTTGGTTGGATTCTGGTGAGGATTGTTTGAGCCTGGTGGCCAATCCAACCCACCTGTGGCTGGACTGGGTCATGAGTTGTGAGTTGGTTAGATATGGTAGTTAGAAAAGCAGGTTTGTAGTTTTAGTATCTCCTTTAAATAGTAAATTAATATATTATAGTATAGTTATAACAAAGAAATCATTCAGCCTTCTGAACTGGAGTCAGACATCAGCATTTCTTCCCACCGGGTTCACCTGCATTTACAATCTATGAGCTGCTGCTGGCTGGAGATATTCAAGTGTGGGAAGAGAAACGGGGAGAGCTGTGCAGGCACCAGCTTCACTGTCCACTCCTCACGAGCAGGAATCTCCTTCCCTGTCACAGTCATGGGATGAGGACTCAATCACAGCATTGGGCTTAGCTGGGGATTTTAGAGATTGCTTAAAAACAGGGAATGAAAAGTGTTCATGTGCACGAGAAAGAGGAGGAGAGACCTGTGAATTCTGGAAGGCACTGCCTGTGGAAAAGATACACCCCAAGTCTTTGGAACGTGGCAAAGTCCCTTGAGGAGAAAGTGGAATTTTCCCTACATAAAAAACAATGGTTGTATGTGTTTTAAAAAAAAAAAGGGGGGGGGGGGGGGAAATTGGGAAGCCAGGAGGCGTAGAGCCCTGATGAGGAAGAAAAGGAGCGTTGTGCACAGGACATTGGGGGAACTGTTCCAAACCAGGCCATCCTTAGGCAGAGATGTCCCTGCTGGCTCAGCAGTGGCTCCAGGGAGAACTGGCTGTGGGATGGGCAGTGTGGGAGAAGGGGATTTGGGACTCACTCCTGGCTTCAGTAAGAAGCGTGTTCCTGGCATCTCCCAGGGCTGGCACTCAGGATGGGGAAAACAAACAAACAGGTCTGTTCAAAGGCATGTAGGAGGAATGATATTTCTCTTGGAAGAGCTCCTCTTTTTCCACAGGGGAAAAAAAAAAAAAAAAAAAGCAAGCACCCTGCAAGAGAATGAGAGCTCCCTGTGAATGGCAGGAAGCTAAATGGGAGAACTGCATCTGCTGGATTAATCTCTGCCTTCTGTCAGGGGAAAAAAGAAAAAAGTTAGACAAAGAAATGAAGTTTGATTCAAGATACAGCAGGCCAAAGACAGGCAGCCAAGCAGGAATGGGTTTATTTGGCTTAAGAATCATAGAATGATTTGGGTATGAAGGGACCTTAAACCTCATCCAGTTCCAACCTCCTGCATGGGCAGGGACACCTTCCACTATCCCAGGCTCAAACATCCAGATGAAGGAGAAGGGGAAATACTGCCCTGGACTTTTAACCTGCAGCTATTTCATGGAAAACACTTTCCTGCCTTTCTGCACTTCACTCAGCTGGTTAAGGTGGGAGATGGGCTCTGGAAACCCTCCTGTGGCAGAGCAATCCCACCCCAGACCATGCAGGTGTGTGAGTTGTACACGGAGCAGGTCAGGAGCTGTGGCTCCATCACTGCCCCCCTTGGTCTCAGGAGGATGAGTCCCACCCTGGTTTTCCAGAAGGAAGGACATGGCCAGCAGCTTTCCAGAGGGATTGCAGGTTTTACCTCTCTGTGTGTTGCCTTTGGCCCCTGGGACAGAAACCCAGGGGTGAGCCAGCCCCATAAACGCTCGAGGTGGGATCTCCTTCTGTTTCCAAACCACATGATTTTGGCTCAGCTGGCCCACCTCCCCCTGAGCTCTGGATTTCCCTCCCCAGCCCAAGGAATGCACAGACAAACCTGTTTTCCCTTATGGCTCTGCTCGTAGTGAAAGACAATAAAGAACAAACAGGTTTGGGGTATGCAGGCTTTAGAGGAATTGTATCAGGACTTTTGCATTTGCTCTCTCATTTTAGGTCATGATGCAGAAAGCCACGGTAAACATCCTATACATGGGATTTTGGACAATTTTTCTAGCTACCTACACAGCAGTTGGGAAAAATATCTTCCAAGCCCCCCACATTTTGCATGTGCAGAGGTTTCATTACATTTATTATACTTGCTATTTATATTTTGTTGAGTTCATCATTCACCTTGTTGTAAATGCCAAGAGAGGTAGAGGCAGAAGGAAGAGAAATGTCAAGCTCTGATGCTTCTTCCCCAAAGCACAGAATTACTTAATAACTCCTTTATTCATACCCAAAAACTTATCACTTGAAAATCTCAATTTGCACGGTGCAAACGATGCTGTTACTGACCAGCATATCTTATTTATTTTTAATAACTTCACTTATTGTGTGGCTGCAGAGGGCACATCACATGGCAAACATTGGACATGAGTTCCTGGCTACCTTTCCCAAAGGCTGTGAGCCCTGGGGTGACTTTTTCACTCTTCTGGCTTACAGGGACACCTTTTATTCCCTCTTTAGCCCTTTGAGCATTCATGTGTCTGGCATATGAACGTTGCTGCAGTCACATGGTGCTGTGAACACAGGGGGGTTCAACTTGTGCTCCACTTCACACAGAGAAATAGAGAAACATGAGACACAGCACAAACTCACATGGCCAAGGTCTGGCAATCCTTTACCCCGTCAAAATTTGGGCCATCCTTGGAAAGGGCATCAAAAGAGCCATGGAAGAGATGGGAGCTAGAAACAGAAGAAGGGCTGAATCCTGCATCCATCCCTTTGGTCCTTGCCATATTAATAGCCAGCAGGGCCAGAAATTCAGGGCTGAGAAACCTCCAGGTTTGCAGATAATGCTGAGTAGGTTCAGTAGCCAAATGCCAGAGTGCTGGTGAGGAACTCCAGGAGGACCTCACAGCACACAAAAAGGTGGCAGGTGAGCATCAGTGTAGGTTAATTTAAAGAAATCCACCCAAGGAAAAATAACCCAAGCTGAGTGTATGTAAAGCTAAAGTTGGAAACAGTAGCTGCCAGGAAATAGATCACTGACAACTCTCTGAAATCATCAGCTCAGTGAGCAGGGACTGCCAAAAAGCCAAAAAAGCATAACGGTGCAGATAAAACAGCTTTGTTCTGCTGCTGAGCACAACATTGGTGTGCCCTCACCTCAGAGCCTGGGTGAGGTGCTGGCCTCCAGTGCTTCAGGACAAGTCAGTAGAGTGTGGTCAAGGGGGCTCCTTCCTTTTATGCTGGACAAGGTGAGAAATCCCAAAGTTAGAAGGAACAGAAACAGGCAGGGCGTCCCTTCCAAGAGGCCAAGCACCGTGAGGGGATGGGGGTTCACTTGGGGAACCACCAGCAGAGAGTGGCCAGGTTTGCTCAATCCTCCTGCCACTGGTGGAGATAAAGGACAAAGCACTGGGGTAAGTGATCCATCATCTGGCCCATCCTCACTCCTCACCTGTACCCGGCTGTGGCACGCAGCTCAGACCTAGGCTGAGTATGAGAATAAGGAGCAGCTGACAGATGTTTCCCAGAAAAGTCCCCTGGACACTGAGCATTTGTAGCTCACAGATTTCCCAGCCCAGAGGTGGTGTTTTACTTGGGATGGAATTCTACTTTTTTTCTTCTTTTTTTTTCTTTTTATTAAAAAAAAAAAAAAAAAAGGCAAATACTTTGAAGTCAAACTCTGTTATTAGAGGTGATATGCCAGCCATGGGGAGGTGCCAGCTGCAAGACCTTATTTTGACTGCTGTCTCATGAGGAAAGCTGGCAGCTGGGAGCACAGGGAGGCATGTCCTGACGAAGGTGAAGAATTCAGCCAGACTGCTTTCAACAGCCTCTTTGATGCTGGGTGGCTGAGAACACAGAGCAGGGCTTTCTGTGTGTGCTGTGACAAAATATCCTTTAATGATTGTCTTCTGGGTCACCCTGGGCTACAGCTTGAACCCCTGTGTGGACCCAGTCCAGTGCAGAAGAGCAGGTTTTCATGGAACAGATCACACAGAATCATTGAGGTTGGAAAAGATCCCCAAAATCATCGAGTCCCAGCTGTGCCCCATCCCCACCTTGTCCCCAGCCCAGAGCACTGAGTGCCACCTCCAGGGATGGGGACACCACCACCTCCCTGGGCAGCCCCTTCCAATGTTTTTGCTTGAACATTTTTACTTCTTCCAAACACACTAGTGTGGGTTGCATGGATCAGGATACTTCTACTTCCATGAAATTTCTTTTTTTTTCTGCTGGGGGAGGAAAATAAGCAACTTTCCTTTAGCCTCTAATTTGGAGCCTTCAATGATCACCCACGCAAGAGACAGCCATGGTTTCAGTCTAAATAAAGAAACAGTTCTGTGTTCAGGGAAAGAAGGCTGCAAATGGGACTTAACCAGGTTGAGAAGACAATTAATGCTCAGCAGCCATGGTGTGAGAAAGGGGGAAAAAAAAAAATCTCACATTCATCGTGACAGCCCATACTTTATTTTCATGCAAAATAAGTAACTCCCTCAGGATCATCTGGAAGGGGATGATCTTTAAGGTCCCTTCCAACCCAAAGCATTCTATGATTCTTCTCCTTCATAGGGGCAAGGAAAACTAAGGCTGAAGGACAAGGAAAAATAAGTCTGCAGCTGTTTAGGGCTGACGAGGGGCCGGCCCTTTCAACTCCTCCCATTTAGAAAGGCCCATTCCCCAAAAAACCCCAAGCCCGTGGTTTTCACATGGGGTCTACACCAAAAGCAACAGCAAGACACAGCTTGGTAGAAAGATCAAGAGGCTTAGGGCCAGCATTATTTAGTGTCTCTATTTTTTAACTTTTTAAACGTGTGGAAATGTTTCTGTATTTCCTGCTTCTCTGGAAGGTGAAGGGATGAAGAAGAGGATGATGGAGACAGCAGGGCTCCTTTGCACAGGATAGGAACAGTTCAAGCTAAAGTTGTCTTCCCACCTGTGTTTTTCCATATCTTCCCCCACCACTTTACACGTTCTTTCACACCACAGAACTGCCAGTTTTCTTTCAGAGGCACAACACAAAGGTGTTAACTCGAATTTCTATCCAGAGAGAGTGGTTGCATCCATCTAGCTCAGCTCCAGACCAGCCTGTGCAGTATTTCTTGCAGTATCTTGCAGTATTTTCTCCAATAAGCCCTAAGCCTGGCTGGTTATTTTCTTTTTGGGTTACTTTTTTTTTTCATCCTGCAGCTCTTGAGGGTGGTGGTAGCAGGATGGACAAGGACTGAACCAACAAACAAACAAGGAAGGAACTCCTCTGAAACTTTCCAGATCGAAAAGCACACACAGAATTTTCTTTTCAAGAGGTTTTAATGAAGAGTCATATTTTTAAACCTCTCACACTGTATAACACATTTAACTGTACATCAAGCTCAGATAAAAAATAAAGCTTTCTTACAAAGTACGTTTTTCCAGTGATTTTTTCCTTTTTTTTTTTTTTTTTTTTGCAGTAAAAATAGCTGCTACATAAAACCCTCCTGATCTTTGAAAAGGAGTCACAGTTATTTCCAAAAATAGAATTCATATTTTAATCATACAGAATAAACTGCAGGAAGAGACAAGTGAACTGAAAAAATAAGGCTTGTATATAAATTTTTTTTAAAAGTACATGCATAGAAGTTGAAAAACATATGCCATTTATAAAGAAAAAAAGGTAATTTTACCCATATTAATATTTTTATTTTTCAGTTACAGAAGAAACCACAAACAGGCCCTTTTATGTCCCAGAATACAACATTAGTTTCCTGTAAAAATGCCAAAATGCACAAAGAATTGCCAGCTTCAGTCTTGGCAAAATCCTGAGCCCGGCCTCCCTCCCTGCCCCCCCCCCCCCCCCCAATGCATGCACACTGAGCATAGAACTTCTGCTGTCTCTCAGGCCAATTAAATATTTGCAGAAGGTTATATATCTTAGACAAACATGAACTGCCCCCCCACCCCACATTTGATAAGTTTACATTCATCCTATTTCAAAACACACATACAATTAGTTTAAATTTACACTATACAGTATCTGTTAAATAGGAACATCAGAGTTTCCAAAGGAATCACAGAGTATATACAAACTGAATATTGAAATGGTATGATTTTCCTTCCCTTCTTTTAAAGGGTGGGTTTTTTTTTTTTTTGTTAACAGTTGCTACATTTGGTTTTGGACACGAGAGTGTTTATGTACCTATGCAGCACATTTCTGGAGTAGTAACAATAATAATAACAACAATAATAAAACGTGCTTTAAAACAAAACTAATACCGGTCTCCTTACTGCTCATTTAAAATAAATTAGTTTGTGTTTGTTTTTAAATAAACTGCATGAGGACGGTGGTGTTTCAAAAACATCCCAGAGCAAGAGCTCTGCTGCATCGCTGGTTTCTCACAGCCAACCTTTGGTTTCACAGCCAACCCATCCTTCCAGGGCAGTGTCAAAGCGCTTCGTGGGGCAGGGCAGGCAGCTGAAATGCTGACCCCAGGAGCAACCCCGTGTCTCCACGCCAGAGCCAGGGCTGTGCCCGCTCCCCCAGAGCCCCACCGACCACAGGCGGCCGCTCCCATCCAGCTCTCCGCGGTCACAAAATGGATGAAGGTGCCGCTTTGCCTCCCCCCGGAGCGCGGCGGGCCTGGCTGCCGTGGCTCCCGGGCATTGTCCCCACTGGTGACTCCAGATTCACGAGCCGGGCCCAGGATCAGTCCTCGGTGTCGGGCTGCACGCCCAGCATGGCGTGCAGCTCCTCGGGGGTGTAGCCCAGCAGGTTGTGCAGGTCGCACACGAAGCGGTACACGTAGCGCTTGCCCGACGTCTTGTGGATGATGTTCTTGTCGTAGTAGTAGCGCAGGCCCCGGCTCAGCTTCTCGTAGTTCATCTTGGGCTTGTTCTTCCTCCTCCCCCATCGCCGTGCCACCTGCCAGAAAGCAAAACCCGTTCAAAATTTGTTCCACTCTTCTTCTTCTTAGTGGCTGATTAAATAAAACCCTTTCTCAGTCAGAGCATTTTATTTGTTTTGGATGGCCCAACCTCACAAGAGAAGAGTTGGTGACTGATCCCTCAAGAGCAGCTCCAGGAGAAGGTGGCTGACAGCAAAGGTCACCTGTGGGAGCTGGCCCAGCTGTGACCCAGAGTCAGACAGATTTTACTCCAAAAGACCCGGGCGTGAGTTTCAAGCCCTGGGAATCATTTGTTTAACTTAGGGTGAGATTGAGAGTTCCCCCATAAGCCTTTGGTGTTGTTATGCTAAGTTATCAAAGTTGTGCTCCCCTACTGGTTACTTGTTTCCCCTCTGTGGTTATAGTTCTAGAATGTTCTACCCTCAAGTGAATATATCATTGCTTCCCCTTTATGTCAGGTCCTGGGATCCTGCCCCTCATACCGTGCTCCACGTTTGTTGTTTTCACCCTTTATTAAAAGTTCCTTTTGGGTAACTCCATTGAACCCACTCCTTCTCATTTTCACCACCCTCGCCCTGAAGTCAGGGAACCAGAGAGGTTTGTCACAGCCACCCTCACTGCAACAGACACCACTTTGTAGGGGATGGGCCAAAACATGCTTAAGGAGGTCAGGTTTATGGAGGAATCATGGAATATCCTGGCAGTGTCCCACAGGGACCAAAGTCTAATTCCTGGCCCTGCACTTCACCACCCCAGGAAACACAGAATATCCTGAGCTGGAAGGAGTCACAGAACCAAACAGGCTGGAAAAGCCCTTTGAGATCAAGCCCAACCTATGATCCAACACCACCTTGTCATCCAGACCATGGCACTGAGTGCCACATCCAGTCTTTTCTTAAACACCCCCAGGGACGGTGACTCCACCGCCAGTCCAGCTCCCAGCCCTGCACAGGACAAGCCCACAAATCACAGAATACCCTGAGCTGGAAGGGACCCACAAGGATCCAAGCCCAACAGACACCCCAACAATCCCACCCTGTGCCTGAGAGTTTTGCCCAAACACTCCTGGAACTCTGGCACAATCTGCTCTCTCAAAAAAACCACTGTTTTACCACTGATTTGCTATCAGGCAGTAGGGGACAACTCTTTCCTGGAAATTCAATGCTATGAAGCTTCTTTGAGTTCATGATTCCTCTCCCCTCTTTTCTCTTTTTTTTAAATCTAAAAGTTTCACTGGACTTTTTATGCCATCTCTTAATACAATAATTTTCCTACTGGAAACAGTATCAGAAAATGAAAATGCATCACTTTCAATGAGTTTAGTTCCCAAAATACTTCAAAAGCAGCACTACTATATTTGATATGCAGCTGAACACACATCTATATACAAGACTGGGCTCACAGATGTCAGATCAGATGCCAAAATCTTTGTTTTCACCCCAATTAGCCACATACCTCATCTGGGTCAGCAAGTTTAAATTCCCATCCATCTCCTGTCCAGCTAATGAATGACTGACAGGACTTGTCAGTCAGTAACTCCAGAAGGAATTGCCACAGCTGGATAGGTCCACTGCCTGTTGGGAAAGAGGAGACACAGAAAAACCACAAATTAATACCTCTGCCAGCTCTAACCACAACCAACGTATGTGACCAGACTTGTATCACAGACCTGGTAATTAATCTGATTTATCTTTTTTATAGATCAGAAACAAGCCTAAGGTTTTACTCTATAGCACAAATCTGCTATTACCCATGTGAAAATGAAGTCAGGTTTTTCATGGAAACAAAGGATTTGACAAAAGTTATGGCTTTCCCTCTCACATGGATCCTTTAACCCTCACTCCCACCTCCCAAACAGCTGCATTTTGAGCTCCAGGGCTTGTCCTGAAGTCTTTGGCTTGGCAAAGATCCTACAGGAAAAAACCAATTTCAACAAGGACTACAGCAACAAGCCCTTAACAACACCTGTGGGAATTTCCAAATCTGGGCGGTTTTGTCCAAGCTCTCCTCTTTTTCAAAGAGATCAAAAAGTGCATTTGATTTTTACTTGATCTGACATGCCTGCCTGTTCTTGCTGTGGGTGGATAATCCCCCAGACTTTGTTTAGTAACATATAAAATTGAAATTATTTGTGACTAGTGGTCTCTACCTCCCGTGGCACACACTTGGAGGGAACACTGACATTACATAAAAAATAGGAGTGACCATTTTGCCTCACCACTCACCAGTAAAGCCAGCCAGGATGGCTGCTGGTATAACTGGTTTCCCTTGCTCCACAGGATCACTCCGCTCTTGAATGTAGTCTTTGAAGGACATGGTAGGTTTGCTCAGGCACAGGGACTGGCTGCAGTCATCCTCAAAGCTCTCGTAGGATGGCACACGCTGCAAATCCACCAGGGAGGATTGGCTGTTCCAGGACTGCAGCATGGAATCCGAGCTCTCGTAGCTCTCAGCGCCACTGTCGTTGGATTCGTGCTCTCTCAGCTTGCCTTCATCAAATAAAACAATGAAATAAATAAAATAGCAAGTCTTGGTGGCTTCTTTCCCTCCCCCTCAATCCAGCCTGTCCATATAAAATCACGCAAAGGAGGAAGAGGCATTCAGAACATGGCCTTGGCCCCGTGGTTATCGTGCAGATAACGACTCACCAGAGTTATCCATCAGCAAATTGAGATTGCTCCTTGGGAAATCTTGGTTTACTGCACAGTAGTTCACACCAACAGCATCTGCTTGGGTTTTAGGGAACAATGGGAAGTCTTGTTCTGGGTTGAGGAGATTCGGTGCCGTGGAAGTCTGACAGACGTCAGTCAGGAGACTGGGTTTGGGATAACTGAGGGGTTTAGGGTATCCAGGCATTTGCATTCCATAGGAATTCTGATCTACGTTAACAGCTGAAAAAAGAAACCAAAGAATTAGATGATTTTTTCCCTGGAGACCCTTAAACAAACTAATACACTAAATACACCAAATCAGATTCTGCAAATCCCCCTCTCGAACTTGCCAGCCACAAATGCCCATTGTTCATTCTTCAAGGAAACGAGAGAAAAAATTGGGGAAGTTTAAGTGGTTTTGAGCAAGGCTCTCCCCATTAAGTGGTGTAATCAGGCTGAGCTGAAGCCTGACTGTGGTAGAATAAAACACAGCATCAATCAAACAATCTGAGGGAGCCAGCACTGCATCCCACACACTCCCAACAGCTCTAGCACACTTCCAGATCCTTTAAAAAGGCCTAAACAGAATTCTTGCTGCTTCCCAGTTTTTGCCTCAGTTTGCTAGAGATGGGAGTGGTCATTCTGCTCCACAGATGGAGGGCTTGGCATAGCAAGAGGAAATTTCATTTTCTCAAAGCCTTTGCCCTTCAAACGATTTCCGATATAAATTAGGTGACAACTGAACAATACAAGGAAAGAAGGCTGGAGCAGCTGAAGTCAAATGTTCTCCTCAAGCACAGTAACTATTCTGGTGCTTTTTGTTTCTACCCTGGAATCTGTGACACACTTAGAATAAACTGAGAGATACAAACTATGATTTTTAAAAAATACTTACTCAAGGAATTATTATTGACCCAGTGAGGAACTGAGGTAAGGTGAGAGTTCTCCACATATTGATCCTGTGTTTTCTCTTGGCTGTCTGGGGAGAGGAGAAAAAGAGAAAATTTGGGTTTATAGTTTTAAAGATCTGACCTGTATGCCATGGAAAGCTTCTGACTCTTGGGAGTATTTTGGGGTCACCATTCACAAACATTTCAGTATCATGCTCTATTTGTATTGCATTCTCTCTCATGATAGAAATCACACCAAAAAAACCCCAACCAACTTCCCAAAGGCTTTAAAACCACCACACCAATTGAATTTTCCCATAAAACTTAAAATCAACAATAATTGCAATGTGCTTTAAGGTCCAAGTGTTGGTTAACTTTGTATTTATGGGGTTAACTGTTTTATTTATGGGGTATTTACAGTGGTCGTTCCCCAATCTCACTTATTCCAGTGATCTTCCCAAATAAAACCTGCCCACAAATGCACTCAGCCTGCACACAGAATGTCTGCAGCCATCTGCATCTGTGCTTTGCATACCAAGGATGTACTGACAGTGCTGATAATGCTTTTATTAAGCAAGTTTTAAAGTTAGAGTTTTCATATGCAATAAAACCCTTCATAGTGAAACCAGTGTTGAAATCGAGTCCCATTTCTGTTTCTGTTAGGAGAGCCCTGAACCAAAAGCTTTTTCTGGCTCTCTAACTACCTTTTATCATCTGTTCCAGGTGTTCCCACAGAATATCACCCACAAAGTCAGGTGCCAGTTCCAGGAAACGCTCCTTGCCCAGGTTGCACAAGTCTTGGCCACTCATAAGAAACTGATGGAAGTTCACATTTGCCAAGCTGAACTCATTGGTAGCCCATGAAAGCCACTGGCAAACTTGTTGTTCAGTCCACAGCCAGGGATCTGCAAGACAGGAAGGATCCAACATTTAGAGATAACTCCTGGCCTTATCAAATAATCTTCCTTAGAAAACAGTGAATTAAAAAAAAAAAATTGTTTAGCCAAGTTATTGAGTCTGAATGAATTCAGAATGAATGTATTCTAGAATTTATTAAAAAAAAACCAAAAAAACCCAAACAACCCAGTCCTCTCTTTTCTTTCTGCATTCACTTGCAACCAGAGATGTCCTCAGCTTGCTTGACTCTCTCATGCTGCCAAAGCATGAGCTCTCCATGCACCCATTTTTAACAGCAGCAAGTCTGGCCTTTCCAAGGCAAGCTGTGCCAGATTCACATAGGATCCATTCTTGTATTTCCTACTGACATCATTCTTTCCTTTCCAAAGAGCAGCTATTCAGCCTCCTCCTTAGCATTAAAAAAAAAAAAAAAAAAAAAAAAAAAAAAAAAAAAAAAAAAAAGAGCTTATAAATAGCAAACACTTACTATTTGGGATACCCAGCCGACACTGTTCCTTTGTGAAACCACTGAAAGTCTCTTTCAGGGCCTGACTCATCACAGCCTTGCTGCACGGGGTTAACAGAGGCAATTCACAGTTGTTGGACTCTGCAAGAAAAGAAAAGGGGTGGAGGGGAGGAAGAAGACACATTAACTTCAGGGCACTGAAAGGAGTGACTGGGTTTTGCTATTTGAAGAATTAAAAAAAAAAAAATGCTAAAAAGTTGGTGTTTTAAAAACAGAGATCACCATGCTCTAAAATCTCTGTGCTACTCATTTGATAAGATTGCATCACTAACTAGAGCTTTGCAGCTTTCCATGCATAGATCCTTATTTACTCTCAGCAGTTACATAAAGTGCCTTTGTTGCAGGGGAAACTTGATTATTTTTTTTAAGGGAAATGAGACTGCTATTCCTCTTTTACCACCTATAATTTGCCCTGAGACTTCTTTGCAACTCCAGACAATCTTTATTTAATTTGAGAGCTAAGTTAACTGACAGCAGGGTTGTGAAGAGCCAGCTTGCACTACTCAATACTGCATTTCAGACCTTATCATATCTCATCACCCAAGCACATGGTGCAATGGATTATTCCATCATCTGGACCAAACAAGTGTGACTGGTAACAAGCTGGGGGTGAATAATGCACCAAACCACAAAGCTGGCACCATTATATGTCAGTAAAAATCACCGATCTACTTCCCTGACTTTCACATTTACAAGAAGATTCTATTTTAAGGATAAATTCAGCTCCCACTCAGCTTTTCTTATTGGTCAATTTTCACCAGAAGATGCCTCATTTTATCACAGAATGATGTCACAGAATGGTTTGGGCTGGAAGGGACCTTAAAGCCCATCCAGTGCCACCTCCTGCCGTGGGCAGGGACACCTTCCACTGTCCCAGCTGCTCCTGGCAGATTCCAAGTCAGTTCAGAGCTGTGCAGCTCTCCTTGCTCTCCCAGAATATCTACAGGCTGCACTTGTGCTTAACTTCTGCTTTTACCACACCCTTCCTAATATCTGCAAGGACTTGCTTTGCTGACCAGAGCAAGTGACTGATTAGAATCACACTAGAACAAAGGACTTGTGGTTTTCTGGGTTTGAGGGCCTGAGGTTTTTTTTCCTTTCCCTAAGGGGAGATAAAAGCAGCATCAGGTAAAATATCTACATTTTGATGTAGGGCACTCTTGGTGGGATATAGACCTGCACACACACAAATAAAATACAAAAAACAATCTTAAAACATCCCCACCTTGTTTTTTAAAGTATGGAGTAAAACATACTGAGATTTAACACCAGAGAACCAAAGCTTTCGGAATATTTGCACTTTAATTATGGTTGAGGTGTTGCAAATTTAAATACATAAAACCTTCTTTTTAAAGATTTTTTAACTCTTAGCTCTGCTTAAGCTCCTACTAAGGTTTCTTCCATGAGAAATCAGTCTATTAGGCTACTGCATCCCAGTTCCTACTTCTTTTCAGTACAGAAAACAACAACTATCCAGAAAGAAACTCACATGAATAAAACTAAGCACGGACACAGAAGTCTGTGTATTCAACCACATCTTTTTAGGGAAATCCACGTTGCACACCCAGGAAACGTTAGTTAGACCCAAAAAATTC
The DNA here is from genome assembly GCF_024509145.1 of Vidua macroura. Lineage (NCBI taxonomy): Eukaryota > Metazoa > Chordata > Aves > Passeriformes > Viduidae > Vidua > Vidua macroura. Next base: position 3,374,832 of record NC_071572.1, on the reverse strand, counting down.
TGCTCTGCTGACTGGACTAAGGAGCAAAATGAAGATTTACCATAAGAAGTGGAGTCAAATCCTGTTGGCACTTCCTGAAGCGTTTGGTCTTCACTGAGTGAGCAAAAATATCCAGCAAAAAGCGAGTTTGAGCTGTCAAAGGTGTCAAACGCTATCTGACGCTGCAAAGGAACAGAATAAACACAGAACCACGTAAGCATTTTGCTGGAGAGCTGTGAACTCCTCTGCTAGGAAGTGTCTGGGTTTGGTTTCCTAGATCTGGAGATCATGCACAACCACTATTTTGAATGAGCCAGCTTTGAAATATAACCACAACGAGGGCACAGCTTCTGCTGAGTGAATAAAACCCACTGATAAGGGCCCTCGAGGTGGGGGATGTTCTGCAGCTTACAGTAAAGCCAAATCAAGATATTCTTAGTTTTTTCCTGTAATTGAGGCTTTTAACGATAGAGAATGCATGTATAAATCCATATTTATTTCTAGGTACATTTTAAAGAAATCCTCATTTCCTTAATGCTTTAAATTGATTATCCACTTGATGAGGATTTGATGGCAGATCAGTAAATGATGGGAAAACCACCAGTGCAAAACCTACAGTAGACCTATGAATTTGTTTTTTTCTTCTAAAGGATAAAACTCATCTGAACCACATCACTTGAAACTACACAGCCAGCTTTACAGGACTTGAGGAAGGATGTTGCAGCAACTTTTACACTTCTGCCTTACTGGATTTGCCAGCAACCACATTTTGAAGTCTTTCAAGTGTTCAGATGCTCAGTGAAACATTTCTGCTTTCATTTTACAGCAAGGGATAAACAAGACTGATAAAAATGTTCCAGATAAAAGTGGATTCTGCTGATATACTGACATTCAAGAAATATTGCTATATTCTGAAAACCTAACTCCTTTCAAACTTGACTTGAGCCAACTCTGTATGCCAGAAATACTAGTATGAAATTGCTAAATTCCCCCCAACCACTTTAGTCTTTGGGGGACAAAAGGAATGTAAGCAGAGGAGGAAATAACTTCAAAAACAACTTATGAAACTTGCTTGTTAGTCACAGGGAAACCATATCTGCAACATCTTGAGGCAGAGATGGATAAAAGTTGCCACTGAGATTTTTCTCAAGGCACCTGAGGATAGAACATTGCTCTGGAAAGCTGCAGCTGGCTCATGGCAGCTCCTGCCCCTTCAGGTAGCTGGAGACAAAGGCAACTTGCAAATGTTTATTTGGTTTAGGCAAACACTGATTTGCCAGCTTGTGCCAAAGGAGCGGATTTAGCTGAGGACAAGGCAAGGATTTTTCAGGGCAGTATTCACGTGCAATGCAAAAAGCAACCTAAACTATGTTCCTGGAACAGCAAATTAGGATTAATTTTCCCTCACATTCCCTAACTTTTCACTGGCCAGCAGGGACAAATTGTGGACCTCTGTTTCAGGTACTCCCCAAGTCAAAGCCAGCCCTTGGAAAGGCTCATGTGTGAATAAAACAAGTTAATAACAGCTGCCAAATCTGCTGGTAAAAGATTCTTTATACATTACTAGATAAAAGCTCTGACTCATCTCCAGCACCTAAAAGAAACGGCAAGTTCTTTCAACACAATCTGGAAACTCCTGCATTTTGTGTAAATGGCTGACCCTTCTCCTGAGTCACTGGAAAAAATGCTGTGGCATGTGAATGAGTAAAATCCATACCGTGCTAGCTTCATATTTCAAAAGGGAGAAAATTAATGTGCAAGCACGTTCATCATTTAATAGTAGTAAAAGAGGACAAACACAATGCAGAATGAATTCTGCTCATCCTATCAGTTTCACAACTATTTTGTTTGGCTTTTCAATACATGTAATTATTGCAGAACGAAATAAAATGGAATGTGAACAGCTACAACATAGCAGAACACAAATCTCTGACTTAATTCTATGACATCTGAACACTGAATAACTGCTTAGAGCAACCACTGTGTTAAGAGCACACAGATGTTAAGTTTGGGATCTCTTGGATTTTCTTGTGCAAAGTAAAAAAGGTTAAGAAGGGACATAAAGCATCAGAGCAGTCAGCATCCCCAGAGCCCCACTGATTCTTCAAAGCATGGCCATTCCTCAAAGCTAATGAGAGCAGAAAGGCTCTCCCTATCCTTTGGTTTACATTAATCAATGCTGTGTAAAAAATTGATTCTGGGATTAAGAAGCAACTTGCATGAATGGGGAGGGGGGAAGCCCTTTAAGACTGAGCCTTTATAGTCTGCTGACCTCAGTTTGTAAATGCCTTTCAAAACAAGGTGACAGACACAGTCTACCTAAAGATAAAATATATTTAATGATTTTTGGAGTTATTACAGTGTATTTGGCTCCTATTAATAACAGTTGTAAGTAAACAACCACCTTTTAATCCAAACAAGGTTCAGGAAGGTACCAAACCTGACCAGTCCTATCAGGACAGGCCTCTGCCAGTCTCATCAAATTAAAGATACAAACCCTCTCCTGCTGCTCATCCTTTAACCTTTATTTTGGCAGAAGTTTCACCAACACCAGTAAATTTGAGCTCAGTTCTTGTCTACCTCTTTTAAATTCTTAGGATTTAGGGAATGGAGAGAGGGAGCCTTGTTGGGGGAGAGGGGTGAGGGTGCAAGATTTGCACCTTCCTATTTCAGTCCTGCTTTTCACATCTCCGTGGAACTCGGTGGGAATACTCTGGCAGAAGATTAGAGGGGAGCAATCAAACCTGTGCTCACTTGGTTTGTGCAATTCCTGTTCTAGCACTGCAGGAACACAACAGAAGCACTGGCTGGGAGCTGCCCCAGCTGGGTTTGGGAGGTGACAGCTCCAGGGTACTCACCTTGAGCATTCCTCTGTACATGCTGGACACGGGAGCTACTTGATCCATGTTCCTGACCCCAAAGTCACTCATCTGAAAAAGGAGAGGTTCCCATTAACACCACAGCCAAAGGAGGAGGAAGCAGATGTTACCAGATGTACCTGACTGCTCTGGCTCAGGGTGTGGAGCAGCTATGGCAGCGAGATACAGGGAAAGCTTTTCCAACATCCCAACCACACAGGGCAGCTCCCACCTTGTTTTTCATCTGGGAGAGCTTTCACAGAATTTGTGTTTGCCTGCAAAGCCCACAGAAACCCCTTGCCCAGCGAGTACCTGTCTCTTTGGCATATTTTCCAACTCTTCACCCATTATCTTAGGTAATCAGTTTTGTGTTATTTTGCTTACTCTGTGCAGGCCATGATTCACTTCAGACTTTGGCTTTCAGAGGAAGAGGAGTGACAGAGTGACACAGTGATACAGCTTCACCTCCTGCATTCACCCCTTCATGAATAATCAGAGAAGCCAATTCCCTGTGCTCCCGACCTCCTGCCTTGACTACTTTTACTCCAAACCACATTATCTTGTACATTTTCTAAACACAGGATTAAACGCATTTATAAAGCTTTAGAGAGCTTTAGTTTTAATTGAAAAGGGATTTATGCAGTAAAACACCCTTTTTAAAGTGCTGATAATGGGACCACTATCAATATGTTCATGCCACTGAAGTCAAACCTTTATCATATTGCCTTTATTACCAGGAACAGAGTTGTGTGAGGCCTGTGTGACTTTTCTCCTATATATCACTTAAGGAGAAGATTGATAAGATTCATATCCAATGGGAAAGGTCAAACATAAGGAATAAAGCCAGTTTTATGGCCATTGTTCAGGTTTATCGTGATGCTGCAATTCAGGTGTCAGTGAACGATACCTTATCAAGCTACACTCCTAATTTTCCTTCCCTTTTTTCACAGCATTGGGCTGAATTCCCTTGCCCCACAGCAACTGCCTGAAAACGTGCACTTGTACTTAAATAGCCACAGAGGGCACTACCAAGATTTCCACAAAACTGTGATCACTTATTACAAGCCAAATCTATCACTCACCACGTTAACATGTTAACATGTCACCATGTTAACGAGGAAAAAAAAATTCACTTTAAAATTCAGAAAAAAATCGTAAATTAGGATCTTAACAAAATAAGCCCAGCTTGTTGAAAATGGCAACACATTCAAAAGCCGTCCATACAAACAGAGAGGAAAATAAAAACATCCAACAGCCAAAGACAAAGAACCCTTTCATCCTCTTAAATAGCTGATCACTTAAAAATAAAACTAAAAAAAAATAGCAAGAGTACTAAACATGAAAGGCCTATTTCAACTTGACTGGGCCTTATAATTGAAACAAAATAAATCAACTGACACTGAAAAGGATATTCATTAATGTTACTTAAAAAGTGCAATCTACTGAATGTTTTTTACCTCAAACAGCACGTACAAATATTTGATCTAAATTACACATCTCATTGAGCAGCAAAGAATTTCACACAGCATGAGTCTCACTCAGCAAGCATCCTAATCTGTTCATTAAATTTGCCACAGTTTAAACAACTGTTTATCCTTGCATTTAGCTGGGCTTTTTAAAAAGTATATGGCAATTTCCAAAACCCTTTGTTTTGCCATTGAATTCTGCTCTGGTGGCCAGGGATAACTGGCTTGGGGATTAGAGTATTTGTGAAAATATTGTAAGTATATTCTGTAAATTGAGGTCTGATCCCTGGTTAGGAGTACAAATAAGATTCCTAGCACTTGTGTGCAATTCTGACCTCTCCACAAATCCTGTTAGGCACTTCCCCATCCACTAAAAGGGCTGGGATTCTATCCTTCCTGTCTTTTTTTTTTTTTTTTTTTTTTTGTTTCTTTAGAGACGTTTAGGGCCCTAAGACAAAAGGTTTATACCAAGTGTTGATTACACGGCATTGCTCATTAACCCAAGCCCCTGTTTCTCCACGCTGGGTTTGTTCCGAAGGAAAGCTTTGGGAAAAATGAGACACCGAGCTCTGGCTGAAAAACACATGGAGATCCTCAGCGTGTTTTGCAACACTCCAGCTTTCTTCCTCCAGCCGAATATCTCAAGGAGAGGAATCGCTCTATCCTCTGCTCATCCCCACATCAGCTCTCTCCCCATCTGCAGCACAAATTTCCAGCCCTGAGATACAAAACCCTTAGAGACAAACAGAGCTGGAAAGGCAAAGCGGACTGGCTCAGAGGGTTAAACGTGGCTTTCTGCTGGACTTCGAAAGCTGCTGCTTTAAGTTCAGAAAAGCCACTACGGCCCAACACGGTGTGACTGGGCCTCACCTCCAGCTCCTCCACTAATGCTGATGACTGCGACTTGCCAGCTATAATTGGTTTAACTGGCAGGACACCTTCCTCAACACCCCCGCATAGCTGAGTGGGTGAACCAGAACAGGGTCAACAGGATCAGGCACTTATTAACTAATTCTCCTGAATTCTGATCGCCTTCTTTTCAGCAGCAGCCAGGTGCCTGCCCACAGCTGGGCACAGCTGGGCAGCATCCACATGGAGAAGGGAAGCGCGCTGGTGTCCCCGATGGGTCTGATGTCCCTCCAGTGTTATCCCTCCTTGGTTTTTGGGGGGGGGGTATTTTTTTAGGGAAGAGAGCAGCCAGGGGGATATGATGCCTGGCTGTTGTTTTTCTTTTTAGTAGCAATTTTTTTTTTTTTTTCAGGGCAAAAAGCAGGCTCCTTGGGAAGAGGGTAGGAGAGAACGGCGTGCCCCGTGCAACCCCCGAGCTCCGCCGGGAGCCAGCCCGGCTTCTCACACACATGACACACGCTTCGCCCACGTATAAAAAACTTCGGTGGGCAGATCACACAGCCCAACGTTTTCTTTTTTTTTTTTTTTAAGTCCCTTTAAAGTCCTAACCAAATCCAGAGCGCGCTGCCCATTAACCCCTTCCTGCCGGGGCCGCGGCATCCCCCGGGGGATGAGCCCCCGGCCGCCCTCCTCACCCCCTCACGGCCCCCGGGGGAGGCTGATCGGGGGGCCCGGGGCTGCGACCGCCATCCCCGAGGAGAATCCGCGGCGCCCACGGCTCGGGGCGCAGCAGCGAGGAGGGAAGCACCAGCGAGGAGGGCTCCCGGAGCACCGGGGAGCCCTTTCCCCCTTTCTCCCCCCTCCGTCCCCCGCCTCACCTGGCCCCGATGCCGGCGCTCCTGCGCTCCCTCCCCGGCGGCGGCCCCGGCCCCACACGCGGCGTCCAAAAGGGATCGAGGCGCCGCTGCCTCTCGGCGAGCCAAAATATCCTCGATGCGGCCGCGCCGGCCAACAACAACAGCGCTGATCCCGGCGGAGAGTCCCGGCCAAAGCAAGGGGGGCACAGAAGGGGCGGGATGCGGCGGGGAAGGCAGGCGGGTGCCCGCGGTGCGTGGGCGCTGCCGGCCGGGCCGCGGGTGCGGGCGGCCCGCGGTGATGCTGCGCTGGTTCTGCGCTTGTTCCGCGCTGGTTCCGCGCCGGTCCCGCTGCCTCCGGGCTCCGCTCCGCGCTGTGCCGCCCGCCCGCCCTCGCAGGCGTTCTTCAGCGGGCGGGGGGAGGCGGCCGGACCCGCCTCCCGCAAGCCCGGCCCCTCCGCTTGTTGTCGTCGCTGGTGCCGGCACAGCCGCGCTCCGCCAGCGCCGGGCATGCCGAGCGCGGCTCGCGGAGGAAAACAAAACAAAAAAAAAAAAAAGCTGTTTTATGTCGTTCCGAGAGATGGATGTTGTTTTTTTTTCTAATTTTGTTTCCTCCTTCCCCCCCCCCCCCCCCTCCACTCCCCACTGGTTATGCGTGAGATAATTCATGCTGGACGTTTTCCATGTTTTTTTTTTTTTTTTTTTAAGTAACGCGTCTCGTCGAGATGGGTGAGATTAGGAGAGTTAACCCCCTAAAATTACAAATGGAAATTGTCTGGACATCAGGATGAATTTCTTCACAGAAAGGCTGATTAAGGCATTAGAACGGCCCAGGGAGATGGTGGAGTCACCATCGCTGGAAGTGTTCAAGGAGCATCTGGACGTGGCACTCGGTGCCATGGTTTGGTGCACTGTCAAAAGTTGGATTCGATGTTCTCAAAAAATCTTTTCCAACCTGATACTGTGATTTTCCTAAGTAAACTGCAGCACTCGGTGCTGTGGAACTTCAGCGATTATGTCATGTCGCACCTTCCGCAATTATTTTGGGGAGTTCTTAATATAAAACGGGATGCGGCGCGAAAAAGCTGCAGCCTGCGAATCGCAGATCCTGACGCTGCAGCCTGTGAAACAGAGTTGGCGTTCCTCACACCCTGGGGAAAAAAATTTGGTGGCCCTTGGAAAGTTGCAAGGAGCTCAATGACACCAAAATATAAAGTTACTTTCTGCTGAATTTATTTTGTCCAAGTGAGCTCCCCCTGAGAGATTCTGTGGACAGGCAGGCAGGCCTGGGTGGCTTTTCTTAGGTTGGAGCCGCCTAACTTGCCTGATTCTCCTGCCAAATCACCTACAAATGATTTATAACGATATTAAACGCTTTGTGTGCCTTCAGACAAGGGACCCATGTGCCCTTCCCAGCTGCCCAGCCTGGCTGACCATTGGAACCATCCTTTCCTCTTGCTTCCCCCTTGACTGCCCTGGATTTGCAGTGAACACCAGGGATCCAAACTGCACTGAGAATCAAGCTTGCCTTTACACCTTGCTTTATTTAAAGTCCCATTTCAAATTAACACTTGTGTCATAGGGTTGTAACTTTACTTAAAGTAAGAGCCCACTAACTGCTGTTTCTCAGCTCCTCACCAGATTTCAGCTGATCCTCTACCTTTGCCTGTGAATATTTTTGCCATTAAAACGCCACAGTTTCTTTGGTCTTGCTGGTGGAGTTGTCAGGGCTCCCTCCTGTATCTTCCAGCTATTTCTGGCTGTAGCAAAAACTGGATTTTTTTTTCAGTGTTTCTTTCAAACTCCTCAGAAAACTTTCTCCTTAGAAAAGCAGGATATATTTCATCCCTTAGGGTCAAATGTTACTGGGAAAATTGTGACAGTCTGCTTTGAGAGGCTTAAAGAAGTGTCTTGATTATGCCAATGACATTTCTTACTCCAGGAGAGCCCTGATCTAATAAGGCAACATCTGCTGTAATCCTAGGGGAAACCATTAAAAACTGTATGTCAGCTGCATAGCAATTTTAATTATAACACTGACAAAAACAATTATGACACCCTTTTTATAGGGGAAACATCTGTCAGAAAGATAAGATGAAAGGCTGGGAGTTATTTATTTCTTGCTAAATTAACATTCTGGGACCCAGAGCAAAATTATTAACCTGGCCATATTTTGCTCTATTGAAAGGTTTATTTTTCGAGCAGCTCTTCTTATGTAAGAGTATTTAAATTCATTAAATTTTACTTATTGTTAGTATAGAAATAGACTTCATTAGAAGTGGTTTGTGCTTAGTGGGCTGGATGATGTATGAGGAGGGGCTGGGGGAGCTGGGTTTCATTAGTTTGGAGAAAAGCAGGCTAATGGGGAATCTCATTGCTAATTTCAACTCCTTAATGGGAGGTTGGAGCAAAGGGAGAGCCAGGCTGCTCCAGAGGTGCACAGTGGCAGCAGGGAAAATGCCAATTCGATATTTGGGAATGAATATTCCCAGTGTGAGTGAAAGCTTCGTCTGGGGGAGTTTCTAATCCGGAGTGGCCAAAGCCCAGAGCAAGCCCAGCAGGTCAGAGCAGAGAGCTGAAACTTTCCTCTCCAGTCCAAGTTCCTCTTTAATTCCGTGTCCCCTCTGCACAGCTCATTTCTAAAATATCACATCATTAACTGAGAGAGTCAAAGGAAAAATAGGTTTGGCTTGGTTTTTGTTTTGTGCCCGTGTGTTTGGTTCTATTTTAGGAATTGTCCTCCTCCTCCTCACAATTTTCTGCGGATTTATTCCTGCATGTGTTGACTCTCTGTGAGCCAGAGACAAAAGGGAGAGTTTTGTATCAATTTAAGGATAATTGAATCAGCATCTAGCTGCAAACTTTTGAGATATTTTTTCTGATATTTTTGCTTTTTTTTTTTTTTTTTTTTTTTTGTAGGAGTCAGGGAAAACTAGCTGTGGTGCTCAAGAGTGAAGTAGCTAGAAAGGGAAAAGGAAAGAAAACTGGTAAAGAATAAAGAGAAAAGCATTGCAAAGTTCTCTTTTCTGTGGTAATCTACATAGTTAAAACTTTTTTCAGTCCTTCTTGATCATAATTTTTTGTTTGAATGAGGACCTATGCTAAAAGTGAATGCTAAGGATTTATTTCTGTTTTTAACTGCCTTTGTCTGCAACAGTGCCTCAGAGTTACTTTCTTGTAGTGCATTAAAGTACAGGAACCAGTTAGATTTTTTTGAAGTACCTGGCAATGGATGGCTGTCCAAGGGGATTACTTGGCCCCATATTTCTGATCTAAGCAGCTGCAGGGCTGAGCTCATTGGGCGGCAGCTGATGGTCAGGGCATCCCAGGGAAGGGCTGTCTGCACACCATATTCTCACCGGGGACAACAAAGAGGGGGAATAAGATCCTAAAAATGCCGAGGTTTGAAGCGTGGAGGGGGAATGTGAGGAGGCAGGTATGTGGCAGGGCTGCATTGCAGCTCCAGAGCAGCTGTGACTTACTCCTCCAGAATTCCTCTTGCACCACAGAGGCAGAGGACACACACGGGAGTGAAAATCCCTGTCGTGCTCTCCCTCATCTGCATGTTGGCTCAGCTCCTCTGCCTGGGGAGGTTTGGAGTGCACGTGTTCTTTCTCCTCCTCCTCCTCTTCTTCCTCCTTCTCCTGGAGCAGCTCTTTCTTGGAAGCCCCAAAAATGTCTGGTGGGCTCTCATGGTCCAGAAGAGCCCTGCATCTCCTCCCACTGCTCCTGGCATGCCTGCAGCACCAGGGATGCCTCTTCCAAAGTGAGTTTGCATTCAGCAGCGTAAATAAACAGAGCCATCCTGAATTTGAAAGGAAAGGCTGTATATTTGTGCCCCTAAAAAGACAATTAACAATGAAGCTCCAGTGGCAGCCGGCCGGCTGTAAGTTCACAGAGTAAAGGGTCTCAGGAAATAACATCTTTGAAAAAATAAAGGCCCAGCTCTCTCAGCTTGAAATAGCAACATCAAACAAGGCACTGTTATGGTTGAAACAAAGGATGAAACTCATTTACTCTGCCATTCAAACTCGACTGAAACAAAATATTTATACAGGTTTGGGGGGGAAAGGGGAGAATGTCGAATGGCTTTTCACTCAGACACAGATTGTTCACAGCTAAAATAAAACACGGCTGGCTGTCCCCACTGGAGAGTTCTCCCCATGGTGTTTGGTGCACGAAGTGTGAGCAAGGTAATTTCTGCGAAGGCATCGCACTGAGTCACAAAGTGCAGTGAGTTATTTGTGTGTGTGTGTCATTACTCTGAGCACATGCAAACCAACACGGCTAATTACTGCCCAGAAAAAAAAAAATACTGTGTCAAAGTTTGAGCAGCAACAGATATTGCTACATTTTGCCCTTAAAGTTTCACCTTCATAACTCTCAGAGAAGTCGGGTAAACCCCCAGCTGCATAAAGTATAAAAAATTTAAGTGCTTATGCATCTGTTTTGGTTTGGTTTCTTTTCTTTTTTAATTAAGTGAAAATGTTGCAGGCATGCCTCAAATAATGTTGCCAGTGGACAGGAGAGATGCCTAACACATGAACTGTAGGATGATGCCTCATATGATTGAAAAACCTAAACCTTTACCTTTCATACTAAAACCAGAAGATTAGTTGTTAAACTAGCTAGTGCTTGAGAGATTGCTCATACCATTTTGGGTGCATTTAATTCATTTCATGCAGTCTGAGGCATAAAACAAAAAGCACATGTTAATATTTTAAGGCCAAGTGTATTCAGAAACAACAGATCTTAATAATTGCTCTTGGATGACTGGGTTCAAAAAAGTATGTTTGAGCTTCCTTTAGCAGCAGAGCTTTTTCTTTTATTCCCTGCTGGTTTCATTTAAGAATTACTTTGCTTGTGCACAGGCTTGTGATTCTCCTGGTCAGCTCACTAATCACTGTGATGTGCCCTTCAGTGCAGCGAGGGCAGGAATTCATCTTGCTGGGTATGGGCCCCTCTTTTCTTCCCCCCTCACCAAAAAGTAGAGGAGTTTGGCATCGTTGTTCCGTGGCTGGTAAAAGTTGCTGTTTAAAAACTTTGCCTTAGCCCTAGGTGTGTAGATCATGATGTTCACAGCACAGAGTGTGAGAGCCCATGGCTCGGAGCTCTGTCACTGCTGCTCTTGTGCTTCTCTAAGTGGGAACTGTCCCTGTGAGCACTGGGAATATTTTTAGAACAATGACTTAAATTGTTTTTTTTCATGCTGACATATTCCACTGTGTGTCAGTGCTCAAGCCTTGGCATCATAGAATTTGATCATCTTTTATGTTTTCTTTTACCTTCTTTATTATTCTCAACTGACTTCAATCTCTTTCAGCTGGAGCAGAGGACACTGAGGGCAGAGCTCCCCGGGATCTGCAGCTCCTCCCGAGGGACAGCTCCGAGCTCTGCTCTGGTACAGGGACAGCACCCAGGGAGCAGCTGGAGCTGGGCCAGGAGGGATTTAGGTTGGGTTTTAGGGAAAGGTCCTTCCCCAGAGGGTGCTGGCACTGGCCAGGCTCCCCAGGGAATGGGCACGGCCCCGAGGCTGCCAGAGCTCCAGGAGCCTTTGGACACTGCCAGGGATGCCCAGGGATTGTTGGGTGGCCTGGGCAGGGCCAGGAGCTGGACTTTGATATTCCTTGTGGGTCCCTTCCAACTCAGGATATTCTGTGATTAACCCCTCACCTCCCAGAGCAAACTCCCAGTTCTCTTTTTCCCTTTGTTGACTTTGGTCTGTGGAGCGAGCTGTGCAAGCCAAGTGCTGGGTAGTGGCAGAACTCGTGGCACCGAAAGTGAGAACGGAGTCATTTCTAATCACTTGATTCCTTTTGGCAAGTGACTGCCGTGATTTCACCCATGGATCCCTCTTACTGCATGTTCAGTGCATAGACACAGCCTCACAAAAAGCACAGCAGTGACTCTCGTTGTGGTCAGTGAATAAGAATATCCCTGTTTACACAATATTTTGAAATTCATTCCGGGCAGGTGCTGCGTGTTGGGACCTGAGGGAGCTGGGGTTGTTAAGCCTGGAGAAAAGGAAGCTCGGGGGGACCTTCTGGCTCTGCACAGCTCCCTGAGAGGAGGGGACAGCCATGGGGAATCAGACTCTGGTCCCAGGGAGTGAGAGACAGAACAAGAGGAAATGGCCTCAGGCTGTCCCACGGGAGGCAGAGTTGGACATCAGGCATCAGGAGGAATTTCTGCACTGAAGGGCTGTTAAGCTTTGAAGGTTTGGAGTCCACATCCCTGGAGGTGTCCAAGGAAGGCCTGGATGTGGCACGCAGTGCTCTGGGCTGGGTGACAAGGTGGGGATGGGTCAATGACTTTGGAGGTCTTTCCCAACTAAATGATTCTGGGCTTCTGCTGGAATGTGGGTTTTTAAGTTTGAAGAGTGAGGGAGAAGTTGATGGCTTCTCTCCTGACCCAAGCAAAAATTCAGGAGTAGAGCATTGTAGTCAGGAGCATTCACCCCACTCCATGTTGAGGATTTCAGCCTGAAGTGTCTCGAGTGAAAATTCATCCATTGAGTGACTTTGACTAAAATAACCCTTATGTCAGACCTACATCCTGCTTAATTGACCTCCTCTCCTGCTGGAAGGCTGTTCAGGCCTATCCATCAAGGAATCCAACCCTACTCCCACAGAAGTAGGAAAAGCGAAGGCCGTGCGAGGTTGAGCTGTGAGTGGATGAGTAGATGGCTGTGTCCACTGGTGCCTGCATTGGTAGGCTTGGAAAACTGCCTGTGTTTCATTCACTGCCATCTCTGGGAAGCTCTGTTCCATCCTAGCCAAGCTGGCTGTCTTTCTGCTGTTACTTCCCCAGGGGCACAGTGTCAAATTAGTCACTTTTACAAGAGCGGGGAGCTTTATAGCAGCCCCAACATACGTTCTCTAGAACACTGACAAGATAAATTCACTTTATACAAATACGAGCAGCAGTTGCTCTATCTGTCCTGGTTGCTTTTTCTTTTTTTACAATGGAGCAGGTGCAATGCCTGGATCTGTTATCAGAATCTAATATGGTTTGAGCAAACAAGGAATTGCTCACGTTGTCTAGGTGTTGCACACAGTCCATTAGTCACCCCGTCTAGTGCTTATCACAATTCAAAAAAACAACATTTGGGATGAGTCATTAAGATTCATTAAAGAATATCTTTGTCACAGCAGCAAATGAGGGAGAAGTATGGAAGGGATGGGCGGCGGTATGTTTAATATTTGTGGAGAACATAAGACATATGCTGTGTACCAAGATCTTGGGAACAATCCTGGCTTCACAGGCTATTATTAGCAGAGCATAAAGTGAACTTAGTCGTGTTGATCAACTCTAGGAAGCAAATTCTGTATTTGGAGTGTGAAATAATTCACTCTTTTGGGGAGGGCTGGGTTATAGGGTGTGATATCCCACACCAGTGTCCAGCTGGGGCCAACCCCTAAGTCTTGTTCCACCCTGTGTGCAGCTCTGTCAGTGTCAGAAGCCCCGGAGCACTGTGGTCCCCTTGCCTTGCTCATGTTCCCAGCAGAACAGACATTCCTGCAGGGTGTGACAGGGCCACTCCTGTGGCCACATGTCCCTGTCCTGTCCACTGTGGCCACCTGGTCCTGTGTGAAGCTCGGATGCTGCAACCACTCAGCAGGAGCTTAGTGACACAGAGGACTGATGGCACTGGCCAGCAAACACTCTGAGGGGGACAGGCTGTGCCAGGCTGGCATAAAACAAGGGGAAATCATTTCCTTAACCCATGAGAATCTGCTGGACCTTAGGCATTAGGACTTTTTCCTCCCCTAGGAACAATAAAGTCAGTCTCAAAAAAAAAACCAAAAAAACAAAAAACCTTTGTGTATATTGAAATAAACCCCAACAAACAAAGTAAACCCAAGCTGTGATTGATCAAACCCTTGTATTCTTTTTGCCCTTTTTAATATTATTTTATTTTTTTAAAAACATGTTTTCACTTTGAGTTGTCCTTTTTTTTACAACCAGCGGGTTTTGGTGGAGCCCTGGACACACCAAGCAAAGGGAGGGAGCGCTGCAAGCAGTTCCTCTCCACACAGATCTCCATGTAGAGTCTTCCCCACTGGCATGAATTCCCCTCTGTGGGCCAGATGTGCCTTTCTCCTCACAGGACATGAGTGTTTCCATAGCTGAGCTGTCCTGCTGACAGCACCGAGATTTCTGGAGTCGCTGCTCACTGCCAGGTGTGAAGTGGATTGCTCTCTGGCCTGGGGCAGATAAGCAGCCACAGGACTTTGTTGCTGCTTTTCCCAGCATTGGAAATCTTTTAATTAGGAGAGAAAAAAACTGTCCACATTGTTTCTTTCTTTCCTGTAGTGCAGTCTCCTTCCTTTATCTCAGTGCAATCTGGTTTTCTTAACGTGGCTGATCCAGAAAGTAAGCTGGGGGTTGCCCAGAAGTCTTTAAATGAGAATATAGATTTTACTATGATCTTTATGGCAGTTATATTCAGTTTCTTTTTTATCAATGTGATAAGTGATTGCCACTCACATCCCAGCTTTCACTCTGCATGGAAATTGAACTTTGGAAGCAATACACTCTCAGGTCCTGTGCAGGGGAGCTCTGCTGATTTCCATTGGATTTCTTTAAGCAGAACCTGTATTGCTTTTAGTGCTTCTGAGGAAACGCAGGAAAAACTGGAGTTGTGTGGAGCTTTTATCTCAGGGGAACACTTTGGCCAGGCAGGAAAGAAATTGAACAGATTTTTAAAGATAGCGATTTTGATCTCACCCTCTTTAAATTCCTTCTGTGCTTTCCAATTAACCTGGCATTCTGGGAACCCACACCCAGCATGTGCCAGGGTTTATGGCTGGCAATTATCCTTAAATACCCATTCCCTGGACTTGGACCCTCTGTCTCTTCCCAATGTTTTTGCAGTTTGCAGCCTTACCTCAAGCTGGTTGAGCTTCTGCTGCATCTCCCAGACACCAAACACATTTGGGGCAGAGTTGTGAATTACAGAATCCCAGGATCCCTGAGGCTGGAAAAGCCCTCCCAGCCCATGGAGTGCCAGCTGTGCCCCATGCCCACCTTGTCCCCAGCCCAGAGCTCTGAGTGCCACCTCCAGGGGACACCTGCAGGGATGGGCACTGCAAAGCTCCCTGGGCAGCCCCTGCCAAGGCCTGAGCAGCCTTTCCATGGGGAAATTCCTGCTGCTGGCCAAGCTGAGCCTGCCCTGGCCCAGCCTGAGGCCGTTCCCTCTCCTCCTGTCCCTGTTCCCTGGGAGCAGAGCCCGACCCCCCCAGCTGTCCCCTCCTGGCAGGAGCTGTGCAGAGCCACAAGGTCCCCCCTGAACCTCCTTTTCTCCAGGCTCAGCCCCTTCCCAGCTCCCTCAGGAATTCTCCAGCCCCTTCCCAGCTCCCTTCCCTGCCCTGGACACGCTCCAGCCCCTCCAGGTCTCTCCTGCAGGACCAGAACTGGACACAGCCCTCGAGGGATCTCTCAGAGCCAGCACAGAGGGACAGATGATACTTCCAGAATGGGACTTGCTGGACTCTAACCCATAAAGCCCAGCACTGATCTCGTAGCACCATCCTGATATTAAAAACAAACAAACAAACAAACAAACAAACAACAAAACAAAAAAAAAACACAAAAAAACCTACCAAACAAGAAAAACCCCTGGAGGATTACGTAGAAAATGCCCCACAAACCCTTAGTAATGCATTGGCTTCCCACAGCTGATATTCTGACACTAAAACCTTCCCTCACCTTCCTCAGGTCTCTGTATCCTGTGTCGTTACATGCTCCAGTGGAGAATTTAGTTGCTGAGGAAGAAGTGAAGGGATTTTAAATGAGCACACTCCACTCCTTTTGCTGTTCTCAGGCATACTGAAAACACCTAAAGGAATTTAGTTTTTCTAGGATATTCCCTTCTCCCACCTCTGCATGTATTACCTTGAAAGAAGCACGTCCCTAAAGAAAAAGTTTGTTTACCAAGTGATTATTCCAGAGATTCTTGTTTTCTCTGCAAGGATGTGTTTTAGCTTGGATTGAACTTAAGGAAATGGGAGTCACGGAGTCACTCAGCTTTTTTTTTTTCTTCTGGCTTCCTTTTTCCCCCAAACAACTGGAAACAGGAGTCATGGAGTCACTCAGCCTTTTTTTTTTTTTTTTCTTCTGGTTTCCTGTTTCCCCCAAACAACTTTTGAACCATTTGGTCAATTTTAACCAAAGCTGGGAAGGATCTCCTGTTCTGAGGGAAATAAAGTTCTTACACGTCTCAGAAATAAGAGGCAGCAGAGCAGATAAAAGACACCAGACCTTGTGCCCCCACAGAGATAAAGGCAAGAAACGTGGGGTCGACTGTATTTGTTTCCAGAGAATCACACAAGAAATAAATGCTGTTAACAGGAACCTTTGATCAGGGCTCACATCTTACCAGGCTTGAGATAAGAATTTGTGTGTTATTAGAGATGAGATAAGGCCCTCCAAGACTCAAGGCTTGGGAGAGCAGCATCATTTGTTCTCCTGCTGGCAGAAGGACATGCTGCTGTGGTGAGGTGCAATATTAACCTCAGTTCAGTGGTTGCTCACCTCTGCTTGGGCTCTGCCTGAGCCAGTTCTCCTGTGGGGATGTTTGCTGGGGTGTGACAGACCTTGTGTTGCTGTCTCAGTGCTGCCTGGAGAGCACAACCGTGAGGATCAGCCTGAAATCCACTCCAAGCCTACAAGTGGTGGAGCTGGGTGACTCCCAGGCTTCACGAGGAGATGGCAGAGGGAAACATTCCTAGAATCACAGAAGTGGGGAATTATGGAACAGCTTAGGTTGAAAAGTCTTTTATTGTCATCAAGTCTTTTATTGTCTTTTATTGTCATCAATAAAATTGCCCTGCCATGGCAGGGACACCTTCCAGTGCCCCAGGCTGCTCCAAGCCCCAGTGTCCAACCTGGCCTTGGGCACTGCCAGGGATCCAGGGGCAGCCACAGCTGCTCTGGGCACCCTGTGCCAGGGCCTGCCCAATCTTACAATGAAGAGTTTTTTCCAAATATCTAATCCAGCGCTGCCCTCCTTCATCTTGAGCCCACTCCCCCTTGTCCTGTCACGACGAGCCCTGATGAAAAGCCTTTCCCCACAGGAGGTAAGTGATGACTGAACGTCCTGACTGTCTGAAGGCTACTCCAGTTCCATTAATGAGCGAGCTGGCAGCTTCACTTGGGAGCCCATTTGGCAAATGGCCACTGCTATCGATACTTGGGTTTGCCAGATCTTACCAGGAATGAGTGATCAGGCGTGGAAAATGGGCACCCATCCATCCCTGGAGAGTGAATCACACACCTTATTTCAGGAATCTCATTAATGCCTTCTTGTTGATTTTTTTTATTCCTTTATTCCTTTTTTATTCCTTTTTTTTTATTCCTTTTTTTATTCCTTTTTTTCCCTTTTTCCCCCCTTTTTCCCCCCTTTTTAGTCCTTTTTTTTTTTTAAGGCTGAGATTAAACATTTGAGATGGTCATTTTTGTTTGGATTTAGATGTTTATTAGTTTTTATTTATGTTATAGTGATATAAGTTGTGAGTTTTAGAGTATTTTATTAATAAACTATAAAATGGAGTTGGTTTATTTAATAAGGTTTTTAAAGATAAATAGTTTAATTAAGAAATGATATTTCAAATTATTTTCATTTTTAATTTAGTAATTAATTATTTGTGGTTTGTAATGTGGATTTTTTTGTTTAATTATACAATATTATTTAAATTTATGAAGAAGAAGGTGAAGAAGACAGTAAAGAAGGATTAGTTTTTGTTTTAACTTTTTTACTTTTTATATTATTATATTAAAATAGAATATATTATTCTATTTTAAAACTTTAAATTTTAATGTTTTTATTATGTAATATTGTATATTTTTATTTAAATTATATATTTATAATTTTAGTTTTATTATATAATTTTGGAAGTTTTTTTAATGGTTTTAGGTTAAATGTAGTGTTTTCTTGGACATTAGTGTTTGTTAGTATAAAAAGTCTAACATTCTCAGCAACAAGGGTTCCAACACCTTCTTTTACTTTTTTTTTTTTAATATATATTCCAGTAATATATATTACTGGACGTAATATATATTATGTAAGTAATGTGAGGACCTCATGCTTGACCATCCCAGTGGGAAAAGTGACACTTTTCTCCCTCCTAAATCCCACCAGTTTCCCCTGTTTCTGGTATTTCAGTATGGATGGTCAATCACTTATTTCTACGCTATTTTCCATGCCCGTTAGTGGTGGCACAGGAGATGCATCCAGTTTTGTGATATTTGGGACACTCATCATGCAGGTGATGATCTCAGGCACGAGCTTAGTTAGCACTGTTGAACTTGGGACCTGCACATCTTTTGTCTCTGGGCTTCCAAAAAGAAAACTTCCCTGCTTATCTCTCTGACATCTTTTGTAAACAGCGAATTCAAGAGCAAACTTTGTAAAGCTCTTAACCCTAATCTTCCCTATAAGCTCCAAAGGTCGAATTACCAATTATGCCCTGTGTTTTCTTTGTGCTCTGCAGCTCAGTTTTCATGCTTGAGGACACTGTGAGGCTCTTAGGTCGGGCTTTACCCAAGGAAAGCAATCCCTTCCTTTCCCAAGGACCTGCCACGGAGTTTAAAAAGGCAGGGGAGTGAAAGAATAGCTTGTACTTGGTGCCACATAAGTGGCAGGTTTTGAGCCAAGGTTTACAGGAGAGGAGAATTAATTAGTAGAGAACATCAGCCTGCTGTCTGACTCCCTTATTTAAACCCATTTTCTGTGCCCTCCACAAGAAACCCAGTGGATCATCAGCTGCTTTGCATTTTTCAGGCAGGAGAAGCAGCAAAGTCCTGCAGGAGTGCAGTGTGGGAGCAGGTGGGGAGGTGCAAAAGCAGGGATGGAGGAAGGATTGAGTCTCCTGAGTCACGTTCCCTGGTAAGGGCTGGAATCCTGTGGCTGATGTGATGTAAAACCTTGGGGAAAACGGTGTTGGAGGGACAAACCACACAGGTGACTTCAGTGGCAGCGTTTGCAGCTCAGCTCTGAGGGAAGGCTTGAAGGTGGGAGAGGCTGGAACAGTCCAAAGGGAAGAGAAATTTGGAGAATTGTGTCTCCTGTTCTTCATCTGTGGGATAGTGGTGGTTTAAAGCCCAGCAACAGTTTCTGGCAGCCTGTTTCCCTGTGTTGCTCCCTGCTGGATTCCTGGTTAATTCAAATTTCTCTTTCCCTGAGGACTCTGACAAGGTCCCTCTCCTCTACCCAGTTGTTCATTTTCAGTAGAGGTGGGAACATAATTCATTCCTGACCTCCTGTCATCTGCCAAATGGGACTGCAGTTGGGTAAGGGATAAAAATTTATTGTAGGAAAACAGCCAATCATGAGATATAGCATGATCACATATTTCCTTATAAAAATGTGTTTAAAATAGCAAAATATCAGAATCAAGTCAACAGCTTTTAAACATCTGTTGAATGCACTTTAGTGAGTCACATGCTGTATGTTTAACTTAAAAATACAGCATATTTAACCTTTTTTTTTTTTAGCTAAAAACATTTCGACATGGCTTTTGGTGAACCAAAAATGGAGAGAAAAACTCTGAGAATAAATGTATCATGCTGTTGGCTGATATTTTGGTTTCCTTCCTGGGACAACAAACTATTTCCACCCCAGGAATGACTTCTCTGGGTGATGGTGTTAATTCTGCAGAGCAGGTGGCCGAAGAGACAGTTTGAATATTTGATAGCACACACCGAGGTGTTTGGATGAGCTGGTCATTTAAAAACAAAATCAAGAGGCATGCATCTCTAGGGAATAGTAAACAAAGTTGGAGTCATTCCTAATTATTGGGATACAGCTCTGTCATCAGCTCCTTCTCCAGATACTATTATTTATAGAAATAATTATTATGCAGCATTTAAATTTGGGATGCGCACGGTTCTTTAATTGGGGGCTGAACTTGTGTTTGGCGATCTGGATTCCTAGCCTTACTCATCTGTCTATCATTTATAAAGATTATATATCTGAAACGTGACCTGTACATAATTATAATTAATTAAGTCGCCAGCAGTATGCTGAAAAACTTGCATTTAAATCAGGGGTTGAATAATTAAGGCAATTAGTAGAACTGACTGTTTGCAATATGGCTTCTTGAAAATGTGGAATAATTGCTAATCTTCTAGGCAGAGAAGGACAGAACACCAGCCTGGTATTTAATTCTGTAAATACAAATTAGGTGAGGTGGTGCAAGTATGGAATTCCTTTTTTTTTTTCCCAAATTTCAAGAGGTCATAAACTGGCTGAGTGACACACAGCCCAACGGATTATTTCAGGGCACGGTAAGTTCAGGGCGTCCAGATGAATCCTCAAGCTATTAAAAAGTTCCCTTCTCTTGGCTTTCATAATTTTTGTTTATAATCCTTAATTTGTGTGGTCGGGAGAGTAACAGTCCTGCTTCCTCACCCCGCTGTGCCACCGATGCTTGTCCCTATGGATTTGTCCAAGCTCCAGGCTTCCCTGAGCCAGCTCCCTGTTGATTATTTACCCCAGGAAGGAGTGAGGGGATGGGACACCCACGCTGGGCGAACTCAGCCCTCGGTCACCGCCGGAGCAGGCACGCCACGTGTGGGAGAAATCAGCCCGAGCGTGGAGAAACCAGAGCCGGCCTCCCCAGCCCTGCCCGGTGGCATTCCAGCCGCAGGGAGATGGCCTGGATAGGGCTGGCTGCCTGCAGGAGCCGGGCGCTGGCATCAGGTGTGCCAGCAGCCGGGGAAAGGCGGGCGGGTGACTCAGGGCACGGCTCGGTGGGAAGGTGTCCAAGGCAGCCTGGCAGGGCAGAGCTGGCCCGCCTGCCTCAGTGCCGTCGGGATGCTGTCACGGGCGATGCTATCGGCGTCTTTCCCAATCCAGGAGCTGGGAAGATGTGTCATGATAGCCACCAGTATCAATGGGGTGCTTTGATAAAAGGAGGGCTGTGGGGACACCAAGCCCTCCTCTCATGGAGGGGTCTCATGGAGGGCTGGGGTTCTTTCCTGTTCTTTTTTTTTTTTTTTTTCCATCCTGCTGCTTTTAGTGCTTCCAGCTTCTCCTCTCTCTGTGCCTGAGGCATAACTTGGATTAGTGGATTTGTGTCTGTGTTGTCGGGGTGTGTGTGACATCCACGAGGTGAGCTCGCTGTCGAACAGTCTGGATTTTACACACATTTTTGATGTCTTTTTAAAGCCCCGTTGAGCTTGTGGTAGTGGGGACCACGCTACAAGACAAGTTGGTTCAACTATTTAATTGAAAGCTCAGTTTATTAATTTATAGCTTTTAAACTTTTTTCAGCTTTGGTGTTTATACCCCAAGAAAGTTGACAGAATATTGCCAAATTTTCCTCTCAGGAACACATATGCATTTTCCAGAACTTGGATAATTGCTCTCTAAGTTTTTCCTGTGTCTGGGTTTTTTTTGTTTGTTTGTTTTTGTTCTTTTCTCAAATCCCATTTGAATGAGGCACTCCAACACTGTGGCTTGTGTGGAATTTTTGCATGGTTTAACACTGGGCACATGCAGCAAACCATCTCCCTGCCCCAGGGCTTTGCCCAAGCAGGGTTTGTGCCTTTAAAGCAAAGAGAGTGATTCAATGTCCTGTAGGTGACAGGGACAGCTCCTAACAAGTCTGGAGGTATTTTTAGAACTTGATAAAATGACACTTCATAAAACACCGACCAGGCAGCTCGAAAGAGGAAATAAGAGTGGAGAGACTTTGGGAAAACATTACTGTATTTTTAATTATCAGCCCTTTTGATGTTGTCAGCCCATACCTTAAGCAAGGGGAATAATTGTTTAACTTCCTTCCTATTTAATGCGGTCATTTTGTGGCTCAGAGGCACGGCTTTTGCTCCTGAGTTACCCTTTACAGCTGTGGCCAGCCTTGGGGATGCTGTTTTGGGCCACACAGCTGCCCTGGCAGTGGTGTCTGCCAGGGAACAGGGACAGGACAAGAGCAAAGGGCCTCAGGCTGTGCCAGGGGAGGCTCAGGTTGGACAGCAGCAGGAATTTCTTAATGGAAAAGGTAGTCAAGCATTAAAAGGGGCTGCCCAGGGAGGTTTGGAGTCCCCATCCATATTCTCCTCGTGGAATCCACTGGAATTTTATCTTTCTGGGACTGAAATATTCCCATTTATGGTATCGACACATAAATACCTGTATGCTGAGCTGGGGAGAGACCTGCTCCTAAACCCCCTGCTCCTGAAGGAACACCTTTCTCAAGGCAAAACAGAAGTCCAATTTTGTGGAAATAAATCAGTGCAAATGGGAATAGGATCTTGGGGTATTGGGATGCTGAAATCTGCAGAAAGGCACAGGTGTAAATTTAAAGCAAGATTTCATCATCTTCTACACTGAATACTCAAAACAGCTGAGTCTGCCTATTCTGAATTGGTGTCTCCACTGAATTTTGCCAGTCCACACCAGTTCAAGTTCTGGCCCTGTGGATGAAGTCTAAATTTATTAAATTTATTGGGTTTTTTTTGTTGTTTTTTGTTGGTTTTTTTAAATTTCATTTTAAGAGTCCTGATGGCCCAGGACAGGACCTGCTCAGCCCTTCAGATAAAGGTATCTTAGGTCAGGGTTAGCTCAGATTTTTTTGACATCACTTACACTCACAAAGAAAGGAAAGAATTAAAATTCTTTCAGCTGAAACTTTTGCTTCTTCGTGAATTAAACTTGCTGAGAAGACCAGGAAAATATGATGTTCCCTGCTCAGTATGGCAGCTTGCAGGTCACCACAGGGAGAGAATATGATACTCAGCAGATTCCCTTTAGGATGTGAGGTTTTCCAGTGTCTAAAGGACCTTGGATAAATCCAGAAGTTCGTTTTCCCTTCCTGTTGACTGCAGGAAGGATGCTCTGAGGTTCTGACTCCATGTGAAATGCTCAGTCAGGGAGATTCACACTCATCCCCAGAGCTCTGTGGAGCCTCAGCAGAAAGGATAGAAGTTCCTTATGTGAGTGTAAGCAGCTTGCTTAGAGAGGGAATTCAACTCCTGGAAGAAAGCTGGGGAATGGAGGCCTGCAAGATGAGAATTTCCCTGGATGCAGCTTCCCTCATCCACACATTCATCCTGGAGAAACAGAGATATTCTGGGGTTACAAACCCAGTGGTGCAGATATGCCACTCCACAAAGATCCCAGGTGTGGCAGAAGAATTTCCAGGGAGCAGAGTGGTCACTTTTATGGACCCTCTGTGTTCTTCAAGAAGTGTAAAGGGGCTGCAGCAGTGGCAGAAGATGGACTCTGACTTAAATTAAGGAATCATCCCCAAACTAGGAAAGGCCCAGCATCCCAGCAGAGCAACGTGGCTGCCTCAGTTCTCCTTCATGATCAACAGTGAAGCTCTGGGATGACAGGAAAACACAGACTGGGAATAAAGGCTAGGAGAAAGTTGCCTGTTTTGAGAGAGACTTCCACATTTCTTGCAGCTTTCCCTTTTCCCAGGGATGCAGTGAAGGGCATCTGCCACAGGAAAGCTGTAACCCCTGGAGAATTCCTCCTGATTCCAATAAAATCCAGCCTGAGCACGCACATCTCTGTATTTGCAAACAATCTCAGCACATCTCTTCTTTGGGATCCACCCAAGCTGCACTTTACTCAAATGCTGTTCTGTTCCTGCTGCCTGTTGCAGTCCATCACACTTTTTCTGCATTTCACTTGTTTTGATTGTCACCAGAGAATTTTCAGTGAGACAGTTTTTTGTTGTTGTGATGGCTGGTGAATATTGTGTTGGGGGAAAAATAAAAGTTGAAGTGGAAATTTTCTAATCAATGTTCTTTGTTGTTTGCAGTCTGGATGAAGACAATGCAGATGAGTGAGTCAGTGTAAGTGGTGTCTGATGCTCTGAAAGAAAAACTCCTTATATAAACACCTGAGTGATCTGATGAAATTTTCTACATGTATTCATGATAAATGAATTTTTTAAATACTAATTAAACGCCTAAGAAATCTTTGGAAACCCTCTTTCAGTGCCACAATTCTAGAGGAATACATCTTTGGAATACATCTAGGTTGGTTTTTCTTTTTTCCTTTTTCCAATTTGGAAACAAATTTTAAAGCTGTGTGTGAGCATGCTTAGCTATGTGGAACTGGATTTAGAACAGTAATCCTGGCAATGGTTTTCCTTACCCTTTAAAATGCATATTTTCCATTAAGCAGTGTGGCTAATGAGTGTTGCTATTTGTAATGAAGCCTTTTTTTCCAGGTTAGCAGTGAATCACTTCAGGCTGTGACCTTATCTGATCTTGCATGTTCAAGAGGGCTGAGTCTAATCAATAATTGGTGAGGTTTCATCACGAGCCCGTGGGTGCTGCCGGAAGCAGTTTGGTGATTAAGGAGTTGACACTCTTGCCACTCTCAACCATTCATGAAACTCTGTCCCATCCAAGCCCTGGCAGGACTCTGCAGCCTTTTGGAAAACTGAGATTTTCCCTGCTCAGCCCTCATCACTATCCCGTGGTGGTTTTTATGTCGCACTATCCATCCAGGCAGTCCTGGCCAAATTCCAGTGCTGATAATTGTTTTCTGCCCAGCTTCCTTCCATTTCAATTTAGACTGCTGCTCTCCTCTGTTCCCTAAGCCAAGGTGTTAAACTGCTGGGATGATTGCTTCCCAGGCCAGCGCTGGGAATGCTGCCTGGCACAGGGTGGGTGCAGCTCTGCTGCCTCTCAGCTTTATCAGGTGTTTTTTCAGCTTCTCAAAGGGCTCCCTCTGCGAACAACTGATAATGTCCTGTGGAAACATCTGGACGGGGTCAGCTCTTCAGCTTCCTGGGCTGGAAAGACTTCAGCTATTGAGGTGCACAGATGTAGTGTGAGCTGCAGTTTGATGTTTGGATCACAGACAAAACTCGTGCTTTTTCTGTCCTCTGACAGCCCCTGGGAATTATTAGTGTTGGCGTTAAAGTGCTCTGTCAAACGCAGAGGGGATGTCTGAATGCCTTTCTTGTTTGTTTGTTTTCCAAATGTGTAAAGGCAGCCTGGAAAGCTCCCGGTGTTTGTTGTTGGTGGCATTCCCTGAATGCCTGCGTCCCCCCTGCTCATCCTGGAGGAACAGAGGGGGTTTAGCAGCTGATCTCCTGCCCTACAGCTTCTGTTTCAGTGCTGCCCCTCCAGGAGCAGAGAGCACCCAGGACATTTCTCTGAGCCAACAAGGAATTGGGAACTGGAAGAGGGAAAGGGCTTGATATTCCTGGTATTTCTGGGAATCGCAGACTCACTTCCCAACCAGCAATCCGTGCTGCTGGAATGAGCATTAGGTTTTGGAAATATCAGTGTTACACCTCCCCCTGGGTAGAGCAGTCAGGCCACAGAAATCATTCTGACGGTTTCTGTGGGTCCTGGGAGAAGCCAGTTCCAGTCCCCACTCCTCCTTTCCCAGTTCAGCTGCTGGTTTTGCCTGGGTTGGTTCTTTGCAGCAGGAAAATTTGAAGGGGTAGGAGGAGAGACTGGTTTGCTGGAGCTGGAGCTGCTCAGACAAAGCCAGAGCAAAACAAACTCATCTGAATGAGACTGGTTCAGGATGATGTGAGGGGTTTTAATTTCTGTGGGGAAAATAGGAATCCTAAACCCCTGGCTGAAGCCTGGGCTGTGGATGCACTCCTTGTCCTGCCTGCAGTTCTGCCAAGCAGAGCTCATCAATGCTTTCCTCATCCAAAATTATCCCTCCCTGCATCTCCTGGAGGACCTGTTCCTTGGCCAGGGGTGGAGATGGGAGGGCTAAAACCAGTTTTAGTCAAAATGAGCAGGTCACCTTGCACAACACACAGGAGGTCTTTGCTAAGTGGAGTCATGAAGTCCTCAAGGAAGGTCTACCTCACTCTCCAAGAGCTTCAACAAGTTTCACATCGAGTTTGGTGACTGGACACTTTTATGCCTTAACTTTCCTTGCAGATGAGCTCTACAAGGCAGATTGAAGCTGTTTCAGGGGAGGTTTAGGCTGGAGATCAGGGTGTTCTTTCCCCAGAGGGTGCTGGCACTGTCCAGGCTCCCCAGGGAATGGGCACGGCCCCGAGGCTGCCAGAGCTCCAGGAGCCTTTGGATACTGCCAGGGATGCCCAGGGTGGGGTTGTTGGGGGTCTGGGCAGGGCCAGGAGCTGAACTCGATGATCCTGTGGGTCCTTCCCAACTCAGGATACCCCAGGATTCCATGATAGGTTCTGTGGCCACCCCCTTGCTGGCTGTGCTGGGTGGATTGACATCCTCAGCCTCCCAATTCCTCCCTACAGGGCCATCCTGCTGGGCCTGTTTGGGCACACGTTGTTTTTGTGGGGTATTGTCACCCAGAGTGTCCCAATGGAAATTTTTGTCCCCGTGTCCTGTGTGCCACACAAACACATGGGGACAAGCAGACCCTACCCATAAGAGCTGTAAATAATGAAGCCAGAGAAAGGTCATGGCTGTGTCTAAATGAAAAACTGAGGCTAAGAGGGTGAGGGATGAGCCTGGACCTCCTTCCAGTACCCCACAGAAGCCCTCCATCATTGCTACCCCCAAATCTGAAAATGCTCAAATCCCTGAACTGGTCCCCAACACTCAGGACCAGTTATTTCCTGGTCCGAAATCTCCTGTAGTTTGAAGTCATGGCTTTATTTTTAGACCATCAACAGCACCTCAGCCGTAATTACACTCGTACCAATCAAGCATGTGGCAACGCTCATGGGTGTCTGAGTAGTCCTGCAGTGTAAGGATTAATTTGTGGGGTTGGAAAAGGTGGAATGGCAGGTGTTGCACAGGAGCTGACACTGAGGTTCCACCTGCCCCATAAAGCTCCTCAAAGGTGATGTCCCAAGAGAAGAGAGCAGCAACAGCAGGCACTTGGTCCAGGGTCGTTTTTCACCCTCTCCTTTCAGAGGATCCTCCAGCCCTGACCATATCTCAGCCCTAAGTCACGTCAGGAAGCACATTTTTAATGCTGCCTTATTAGAGAGTCAGAGGCATTTGTGGGATTGGTGTGGGAGTACAAAATTGTTTTCTGATGAGGAATTGAGTCGAGGTTTGTTGGCGTCTCGTGTAGTGGCTGTTTATGTGTAAACTTGAAACCAAACCAAGCAAAAGGAGTGAAACCATCCAAGGCCTAAAATGTCATCTGGCAGCGAGGAAAGGCTGCAAATACCAGATTAGGGGAGGCCAGAACCAGCTGGCTGCTGTTCATGCTGAAGTGACTGCTCACCAGACATTCCAAAGCTGGCCATAAAGCCTTTCTAAGCTCACTCTGGTCACTGCTACTCATTTCAGGATCACTGGCAAGCATGAAGGGGGCTTCTGTTTAACTGTGGGAAAAGAAGGCAGGGAAAACAGCACCAAGTCCATAGTTTTAGTGTCCTTTCTCCTGTGGTTCACAGCACAGACCACAGTCCGGCTCCATCTGGAGCCAGCTCCAAGGGTTTTGCTGGTTTTCAGCAGGACCAGGGTGAAACCAAAGTGTAATGACATGTCACAAAGGCTGCAATAAAGCCATGCTCCCTGAGAAAGCAGCTGTGGTGGTTTAGGAGGTCCTTGCCTCTCCCACCCCTCGGACAGAGGCTCCTGCTCCCAGAATGGTGCCAGCAGAAGGGAATGTGGGACCATGCTCTGCTTCACAACCTTCACATCACCCCTCTTTCCTGGGAAACAAGCCCAGGCTGTGGCCAGCTCCAGCAGCAGGGTGAGCCAGCCCGATGGGGTGATAAGAAACCCACAACACCGGGGCTTGTCAGAGCCCATTCCGGAGCCTGTCATTACCAATTGTTCCCTGTATTGAAAGCAGTTGTGCCTATTGCATGTCCCCATACTTCAAAAAAATCAGACCTGGAACACAAAGTCTGGGGTTTTTTTTGCTTGGGAAGTGTTTCTTTTTATACATTCAAACCCAGGAGGAGGCTTTGTTGCTGCCGCAGCAGCAATCTCCTGACACACTCACCGCAAGTTTCGTTCTGAATAAAGCTAATCTCACACTAAAAACGTAACCCTTTGAGGCCTGGGGGCAAGCACCACATGTGAAATCGTCTCAACTGTCATGTGGAAGGATGAGTTTTAAAAGCCACCCTTGAGAGATTATCATTAAACCGAGCCTTGCGCAAGGCTGGACTTGGAGGGATCGGTGTTTGCACATCTGTGGTTTCTGTGACCTTGACAGAGTTCTTTCCCAGTATAAGTAAAATCAGAAGTGGAACTTGCAACAACAAGCAAATGTGGTTTTGCACTGTATTCCAGGCAAATTAGTGATGTCATGGCTGCTGTGTGCTGTAGCTCTGTCTCCTTTAAGGCCTTTTTTTTTTTTTTTTTAATCTTGATGCTAATGTGGCTTAGAATTTCTTCAGCTAGAGAAGTCACAGCTCTTGGCATCCTGCCCCACAACATTTACCTGGAGCTCTTGCAACCTTCTGTGACATCAGTTTTACTGTTGAGGGTGTAATTGATCTTATCCATTCTTGAACATGCTCATTATAGCATTCATTGTGGTTCTTTTCCAACACTGGAACATGTCATCTATGCAATATCCACCTCCATGTACTTTCTTTATTTGTATGGGGGTTATTTTTCTAGGGGTTATAGAGTTTTTTTGATCCTCACAAAATTTGAGGATCAGAACAGACCAGGGCAAGGAAATTAAAAAAAAAAAAAAAAAGAAATATTAAGGAAGAACTGCAGGCTGTGTTGTCTTTGTGAACTTAGCAGACTGAGTAGGTTTTTTGTGTGTTTCTTCTTTTCTAGTGATGCTGGTACCAGATGGCTGATTTACAAGTCAAAAACTTCAAGCATCCAGTAGTTCAGCCTCTTACTTCCAGAAGCCCTTGATGGATTATGCTAATGTGGCCCATGGAAATTCTCTTTGGATGAGAGACTGTGGGGTGGAGGCACTGGGAGCTGTGTCTTGGTGCTCCTTTATGAGCTCTGCTGTGGGTCCCCTCCTGGTCCTTGGAAGTCCAGCAGCCATGGAAAACCTGAGGAGGTGTGTGGAATGTTCAGCAGACTATCTATAGGAAAATAGAATCCACTTTGCTCATGGTTTAGGGTGAGTGCACATGGAGGAAGAGGGGATTTTCCTCCACTTCTCTCCAGGAATTTGAGACATGGTTTCATTTTTCTTACAGTTAAGCACATTCAGTAAACAGCATAACCATCACAACTGAAGTAATACCTCATCAAATGCTGTGAAAAGGATGAAGACATTTAGATGACACATAAATACACTGAGTTTTCAGCCATGGTGTACAGTGAACTACTTTCAATGGAAAATCAAGGCTTTCAAAGCCATTCATTTAACATTTCCATTTTAACACTTCCTCAAAGTCAATTGCAGCAGAGAACATGCAGCTCAGTTTGCTTCCTCAAACCACAACACAAAATACTCCAGAACTTCTCCTGTGAAGCAACAAGATCCCTCCAGGATAAAAATGCAAATTTTTTGTCCTACCACCAATGACACGGCTTAAGGGCTTTTCCAGTTTGCTGTCAAAGAAAAGATATGTCTTCATTGCTGATTAAATGCACTGCAATTAACGAAAGTTTCGTTTGGTTTGACATTCTCCCCTCCCAAGTTTTGTTAATGTGGATGAATAGTGTGGATAAAGCAGCCCCTCCTTGAAATAAAATGTGGGCAGCTCAGTACAGCCTGGTCCTGAACTCAAGGGTGGCTGTGCTGAGGATGCTGAGGGGTTCATCCCAGGGGTCTCTGCAGGAATTTGACTCATTTTGTGAATTTTTACAGTTGTATTATCTCAGCACGCAGGGAAGCTGGGGGAAGTCAATAATCATGGAGTTATAGAATCATGGAATGATTTGGGTTGGAAGGGACCTTAAAGCTCATCCAGTGCCACCCCTGCCATGGCAGGGACACCTCCCACTGTGCCAGGCTGCTCCAAGCCCCAGTGTCCAACCTGGCCTTGGGCACTGCCAGGGATCCAGGGGCAGCCCCAGCTGCTCTGGGAATTCCAGCCCAGCCCCTGCCCACCCTGCCAGGGAACAATTCCCAATTCCCAATCTCCCATCCAGCCCTGCCCTCTGGCACTGGGAGCCATTCCCTGGCTCCTGTCCCTGCATCCCCTGGAAATTGTCTCTCTCCAGCTTTCCTGGGGCTCCTTCAGGCCCTGCAAGGCCACCCTGAGCTCAGCCCAAAGCTTCTCCTGTGCAGGTGAACAATGCCAGCTGTGCCAGCCTTTCCTCCCAGCAGAGCTGCTCCAGCCCTCTGCTCATCCTGGAGCCTCCTCTGGGCTCTCTGCAGCAGCTCCATGACCAGTTGCAACCAAAAAGAAGAAGAAATTGTCCTGTGAGCAGTTGAGAATGTATTAATCAAAGCTTCAGCCTGTATTTCTTTTGGCTAAGATTAGTTTAAAAGGTAAAAAATGCAAATGAAGATCTTTATATCTCAGTGGGTCTCAACCAAAAGGCACCAAGTTCTGCAGCAAGGACAATCCCTGAGTATTTCTTTCCAAACTATTTATTTTTGTTTTATTTATTAAGTGCTTCACTGGAATTCCCTTTATAATCAGATTCTAGGGGAATAATAGTATATGATAGGGGGAATGATAGTATAATAGTAGTAGTGAGAAGAAACCAACCTAAGCAACCTCCCATCCTGTCCTTTAGAAGTAAAAATTAAAGTCCACCAATAACAGTTTCTTCTTTGGTAAGGGGCTAATGGGACACAGGACTTGGCATGCTGGAACAGCCACTGGAATGAAGATATTGTCATAAAAACCACTAAATCTTGACTTCATTAAAACCTGTTTAATAGGATCGACATTTTTTCCTGGCTAAAATTTCTAAAGTTATGTAATAAACTCTGTGTGCCTGATCCTCCAGGGTTATTTCCACACTCTATTAGCAGGCTATAGCAGGTTTTTAAAATATGCAGCACGGTGTGGTGTGTACCTGGGAAGAAGGAACAGAAAGTTCTTTCAGAGATTGTATGTACATATGTCTGTAGGCTGCATGAGCTTGCCTAAACAATTCACACCATTATTGAGAGGATCTTGGCAAAAACAAGAGAAAAAGAGATTCAGAGAGTTACATAACAGGCATGCATCTCTTTCCTTCTTGAGCAATGGCTGCTTCCACTTAACAAATGATATTTGAAGCACTCCATAAAAAGTGCTAACAAATTAAATTCCCGTGGCCTCTTCAGGAATGGAACTGGTTACGTGTGGGATGGTGAGATGCTGCCTTCAGTTGTTTAATCTTCTGGGTAATCCCAGATATTTGCATTCCTGGAGATTTCAAAATTTGTATCTTTAAATGTTTAGTTGCAAAAGGTGGATACAGGAAGCGTTAAGTTAGGAGGAAAAGTGAAAGGACAAATATTACTCATTTTTTTCAAGCTGAGACAGATCTGTACTGTAACTTTTAGGAGCAATCCTACTGAAAGTCCCCCCAAACACTCCTGACCATGGAAAAAAAATCCTGTATTTCTGGATGTATGTGGATATTTCAGAATTTTGGGCTGGCCAGATGATCAGACCTGATCACAGGATGGGTGGGTGGAGATGGGGATGCCACTGCTCCAGCCTGACCACCTTCCCCAGGGCACTGTACTCACTTTGGGAGGTTTTTGCCTCTTATTCCTTTACCCTCAGATGCAGCAAACCCAAGATTCTTGGTAAAAACTGCAGAATTGGAAAGAAATTTCCTGAATGCTCAGAGAAATTTTTCACTGAGTTGACCAAAGGATGTTTAGGATTCGAATTCCTGAGTGCTGAACGTTTTGACCAAAGCATTTGGTGCCTTGTAGAAGAGAAACTCCAAACTCCACTGCAAGGGGACAAGGAGCAGCCACTTGCCCGGCCCAAATGTGTGCAGGGACGCCCAGAGCAGGCTGCAAGGAGGGACAGGCACATCCTCACGTTTCCTGCAGCTCATCCTCCCCACTCCTGGCAGTCCCTGCACGGGGACTTCCTGGCCCAGAGGCCGGATTTGTGTTTCTGTGTTTTACAGCTCACCCTGGACTTTTCTTGCATGAACTGGGCTGAGTTTCCAGTTGTATTTCTGGCTCCTGTGACATCCGAGGGTAAAGGATCCCCCAGTTGTGCTTTTTGAAGAAGTGTGTGTGTGTGTGTGTTTTAAACTATTTCCTCTTCTCTCCACATCTTGCAGAGTGAGAAACAAAGGACAAACATCCTGGTTTTGCCCCCTCCCAGTCACTCAGGTCACGCTGCCACACTCCAATTACTCTGTCTTGTGCAAACCAAGGGCTTCCCATCTCCTGAGAGCTCTTTTTACCCCATTTGCAGTAAAGCTGAACTTCTCAGTTCTCCTGTTGCAAAACCAAAGTTGTGGGTGTGTTTATATTTATATTATTTACATGAATACACAGATAATTATTATTAATATATAATATTAATATATATAATTATATAATTATATAATATATAATATATCAATATAACATATAACTAATATATGAACATTAATATATTAATAATACATAATTATGAATATAATTATGAACCAGTAATATTAATATATTAGAGAATGTATTAATATCTTATTAATATATAATATTACTTAAGATATATAACATATTAATACATCAAATATACCACAACATCTATAACATATATATGGCACATTGCATATATAAAAATTATGCCTATATAATATAAAAATCATGCCTATATAATATAAAAATATAATATATCAATTAACATTTCGTTCAAATATTAATTATTTGAAATATTAATTATTTCAATACTTATTATTTACAATATTTAATATTTCAATATTAATTATTTACATTAACATGCCCTGTTTTGTATTACCACAGTAGCCATGCTACATTTCAAAGGAGCTGTACTTTTTTTTTGGTCTGTGTCATTTTTTCCTCCTGATCATGTAAACTCTCTCTGCTTTTTTAAGAACCACCTCGGAATAACAGCTCTGAAATTCAAGGCAGGCTTGAAGGGAGTCTCTCTTTTATGTGCTGAGTTTGCTCCTCTCCAGCCAAGACAAGAAAGCTCTGGGAGAGAAGTGCTTTGTCCAGAGGGGAAGAAATCTCTTCTATCCCTTTCCCACAGTTAAGAAACAGCTTTTGTTGAATTATGAGTGAAGCCACTTACATAATCTATGGTCAGAAAGCTGAGCTGGCATGTTTTTGGGTGACTGGAAGCTGAACAAAGAGAAAAATATCGAAATTTCCCAGCTGACCCCAAAACAAAAACCGCCCATTAGGTTGGCACTTACTGCACATCTGCTGAGTAATTTGTTTTTTTATTGACTGCTCACACTGAGATTATCTTCATGTAGCTGTCAGGCATTTGAGGATGGGTTTTCTTGTGGAAGATGCATCAGTGTCACAGCTCTCATGTCTGGAAATAAGTCTTTTTGGGTTGCAAGGGACCTTAAAGCCCATCCAGTGCCACCCCAGCCATGGCAGGGACACCTCCCACTGTCCCAGGCTGCTCCAAGCCCCAGTGTCCAACCTGGCCTTGGGCACTGCCAGAGATCCAGGGGCAGCCACAGCTGCTCTGGGCACCCTGTGCCAGGGCACCATCACCCTCACGGGGAAGAATTCCTTCATATATCTAACCAAAATTTCCCCTATTTCAGTTTGAAGCTGTTCTCCCTTGCCCTGTCACTCCAGTTCCTGATGAATTGTCCTTCTCCAGCTTCCCTGTAGCCCCTTCAGACCCTGGAAGTCTCCACAAAACCTTTTCTTCTCCCAGCTGAACATGCCCAGCTCTCCCATCCTGTCTCCACTGGGCAGGTGTTCCAGTTCCCTCATCAAGTTTGGAATTGCTCCATCAGTTCTGTGCCCTGAGTTGGGAACACCAGGACTTTATGCCATGTTCCAGGTGGGGTCTCACCAGAGGAATGTCTTACATCCCCAAATGCCTTTTCCCAGCTCTCCACAGAGACATGTTCTGCTTCCTTCCCTCTGACACCCCAGTTTTGCTCTGCCTGTGTTTTGGAGGAGCTTTGCTTGGCTCTGCTGGATGCCAACTACTGGGCATTTATTTATTTATTTATTTATTCATTTATTTATTTCTGTTTTTAGTTCATGCCTAACAGCCTTGAGGAACTTTTCCGGATGCATGTTCTAAATGTGTAATCCTGGTCTTCTGTGTACCTTGTGATGTGCCAGCAGCTTCCTGAGCTTCTGGAAGCAATCCCTGGGTCAGCCAGTGTGACTGTGTGGGATGGACAGGACAAGCTGCATCCTACAGGACACCCAGCAAAGATTTCCCAGCTTTTCTCCATTTCAGAAGAGATGGGATGCAGGAACCTCCTCCTCGCTCATGAGCTGCCCTCAGCAGCACCTCAGTGAGCTCCCTCAAAAGGCCACCAAAGTCTGGCACTATGTGATGTTTGTACAGACACACTGGAAGCTTTTGGTTTGTGCAAGTGAAGACTTATGTCATAACTGCAAGAAAAATCATTATGACAGAAGCTGGGAGAACAGTTTCAGTGGGATTCATTCAGAGCCTTGTGTGGGACTATTCCCAGGCTATAAATTTACCTATTCCTTAGGAAACTTTGCCCTGAAAAGGCCTTCAGTTCCAAGCTTTCCACTGTGCTGTTGGACATCTCAGGACACCAATGCCATAACTGTGTGTGCAGTGCATTCGCCTGACGAAAAGGTGCAAACCTCATTTCCTTACTGGCTGAAATTTGGAAACCACTAAGCTGTTTTAATGGAGCATCACCTAATTCACTGTTACCCTCCACATGAATCTTTGCCATCATTCTTCCTCTCCTCCTCTCCTTTCTCGTTCCCTCCCCCATCCCCAAACTCCCTTACTTGCAATTACAGTCTTTTTTAGTGAGGAGCAATGGCTTTTTAATTTTCCCCCTGAAATGGAAGTGTGCAATTATTATGCAAAGCAGCTATCTTTTAATTCCCCAAAATTTCCGGTGTACACTGTAATCAGTCATTTTCCTCTGTACGTTTTACTGTCTGAAATTGTAAGCCTGGAACATTAGAAAACTATAATAAATAATTCAGTGATTTCCTTTCAGCTTCATATTCTACTTTGCTGAATACGTTTGGAGGTGTAAATATCTCTCTGGAGGGGGATAATTTTAAGTTTAGTTTTCTAATTTGATTAAGGAAGCGGCGCCTGCCTGTTTCCTCCACAGGCAGGGTATGAGTGCACCAGGGAGATATTTGGATATCTGTGTAGGTGTGTTTAATACATCCCTCCTAATTGTATTTCCTTTTCACTAAATAAGAAAAGTTGTAAGGCAATGGGATTAATCCTCCCATATTCCCCCACCTCCTTTTTTTTTTTTTTTTTTTTTTTTTTCCTGGTTTAATTTCTTGTTCCTCACAGACAGAATCCCAGATTTGGAAAAGATTTTCATTGAGTCCCAGCTGTGCCCCATGCCCACCTTGTCCCCAGCCCAGAGCTCTGAGTGCCACCTCCAGGGGACACCTGCAGGGATGGGCACTGCAAAGCTCCCTGGGCAGCCCCTGCCAAGGCCTGAGCAGCCTTTCCATGGGGAAATTCCTGCTGCTGTCCACCTTTCCCTGGTGCAAAACATGTACAGTCTGTTCTCTCCATCTCATGGGTGAAGGAGGGACCATCTTACATGAACGAGTCTTCAATAAACAAAACTTTCAAACCTTCAGTTTCCATATGGGGTTGTGGCTAGCAAAGAGCTGCAGCAAAAGAACAGGTTTCACTTAGCAGCTCTCAGGAAATATTTCAACATATTTTGCAGAGGTGAATGTGATAATTCATTAGTACAAAATGGCCATGTGTTATGTGAGAGGAGAGAGAAAACAGTGCAGGGCTACGCAGAAGTACAGGTGGCCTTAAAATTGTGATTTTTTTGATTTTTTTTTTTTTTTTTTTTTTTTTTTTTTTTTTTTTTTTTTGCTTATGTAAGCTAAGGGTTCTTCTATTTGTTTTCAAAATGTCTGAGATGAATTTGCTTTATCTTTCCAAGCTCTTCCTTGAAACCAGGAGAGCTCTAATTGAGGCCTTCCAGGACCTACAAGAACCTGGAGAGGGAATATTTACAAGGGCCTGGAGTGGCAGGAGTTTAAGATGAAGGAAGAAAGATTTTAATGTGAGATTAGGAAGAAATTTTTCCCTGGCAGGGTGGGCAGGGGCTGGGATGGAATTCCCAGAGCAGCTGGGGCTGCCCCTGGATCCCTGGCAGTGCCCAAGGCCAGCTTGGACACTGGGGCTGGAGCAGCCTGGGACAGTGGGAGGTGTCCCTGCCATGGCAGGGGTGGGATGAGATGATCTAAGGTCCCTTCCAACCCAAACCATTCCATGACTCTTGGATTCTATAAAAAAAAAACATGTAGAGAAAGCCTAAATTAGAACATTTAGGAAAATGCTCCATTACTCCTGCAGGTTGAATATTTTTTTCTTATTAATCTCTCGGTATCACTCTGCTTTTTTGTCTCTCCACAGGCTGTCGGGTGCTGTTTCCAGCCCTTTCCTTTCCTCAGCAGGTATGGATGTGCTGTGGCATTATTTAAAATTAAATCCTTCCGAGTAGCTTTGGTGAGGAACCTGGACCTGCTCGAGGTGTGCTGCGAGCATCCTTGTCAGGAGCTCCTGAATCCAGGGGGGCTCCTGAATCCAGGGGAGCTCCTGAATCCAGGGGATTTCAGCTCAGTGTCTGGACACCCCTGGTGTCTAAGGGGGAGATAAAGGCAAAGAGAAGAGGCAGGGCTTGGAGCAGGGGGCACCAAGAAATTTTAAATCAATCTGTGGGACCGAATCCTATCTGAAGGAGGGAGGGTGTAGCAGTGTGGAGGAAGGTTTAGGTGGGTTTGAATTCTTTGTGGTGCCAGCCCTTTGGCAAGGACTGGGTCACTCCACAGCTTCTGGCAGGTTCTTGAACCTGTGCTCCGAGGGAGGAACTTCCTCAAGGCCTCACCCCTCATCTCCCCTCTCACAAACCTTTGGTTCTGCACAGCACCAGAACCAGACAGGCAAAAGCACCGTGAAAAAATGCAAGTGGAGCATTCTTGGCATGACTTGGCATGTGGGAGCAGAGAGATGGGGAGCTTGATAGGCTTCCAGACGTGCTCTGCAGACTGAAGAAGTGCAAGAAGCTGGATAAGCATCTGAACTTTTGTGTGTTTATCTGAACTGAACTCGAACTCCGAGCCACTTCAGAGTTTGCCTAGCAGTGGCTAGTAATTACTAGAAAGCTTGTTAAAATTGGAAAGTAATCTCAATAATGAATTAATCCACAGAAGGACATAAACAAACCCCCTCATTTAAAGTGTGCTGGCACAGGAGTTGGGAGCAGACATTTCTCTCAGCGGACAGTCAAGAAAAACCTTTGAAAAAAGCAAAATATTACAAATTCTCCTCTGCTTTAAAAACTGTTGGGAGATTGCAGCTTAAAAAAACCCAAAAATGAAAACAAAAGAGAAGATTTGATAAACACAGAGGTGACAGGTCTGATTCCAGTCCTTTGTAAGTCAGCAGCATAACTATGGAGTTACCTGTGGGAGTGATGTGAAGGCAGAATGGGATCAGACTGTGCCGGACACTTCTTAAGGTGGAGTTACATTATCAAAACACAGGCAGTCAGTGCAGGCTCATTACTGTGAAAAATGTGTTTAGGATCCTGTCTGGGAATGATATGGTCGGCTTTCTCAGTAAAAGGCATTGTTTAATGAAATAAATAAAGCCTTTCTGGTTATGCAGGCTTAGTTGTCATTTACAACCTCTTTAGTGATGTTAAACTTTAACGTGATAAGAGCGTGGTGGGGAGCAGAGAGAGCAGTTTCCACCCACAAGGATAAATATTGATCTGGGTGATAAAGAAGAACAAACATTCTGATGAAGTGGTAGGAAAGAAACTGAACCTGATATGGGAGGGTTGTTTGGGCAGTAAAGGAAAGTTAGTCTTTCAACTCAGAACAGGGAAGGGCAAGGGGATGGCTTATCACAGAGCTGTTTACAGGATAAGAAAGTTTCTGCCTTCAAGCTGTAATATTTGCCCATACACAAACAAAGAGATGATGACCAGGGTGAAGTTCTGGTGGCAGGGGAAGAAGTGGCAGCTTTGCTGCTGACTCGAGGAGGGGCAGGTGTTTATAGCTGGAGGGCTGTGCAAGGGCTCTGATGCTCTGGGCAGGTCTCTTTTTTTGTCAGCAAAATTGCTTTTTTAGGTCCCTCCTTGGCCAATGTCTGCTCAAAACCAAGCCTGCAGTTCTCAGCTCCACTGAACCTGAGGCTGATGATTAGTCTGACACTTTAGAAAATTTGAATTTTCTAATTACAACAAGGCTCTTTTTTGGGGGGGAGTTGGTGGGGTTTTTTTTGTTTGTTTGTTTGTTTGTTTTTAATTAAAAAAATTTATTTCAACTGAACCTATCCCTTTTGACACCTCACCTAGAAGGAGCAGCTTGCTGCTGGGCCTCCTCTGCTTTGGTGAGTTTCACATGAGAGAGCTTGGCTGGGGCAGGGAGCAGGGAGGGTGACACCTCCTGCATCACAGGGTCATGTCCCTTGTCACATGGCATGGCCAGACAGCACTAATTTCTGGGAGGTGAAGACAAATGAAAGCCTTGATTTACATAGGCCTCTAGTGACAGAGGACAAGAGGGCAATGCGTTCAAACTGACAGAAAGTAGGGTGAGATGGGATATTAGGAACAAATCCTTCCCTGGCAGGGTGGGCAGGGGCTGGGATGGAATTCCCAGAGCAGCTGTGGCTGCCCTGGATCCCTGGCAGTGCCCAAGGCCAGCTTGGACACTGGGGCTTGGAGCAGCCTGGGACAGTGGAAGGTGTCCCTGCCATGGCAGGGGGTGGAGCTGGATGATTTTTAAGGTCCCTTCCAACCCAAACCATTCTGTGCTTCCATACTTCTATGATTTAGAGCCCCAAAAGTCCTTCCAGGTGGGTCTGTGGGTTGAACTCCTGGGCCAGAAGCAGCCAGAGTGATTTGTGCTCTCAAAAGGATTTAAGGCACCCACCACACCTTCGGTGCTGAGGCACACGGGTGCTTGGACAAACACACACAGGTGGGATG
The DNA here is from genome assembly GCF_024509145.1 of Vidua macroura. Taxonomy (NCBI): domain Eukaryota; kingdom Metazoa; phylum Chordata; class Aves; order Passeriformes; family Viduidae; genus Vidua; species Vidua macroura. Next base: position 3,335,913 of record NC_071572.1, on the reverse strand, counting down.
GACAGCAGTGGGAAGGGATTGCTGTCACCAAAAGCAGTGTCCTTGATATCTGTGTCAGAGTTAGTCACCCAGGCTCCACCTGCACTCAGTGGGGAGGTTCAGACACCTGGAGGACGTGATTCAGCTCCTTCTGCAGGTCAGGGCCAGGGCAGATGGAGCAGCTCCTGCTCCCTGCTGTCCCCTGGCAGGGAGCAGGGCCTGGGTGATGCTCTCTGGGCAGGTATCTCACAGGTGGGTCACAGGAAATCCCTGCCTTTGTTTTGCCTTCCCAGTCACTTAGGAAATGTACAACACACTCGCGGGGCCAAATAAACAGAGCTCTGGTGTGGCATTTTCCAGGTGTAAACTCTCTGAGCTCCTCCTGTCTTATTGTGTGATTTTCTAACCAAAACCATCACATTTCCTAATCATTCTCTCTCATCAGATCTGGCTTTGTACTGCTCACTACAGCGTGTGTGCCAGTGACAAGCCACTAGACACGATGTCCACTTTTGGTTTTGGTACAGGTCCCCTAAGAGGGGGTTACACTCTCCCATTCCCATCATATTTTAGACCTCATATGCCTTAATCCATTTTTCTTTCATGTATAATCCTAAACACTTAATGTTGCCTCCTCTGCCTCCTGGCTTTTAGGAAGGACCGAGGGAGGATAAAACTTTTGGAATAGCTCTGAGCTGTCCCCAGCAGCTCCACTGGATTTTCTCCCTCCCTCCCTCTTTATATGAGCAGTTATGAGTCTGTGGGGGAGGCAAGAAAGCTCCTCTGACCTTTGCCTGTTAACTTTTGCCTCCTCCACATGATGCAGAGAGGTTTTCCAGCTCAGTCCAGCTACCAAGAGCTTTCTGACAGTCAATAAATCACACCACAGCCTCTTATCTTGATTGGAGCTTCTGCTGGTTACTGTCAGATTCTTATTGCAAATATTTAATGTTGCTATTGCATTAAAAGAGGTTTTAGTCACTGCCATGTGTGACTCCAGGGCAAGGCTGGGGGCATTTTTTTGCCTTTTAAATGAATTTGTGTGGGGATAATAATACATGTGCCTTCCAGAAGAGCGTTTCCTTCCTGAAGATGATGGATTGGAGAGGGAAATGGTGGTTTGGAATCAGTAGATCTCTATATGGCAAACAAGCTAAGCAGTATTTGGCTTTGATGGGATTAACTGGAAGAGTTTATTTGTGATGGAAGTTATGGCTCCTCCCAGTTTTAAAATTCAGAATTTTTTTCATACCTGTTTAAAAATCAGTCAAAAAGGTACAGAATAAAATGATCACTTCTCATTCCACTTCTGACCTCTGCCTTAGATGAGCCTCATTCTTTCTTCATCTTTCAGGTTTCTAAATAATTTCTTTCAGGTTTTTAAATAATGCCACAGCACATCCATACCTGCTGAGGAAATGAAAGGGCTGGAAACAGCACCCTACAGCCTGTGGAGAGTCCAAAAAAGCACGGTGATATCTAGAGATTAATAGGGAAAAAAATATTCAACCTGCAGTAATACTGGAGCATTTTCCAAAATGTTCTAATTTAGGCTTTCTTTGTATGTTTTTTTTTCATAGAATCCAAGAGTCATGGAATCGTTTGGGTTGGAAGGGACCTTAAAGATCATCTCAATCCACACCTTGCCATGGCAGGGACACCTCCCACTGTCCCAGGCTGCTCCAAGCCCCAGTGTCCAAGCTGGCCTTGGGCACTGCCAGGGATCCAGGGGCAGCCCCAGCTGCTCTGGGCACCCTGTGCCAGGGCCTCCAGGTTTGTCCCTCCCAGAGAGACACCACGGGCACGAGGGCACTTTGGAAATGTCTCATCTCTGTCCTGGCTGCCAGCAGGAACATCAGAGTGAAGATGGATGTAGGATCAAGATTGTCAAATCTAGGCTTGCTTAGAGCCCTCCTTTGGGATTAGTGACCTATATCTGGAATGAAAAGGGATCATAATAACACACTTAAAGAACCTTTGGGCCAAGGGAGCTGAGCTGGTGTGTCAGGGGAGGCAGGGCTGTGCCCCAGGCTGTGTGTGAGGGGCTCAGCTGCATTCAGGTCAGCCAGTGCTGCCAAAGTGGGAAAAGATGACCCTCAAAGAGCTGCCAGATTTGTCTGTCAGGGCATCAAACTCATCCATTCACACTGGGATTGCATCCTCTGTCAGTCCCTGAGTTGTCATTTGGCATGAGGCTGCTGATCCAGCATGAAGTTTGCTGTCTTCCCCACTGTCCAGGACCACATGCAGCTTTCCCACACACAAACTTTTTAATTAGAGGTCTGTATTTTTTTTTTTTTCCCCAGACATCTTGAATGACTTTGTCTTGGCCTCCTTCACACTTTCAGTGCTCAGCCAGAAAGCAGCTCTTGGGAGCAGCCTCTGCTCCCTCAGCACAGCCACCTACTTGTTCCCCTTTGGTTTCTCAGCGAGCTTTATCTTTCCATTTTTGCTTCTAATTTATCAACACTGAGAGCCTGCCTGGCTTTGGCAGCCTTTCCTGTAACGAGGCAGCTCACAAAAAGCTGTGTCACAACCTGGCTTGTTCTTGTCAGTGGCTTTTATCTTCCCTCTGCAGTCGCTGCTGCAGCTCCACTTTTTATTTTTGCTGTAGTTATTCTCGCTGGTTTTAGCTGAGGTTGCTTTCTGTGGTAGCTGGAGGATGATTTAGCTCTGCTGAAGCCTGGCAATGATGGTACATAATAGCAGCATGTATTTTTAATCTAGATTCGGTTTCTATGTTTTACAGCACCAGGGAGAGTTTGGTTTTGTGTCTGAGGTGCCACTAAAAGATGTGTACGATTTCCTGAGTGTTGATGACTTCAGTGAATTATCCCAGCTCTGTTTTAGAGCTGTTGCTTAGGGACTTTTAGTATTTTAGTATTTATGTACAAAGCTAGCCAAAAACCAGTCTTCTCTCCTAATTCACAAAAAAAAAAAAAAAAATCATTCTAAGTTTGGATTTGCATCTAGAGTGGGCAGAATTGATTCTTCTCCCTCTCTGAAATCTCTGATAAATCAGTGAAAAACGTGCCATGTGCAGCTGCATTGCAAGGATGGCACTTTGGCAAAGCTGCTCAGCATTGCCAGGGCTTCAGGGAGTCATCAAAGAATCCTTGTTCCCAGTGGCCACGGAGCTCTGTCATTTTAAAGAATCCTGACTCCAAGGAGGACAGGCCAGGAATTGTGATGCTGATGAAAACCCTTGGAACCAGAGGCTGAGCGAACACGGTGTTTCAGGCTGAGCAAACCAGCGCTTTCCTGAGGGTCTCTCCACATTGTGGCACTGCTCTGGAACCCTAAGGGTGAATTGGGCCCTGCCTGGGGATGCAATTCTGTGCTAAGACTGCACTCCAGACAGATGTGGTGAAATAAAGCCTGAAGAAATTTATTTATCTTGTTGTGAGCTCCCGAAAGCCCCGGATCGCCTGATTTTGAGGCAGTTCAGTGCTGGGTGTGTTCTGCACTGTGCTGGAATGAAGCACCAGGGATCTGGGGGCTGTCTGGGGGCATCTTCTGAGGCTTTGCAGATTCTGTTTCACACGTGGGCCTGTGGAGTGGGTCCATTGCAACAGTTTGTTTGGTGATGGCTGAAGATCACATGCTCATTTTGGCTCCAGGCAGGGTGAGCCTGCTGTCCCTGGGCTCCCCCAGCACCGTCCCAGTGCTCTCTGCAGGAGGAATGCTGCTCCCTGCCTGGCACAGGGGCAAGGACCCTTTGGCAAGCTTGATGCTTGTCAGGATCATTTACTGGGCACTCAACCAGAGTTTGCTTCATCTGCTCTGATCTGTGTGGGGAGGGAGCTTGGCCTGGCAGAGAGGAAAACTTCACTCAGAGGAAACAGCACTGAAACATTTTAAGAGGAAACTCTGTCGAGGTTGTTATTCCATTTTGTATCACAGCACATAGATTATCCTGAGTTATAAGTTGTGGTAAGAGGAGGAAGGCAATGACCAAATCCAGGAAAAGAAATTACTTTTTTTTTTTTTTTTGTATTGCTGATAAACCAAAATTAGCAAGTGATAGTGGGTCTGAAAGAGAGAGATCTGGTGCTCCTCTTGTCAGCACTTACAGAAGAAGCCTGGCAGGGTGCAGCCAGTGATCTCCCCTGGGGGCAGATCCTGCTCCTGCCAGCAGTGAGAGCATAGGGAATCCTTCAGGGCAGATCAGACAGGTGAGCAGGCTTGGCTGACAGAGCAAAGCTTGGTTTAATTCTGTGATTAAACACAGGTTGGAAGGGACCACATATTCCTAAATATCCTCATTGCAGTCCTAGCAAAGAGAAGTCACCATCCCTGGAAGTGCTACAAAAATGTGTGGATGTGGCACTTGAGGATATGGTTTAATGGTGAACGTGGTGGTGCTGCTGGGTTGAGGGTTATTTGATGTTTGATGTTATTAATTGTTGATTTGTTGGTTTGATGTTATTAAAAGTCTTTCTCAACCTTAAGAATTTTATGATTCTATGAAAAGGACCAGAGCCCTCTGTGATTCTTCCTTATGGGCTCCTATTTTCATCAGATCACTGCTGGGAAAGAGAAAAGATGTGGCAGAGAAATTAAGGAGATGGAAAAAAAATCAATCAAAGGGGTTGGACTCGACAGCCTTGGAGGCCTTTTCTAACCTAAATGATTCTGGGATTCTGTGAAATGAGTCAGACACAACAAAGGCTTAACCTGTGCATTAAGTCAGAGGGGTTTGGGTGGTGCCTTGCTGCACAAGGAGCTCTGCAGGGGTTGGCTGCAGGACATCCCTGAGGTCTGAGGATGTGAATTCCTCACTTTGCCCCCATTTGGTGATGGTGATGCCTTGTGCAGGCTGAGCTAGAGCAGAGGCTGGGCAGAGCTAAAGAATAAAGCAGGGATTTATGGAAAGGATCTCCTCCATGGATCCACCTTGGGCAGCACCAGAGCCCAGCCAGGGCTGCACCCAAGAGGAACCAAAATGGTCCCAAAATGCACGAGCGCTCCCGGGGGCTCTCACTGGGATCAGCTCTGCTCCATTTGCACCTTGCAGTTCATTGTCCCATTCCAGCTTTAGCCCAGGCACTCCCATCCTGCTTGTTTTTCTCTCTCCAGCCCACGCTGTTTGTGCTCCTGGGCCTGAGCTTTGGATCATTTGTCCTTGGTGCCCAGCTGGAGAAGGAATTGTTTTGTCTCCCTGCTCTGTGCACAGAGCTCACCATCCCATAATATGAAGCCCAGACCCACACACTAAAGCAGCACAGAATCTGAAACATAGAAAAGCCAAAACCTGAGGCATCACTGGAGCATCTCCTGTGGCATTTCTGATGGGTCCTGTTGAGTGCTCTGGCTCAGTGAGCAGTACAATATCAGAGTAAGTGGAACCTATTTCCCTCCTGCTCTGCCAGCCTGATAAAGCCTCACTGAATTTATTTTCCCTACATTGAGCAAGGATAAGCCATCAAACAAGAGGAACCAAGTGGGAATGAGTAACACTTTGAAGTGTGCAAAAGTGAGCTCATGTCCCCATGAGGAGGGGTATTTGTCTCTGTTTTTCTTTACTTCACTGGGAAACCAGAAGTAATTTTTTTTTTCTGAGAAAAGCAAGATGCAAACCATGGTTATATTTCCTCCTTTTTGTTTCCTCAAGGAAGCACTTAGTCAGTCTGATTATTCACTGTGAGACATATCCTCAGCTTTCTTTGCATTCTAGGAAGGAAAATAAGAAAGAAATAAATAAAATGTGTGTTTGTGTGTTCGTGTACATAGACAGACACACACACACATATCTATATATAATTTTTTTCAAATTTGTGATCTTTCCTTCATCTTGGTTCAGAGCATTTTCATTTCACAGAGGGAACTGAAAACAGCAATAATTTTACTTCTTGCAAATCTAAGGCAAGGTAACTTCCCATGTGGCCATTAGTCCAGGATTAAAAAAAAAAAAAAAAAAAAAAGGTGGCCCTCTGGAGTTTGGTTATTTTCAAAGCAGTGAATAGTGGTGATTTTGCAATAAAAAAAAGTAACATTATGTAATTGAGAAAAATTATATATTTATATAAAAATGTCTATATTTATATGTTGATATTAGTCCTGACATTGGTCTCATATCTCAGTAGCTGAAATGTCACATGTTGAAATCTGTGTAACCTCAAACAGGCTGTTGCTGTTACCAAACTTCAAATTGTGTTTGGCAACCCAACTTTTGACATTTCAACATGAGAAAGGCCATGGAAATTTTGACTGTATGGTTTTCTTCATGATTAAAGCAAAAAAAAAAAAAAAACCATGATTAAAACCAAAAACAAAACCAAAAACAAAACCAAAAACAAAAAAACAGAAAGGAAGATTTTGTATTCATTTTTAATCTGGACCGTTTTTCAAATCAGAATGGTTTCTTTTTACTGCAGCTTTTGATTTTACTACTTCCCTCCCCTTCTTCCCATTCTGAGGAGCTATTGCTAAAAACAATGTTTTGCTTGAAAATGACAATTTTTCTCAAGGTAGTTGAAGGAGGAGAAGAGCAGCCACTTGCAGCTGCTGCGAGTGGATGAGGGCTTGGTCCTCAAACACTTTGGCACACAAGCAACTCGAGATATCTAAGCAGCCACATCAAAAGGTCTCATAAAGTTCTTTATATGAACAAGTGTTTGCAGGATCATTGGTGTAGTCCTGAGTTCTCTCATTTGCCCCATCTGTAAAGCAGCAATGGTGCAGGATTGGTTTGGAAAGCACTCTGAAATCAATTGATTTAAAGCAGTAGTTGTGAATTTGGCATTTGTTGATGTCAGGAACGCTGGCCAACAACAATTGGTATTTTCCATTTTCCACAAGAATGATGGAATAGAACATTTCAGAGATTAACCTGGGAAAGAGAGAAACAGTTCTTAAAAAGGAACAATCCTAAAAAGTGCTGCGAGAAGGAAGGCCAAAAAAATCTGTTGAGGAACGATGAAAAATGCAATTAAAGGAGGAAAAAATTATTAAGAAACTCTGTTGTTAGCCAGGGAATTTGGGTAGGGTGATGTCCAGAGGGCTTCATGCTTCCTTTTTCCCTCCAACAGCAGAGCACCCACTGTGCCTTCAGACATATTTTGGGGTTGATTTTCCCTGTAAACCAGGAATGGTTCTACCCCTGCACACAAATTCACACTTCTGTGAAAAGTCAGGCCCTGAACTTTTTGGTGTGACCTTAAAGGGGAAATATTGGCCACAAAGGCCAGCAGAGCAGTCAGACTTTCCTCCTGAATTTGTGACATTTGTGCTTTAGTTTGATGTTGGGCTCAGTGCTTTGTGTCTGATTTATTTTGATATATTTTTATATATTTTCAGATCCATGTGCTGGTCTTACTGGTGTGATGAGCGAGGTCATCCACTGGGATCCTTCCCTGCTATTTGAGGGTTTGGCTTTTGTTTTGAAAGCTTTTTAAAAGATGCCATAGGACACTCTTGCTCTGTTTCTATTCACACACTGTTCATTCAGCTAAAGGTTTGGCAATTAATTTATGTTTAGCCATCACTTATGCAAAGATCTCTCATCAATTAAAATATGCAGTGGTGTAAAACGTTGTTACCCTGTTTTTTGTTATTTTTTTATAAATTATTTATTCAGTTATTTTATAGCTTTTCCCTATTTATACTGCCCTCATGATAGCAAGTGCTTATAGTGCCACCGTCTGGTTGAGCCACTTGCTGTCTCCACGCTCAGATTTTATCTCTAAATGAACTTTTTCCCATTACTACTAGAAAATCCAAGCCAGTTTTGTGCTATTTCTAACACCCCTTTCTCTTGTTTTCAGCTGTTGAGATCAAAAATTTCAAGACAGCAGCTAAAATGACTGGCACTTGAGAAGGATTTAATCACCGTTATAGGGCATGAATAATTTAATTTTTTCACTTTGAAAACTGTGATTATTCATCTATGCTAATAATTCAGGATAGAGTTCTGAGTTTTTAAATTGGTCTGTGTTTTGATCTTTATTTAATATCCTGGGGATATAGTTTAGGGATGATGATGGTGGTGCTGGGGTGATGGTGGGACTGGCTGATCTTGCAGATCTTTTCCAACCCTGATGATTCTGTGATGCAAAATTCTTCTGTGTGTATTTAGCCACTCCAAAAATGTCCTATTTTCCCCTGTGCTTCACGGATTCAGTTGAACAGGGCAATGAAATTACTGCAGCTGATTTTTTTAAATTTTATTTTTGACTTTCCAGTCTGATCCTGCAGCTGTAAAAGACACATTAATGATGATTATGGGACTAAGCCTGCAAAATAAGAAAATGGTGTTTGTGACACCGTTCTGTCAGATGAGTCTGACAGATCAGGGAAGCTCTGTACAGATGATTTGGGGGCAGTGAGTGTCCAAACAGGCTGGGCTCCTTTGTAATTCCATTTATTTTGGGATGTGTTTGCCATCCTGTGGGCACCACAAACACGATGCAATTGGTAAAGACCAGGTCTGTGCCTGTGTGCTGGAATCCACCTGCTGCCAGCAGGGATTTCAGCTGGCCTGGGGTTTCAGTCTCAGCACTGGATTTGAGGATTTCCCTGTGGTATCACCTCCAATCCAGCTTCACCAGATGCCTGAAGTCACCCAGGGTCCCTCCAGCAGCTGGGGGTGGTTGGTCCACAATGCTCAGGGAAGTTGTGGGGGTACAAAAGTGACTTCAAACCCACCTTTGTCCTGTGGCCAAGAGGGAAAACACTGCCTGCTGCTTTCTTGGGCTCTGCCTTCACCTTTGGAGAGCCTCGAGGAGGAGACAAACACAGGAGCAGGTGCTTGCTCAGCCTGCAGTCCATCCCTTTGACCCCCTTTCCTTTGTGAATAATTCCTCTGTAGGGTCCTGCTGGATAGCTTGGTTCTCCTGTGGGACGGGTTGGCAACGTTCTGCTGCCTCTCCCACAGCTGGGAAAAGCATTTAAGGGGTTGCTTGAACCTTCTGGTTTTTGCACAGAGGTGAGCACCAGAGGACACAAACCCAGGGATGTGACCTGAAGTCCTTCATGGGGTTCCTTCTCAACAGCCACGTTGTGCAGGTGCCACAAGCAATTACCCATTTTATAGGATACTTGAGTGAAACGTTTTCAGAGGGGGAGATGTGGGTAATCTCTGGGCCCCGAGGAGTTGTTCCATTTTTAATTGTGTGTTTTAGGGTCTGTGGGGCTCTGATATTTCAAGTTCAGTGCAAACAGCGAGCACACTGCCATCATTGTGTTCCCCAGCTCAGGGCTTGTGGCTGAATTACCTCATGATAGGCTTTTTAAGTCTTTTGGCCTCCTTCTTGGCCTCATATTTCAACACAGCACGTGAAAGGGATGAAGAATGAGCTAAAACTCGCTCCTGATTGTTGCAGAGTTATGAGCTATTTTATTTTTCATCCCATGTGTTTCTCTGCAACCTCTGGCTTTGCTGCAGCAATCCAGGCCAGGTGAAGACGGGGCAGAGGAAGGGAGCTTCCCCTCTGATGTCAGCACTTTCACTTATTTACCTTCCCCTAAAAAGGTGGAGTTTTGCTTCTGTTTGCTGCAAACAAAGGGAAGGTCCCTTCCCCGGGGTCCCTCTCTGCTCTGCAGGATCTGTTTGTAAAGTGTGGCCCACACGTTCCCCTGGAAAGAAAATTCCTCCTGATATTTCCCTCGCTGCACAAAAGGCTTTGCACTGCTTAATGCCAGTCAGTTTTTCACCCCAGAAATATTTTCCCCAGGCTGCAGTCCCTGGGCTGTGCCCGTGCTGGTGTCTCCTCCTTCAGCCAAGAGATGCCAAGGGCTGGGGATCACCCACAGCACTCAAAACCTGCCAGAGCTGGCGCCACCAGGGGCTACAGTGGATCAGCCATGGCCTTTTCAGCTTTTAAGGAGATTTTGGGCTGCCTGGGATTCCCTGGTTGTGATTGTTCAGGAAAGAAAAGGGAAACGGAGCTCCAGAGCATGACTGAGACCTCTCCAGACACAGCCTGTCCCAGGCAGGGTTTACAAACGGTGCCAGAGGAGGGTGACTGGTGTGACTGGTGCCACATCCAGCTGGAGGACAGTCACAAGTGGGATTCCTCCAGGTTTGCTACCTTTACCAATGATCTGGATGAGGAGATCAGGTACAGCCTCAGTAAATTAATGGATAAAACAAATGTGGGCAGCAGTGTGGATGTGCTGGAGGGCAGGAAGGCTCTGCAGAGAGATCTGGGCACTCTGCATCCATGGGCTGAGGCCAACGCTGTGGGGATCAACAGGGCCAAGTGCCAGGTACTGCACTTGGCTCAGCTTGGCCAGCAGCAGGAATTTCCCCATGGAAAGGCTGCTCAGGCCTTGGCAGGGGCTGCCCAGGGAGCTTTGCAGTGCCCATCCCTGCAGGTGGCCCCTGGAGGTGGCACTCAGAGCTCTGGGCTGGGGACAAGGTGGGCACAGGGCACAGCTGGGACTGCCTGGGCTGGGAGGGCTTTTCCAGCCCCAGGGATTTGGGATTCCATGATTCTGAGCAGAGCAGAAGGTGGGTGTCTCCCTGGGTTTCCCAGTGCACCCCACAGGCAGGAGCAATGCTGGTGCCAGCAGGGGTGCAGGGGGTGGCAGGGCAGGGTTCAGGGAAGGACAGAAAGCAGCTCCAGGCTCAGCCCCTTCCCAGCTCCCTCAGGAATTCTCCAGCCCCTTCCCAGCTCCCTTCCCTGCCCTGGACACGCTCCAGCCCCTCCAGGTCTCTCCTGCAGGACCAGAACTGGGCACAGCCCTCGAGGGGCCTCTCAGAGCCAGCCCAGAGGGACAATCCCTGCCCTGCTCCTGCTGGACACACAATTCCTCACCCAGCCCTGCTGCCAGTGGCCTCTTGCCCCCCTGGGCACCCCTGGGCTCGTGTCCAGCCCCTGGCACCAGCACCCCCAGGGCCTTTCCCAGCTTTCCAGCCCCTCTGCCCCAGTGGGAATGAACAGATGAGATCTGAGACCTCACTCCACAGTTAAGGTCTGGAAGGGTTGGGGTCTTCACAGAATCTGTGAAGAGCTAATTTAATACGGAAAAAAGAATAATTCTGTAAGAAGCTCTTGCAGCAGAAGACATTTCTACTGGGGGGTCAGTACAAACTCTGTAGCCCGTTCTCTGTAGCACAGGTCAGTCCAAATGCAAAAGAGAAGGTGGCTATGTGGAGCTAGAAAACTTTGTTCCATGCTGTCATCTGCAAGTGGTTGAAAGCAAAGTACATAAAGATGAGGAGAGGATGAGACACTTTGCTTCTGTTGGGTAATTAAAGGGGGAAAAAGCCTCATCACCATAAAAAGCAATGAGATAAATCCTGTCACAAAGAAGTTTGTTGCTGTGGTTATAAAAGTGTTCTCCTTTCACAGAAAGAAGCTCATACATCTAGGATCAAGTGTGATCAGAGCTTAACTCCACAAAGAAAATAAAACCACAAAAACTACAGCAATCATAGAGGAAGAGTGGAGGAAGAGATAAAGGAGAACACAGGAATGAGATGTGGGTAATTTGTAACTTGGTATCGCGTTCAGAAAAAGATTTGGAGAGCCTGTATCCTCCCAAAGGGGCTTTGGCATATCATTAAAACCTTTAACGTTGTCCTGACAACTCCTCTATTGCTTGTATGGAGCTGACTGATAAGGCAATATTCTTAACTTTAGCACTGCTGTCTTAAAAATTCCTCAAGACAAATGTAGTTGAGCTTGAGATGGATGGGGAGAAAAAATTCCTGGACCTCCTGAAATGCTTATTTTTAAAACACTGCAGCCAGGAATTCTTAAAAAAGCATTAAGAGAGCCTACAGCTTTTCTCCCTTTCCCACTTTTGTTGCTAGAAAACATTTAATCAGATTTTTTTTTTTTTTTTTCCCTGCAAAACCTGCAGGGAAAGAGCTGAGTGAGACAGAGAGAGCCTCGCTGGTGACTCGGGGTCTGGCTGTGCTGCCTTCAGCGGGGCTGCCGCCGTTGCTCGCTGCTTTTCAGCATGAGTGATGGTGTCACTGTGAGCCCATCAATTCTGGGTCGTTTGTAAAGTGCCTGTCACAACGTTATCTAAAGAGCAGTGGCACTTTGGAGACCGTTCTGGGCTGCTGAGGAGGGGAAGCTCCTCAATCTGCCTTTGCAATGAAGCTCTGCTCCAGAGCACTGTGCTCCTTTACAGTGTCACATTATCCTCATCTCAGGAGGAATTTCTGCATGGAAGGGGTCGTTAGACATTGGAAAGAGCTGCCCAGGGAGGTTTGGAGTGCCCATCCCTGGAGGTGTCCAAGGAAGGCCTGGAGGTGGCACTCAGAGCTCTGGGCTGGGTGACAAAGTGGGCACTGGGCACAGATTGGCCTCAATAACCCTGGAGGACTTTCCCAGCCTCAATGATTCTGTGACTGTTGTGCCCATGATGTCCCTGGTTGTACAAACTCATGAGAAAAGAGTTCATTTATCACTTCCCAGTTTTTCTTTCCCATGAGAGGATTCATGGCAGAAAAGCTCCCCCAGCCTGGTGAGCACATGTGTGGAGTTACCTGAGCAATTAAATGAAGGCACTTGTGTGAGTGGTGCACGTGGGATATTCTTTGAAGATGTTCTGTGATCAAAGCAGAGAAAGGAAATAAAAATGAGAATGTTTGCTAAATATTGAATAAATTAAACATGAGGGTAGGTACTGCAACGAAAAGGTAGAACATGTGTTTGTGGGGAAAGGCTCTATCCACTTCATATCCATGATTAAATATTTTCTGTTGTCCCGTTCACATTCCTTCCTGTTGTTCTTGGTGGGGAAACGAGAGGATAAAAGAGGCTGAGACATAAGGGGCTTTGTGGGCAACTCTATGATTTATTGTGTGATTTCTGGGCCAGTGTCAGATTTCTTTTATCTCCCTCAGGAAGAGCAGAATTCAGAGGGCTGACAGGGCAGTATTGTACAGGGATGCAGGCACCGAGGTGGGCAGGTGGCAAGACCTTGTAAAGTATAAACCACTTCTCTCTGAAGTTCCAGAATAGCAGTAAAAGAATCATACAATGGTTTGGGTTGGAAGGGATCTGAAAAATCATCCAGTGCCACCCCTGCCAGGGCAGGGACACCTTCCATTGTCCCAAGCTGCTCCAGACTGGCCTTGGGCACTGCCAGGGATCCAGGGGCAGCCACAGCTGCTCTGGGCACCCTGTGCCAGGGCCTGCCCACCCTGCCAGGGAACAAGTTAAAAGGCAGAGGTAAAAATCAAGATAGGTTAAGTTGGAAATTAACAGTTTAACCTTTCAATACAATAACCATCAGTTTCTAAGCCCTTACAACTTACTTATTAAGCTTTCTGTGGATTGGAAATTAGGTTTTCATCTCTGTCCACCAGTTACAGACTTAGCAGTAGTTTAGTTCTTAATGTTCAGTCCTCACATATTGTGGAGTGAAATACACTGTGGAATAAAAACACGCAGCCCTCTGGTCGCAGTTTCCATCTATTGTGAAGAAACTCCCTTACAGAGGTGGGAAAAGATTTTTCCCAGGTTATAACTGGGAATGCAGCAGCACAAACCCCAGTAAACTGCAGATCAGATATTCAGTGTCAGAAAGGGAAAAAAACCCAGCCTGGTCTTTTGACTCACTCCAGTGTTCTGTCTAACTGTGATAAGGTGCTAGTCTTGTTTTAACTACTACTGGGCAGCCAGCAGCTCTTCACAGGAAGAACAATATTATGTGACATTTCTTAAAATATGCGATGACAAGTTTAGAGAAAAATATGATACTTGACTGTGCATGGATACGAAGTTGTGGTCTTGCTCAAATCAGTGATTCTACAATGTCACAGTGAATCTGAGTGTGTGTGTAAGAGAAACTCAGTAGTTAATTTTCCAAAGTCGTTCCTTCTGGTTTCTTTTAATTAAATCCAAATTCACCTTCAGATATCAGTCTGTAAAATTCTGAACTAGGCTGTCTGTTAGGCCACCATAAATAAATTCAAAAAGGCTAAACTTTTGAGTACATTTTATAATCACAACCATAACTGCCTGATTGCTGTGACTGTTACTCATGAAAGATGCAAAGGTGTGCTTCTGCTCCTCAGAAATAAGGTGATGATTGTGCTGATCAGATTTTCAGATGCGTGACATGCAGTGAAAGAAAAAAACACCTTTGTTTCTTTTTTCATCAGCTACTTTCTGGATAGGAGGGGCTTCCCACCTTCTAACGTGACCCCATTTGGTTTCACTCCATCACATTTCTCAGTATGTGATAGAGGGAAGGCCTTCAGAATTCTCCTGAACATGAATTTCTGTTGCCTCTTCTGACTAATCAGGGAGCTTTCAGATTTACTAATAATTTCTCTTTTAGGCCGCCCCATTGATTTCAAACAAGTTTCCCCTAAAGGTGCCCTTGATTTCTAGGTCTCTTTTTTTCTTTTTTTTTTATTTTATTTTATTTTTTTTTTTTTTTTTTTTTTTTTTTTAATGCTAGAACACTCAGACCTGGGATCCTAATCCATTAGAGATTGTGAGGGGCTTGAGAGAAGCACTGGGTGTCCAGCCAGGCTTTGTTTCCATCTACACCACCACAGCAGTACAGACTCAAAGCACCTCAATAAAGTTTTAAGTTATTAAGCTATAATCTTCCTAAATACAAAGTGATGTCTCTAGTGATGCCATCTAAAGCTTATTATCCAAAATGAATGTGCTTTTCAACCCACCTGTTTTTCTTTTTTAACTAAATAACTTTGTATTAGTGGGGTTAAACTTGAAAACTCTGAGAAATCCATCAGCTGTTTTTCTCAGAAGCTGCTCAGGGTGCCCTGAAATCTGGTCATTGTGGACTCTCAAAACAATTGTGCTTTGTTCTGTGTTAATTTCCTCATACATTTGCAGAATTATGTAAGAAATGTGAAGGATGAGATCTTTGTCTCCCTTAATGTGCATTCCCACAGATGGCAGAAATTGTCCTATGTTCTGTTAATGAATTTTGTATTACCTGCAAGCCCTGTGATGTCTGCACAAGTGCTCTTAACCCTATTCAAGAAACTTCAAAGAATGAAAGCAACACTTCCTTATAGATTACATTGAGCAGAGAGTTATTAACACCTTTTAATTGTAAATCCTGTATTTCTTGGAAGAAATAGATCCCTCCACTGGGTCATGGAAAGACAAGTTGCTCTGGAAAACAGTAGTTTGGATATGATATTTCTTTCTGTTTTGATTCAAATGCCTGTGAGAACATTTATTCCTTCAATGACAGGTTGACACACAGGAAACATTTAATCATAAATACATGTTGTGTCTTTGAAACCTCAGTGCAATCTCAAACATTTATTACACAGTGGATTACAAGACACACCGTGTTCTAATTTAAATTAATGTTATCCCTATCATACCATTTTAAAAGATGCTCTGAATAGGGGAACAAACCTGTTCTTTAGGGTCTCTGGGATGGGTATGGCTTTGGAGCATCTGACAGGAGAGGCTGGGAGGGCTGGAACTGCTCAGCCGGGAGGAGGGAAAGCCCAGGGGGATCTTATCCATGTGTATAAATTCCTGGTGGAGGATGACCCCAAAAGATGGAGTTCAATATTCCTCAGTGGTGCCCAGCAAAAGGACAATAGGCAAAGGGCATAATCTGAAATAAAGGGAATTCAACTTGAACATAAAAAAACTTTTACTGTTGTGGGGAAGTGTAACATTCACATTCTCTGGACAGAGAGACATAATTCTGTCCCTCAGGAAAAACACAGAGAGGAGAAGAGAAAACAATCTTTATCTCTGCTCCTTTGTTTTCCCCATGTGGAATGTGGTGTGGAGATTGTTCACCTGCAGTGATTGCTGGGTTGGATTCTGGTGAAGGTTGTTTGGGCTCAGTGACCAATGGATCCAGCTGTGGCTCGGGCTCCCAGCAGAGTCACGAGTTTGAGTTAGTTAGAGAGGTAAGTAAGAAGTAAGTGTGTAGAATAGGATAGTCTCTCTTTAAATAGTATATTAATATAATATAGTATAGTTTTAATAAAGCTGTCCTTCAGCCTCCTGATCTGGAGCCAGACATCAGCATTTCTTCCCTGTGCCGGGGTCTGCTGCATTTTTACTGTAGGGAAGAACTCTGGGAACAGGTTGCCCTGGGAGATTTTGGACTTTCCCTCCTTGGAGATGCTCAAAATCAAACTGGCTGACCAGGAACTCCCCTTCCTCCAACAGCTTCACTTATTAGAGGGGAGGAGCTTTTGGGTTTTGAGTTGTGTTTTCCATATTCTGTCCCTGTAAGCAGATTCCTGGCACACACCTGGGAACACTGCACTGGGGCACACTCTGCACTTCGTGTGCTTTGTTCAGACACCAGGCAGCCTTTGCTTGCATTCTAGATGACATTCCTGTGTGCTTGATATTTTCTGGTCCAGAATTTCCAGTTCCAGAGCAGCTGCGTTAAGCAGCTAATTCCCTTTTCCTTGTTACTTCCATCTATGAATAATCTCAGCCTCAAGAATGGAAACATTCAGTATTTTCCCTAATGCAGCCCTCTCATTCAATCCAGATTAGAGTCCACTCCTCCACTGCTTATTTTAAGGTGTAGCAGAGGGGGAAAAAAAAAAACCAAATAGAAAATAAGAGAGTGTTTGTTTAAGCATGTGGCATATTTTGTGCAGAGATTTTAATTCATGCAGAAGAATTCTTAAAGACTTCTTTGTTATTAAGGTAGAGCCTGAACAGTTTCCATGTCCTCAGTCTTGTTCCCTGAGCCTCTCATCTCAGTTACTTACTGGGAGTACAAGATCTTTTCACTGACAGAACTGGAATTTTTTTTCTTCTCATCTCACCTGCCAGGAGCAGCCTTAGCCCACGCCACAGGGTCTTGCTTTTTTTGATGCCATACTTTGACTTCAGCAAAATATCTGCTCATGGGACTCTCCAGTCTGCCCTTCAGCTTTTTTCTTTCTCTCTTTCTATTTGTCTGATTGTGTGAAACAGAGAACAAAGAGACTGTCTGAGTCACCAGGTTTTGCCTGATGTTGCAGAAAGATTGAGACCCACCTAGAAACTACATTTCCAGCTCAGCTTCCATCCCAGAACTGAATAAGAATTTATTTGAAGATGGTTAGCAATTTCATTCCCTGGTTAAATTTACTTGTGGCCAGTTTGGGTTTGTTTTCTCTTTTGACAACTCTATTCTTTGCTTCAGGAGCTCAAATACCTCCCTAATTTACTTGTAGAAGGCACTTTTCTCCCTAGATCGAATTTTGTTGGAGTAAACAAACCAAACTCTTCCATTTTCCTGGGTGAAAATCCTTTTCTTTTTTTTTTTTTTTTTTTTGCCATCTTAGTGGCCATTCTCCACATCTGCTCATGTTTGGATGTTTTACAGCAACATTTGCAGTATCAAGATCTTAATACAAACATGGGGGCATTAATATTCACTCTGTACTGGTAGGACCTTCTGTTTGGATTTGTCTGTTTCTGAGCTGTATCACAACGTTGGGTTTGGGGAATTTAATTTTCTTTCCTCCCTCTCATTTTCAGCTGGGAGCTGCTCCACATTTATGCCAGTTCTGTGGATATTTCTTGGATATTTGAGAGGACTGGGAAAATGTGTGACTTCTGGTTCCCTATATTGTGATCTTTTCTGGAGCCAAGCTGAGTTTGGAGAGACCCTTATATTTAACATAAGAAAAGCCAAGTAGGATCAAGTTTGAAGCCAGTTTGTGAATCCTTAGCTCTTCATAATCCTCTGCAGACATGGATTCAGTTGGATATTTCAAAATAGCTCAGCAATTATGGGCATAATTTTTATGAACTATCTTAGCTTTTAAACACAGTCATTCAAGTGACAGAGCTCAGAACTGTTATTTTAAAAGGCCTTTTAGACATTCTTGGCCACTTTATTTGTCATGACTGTTGTTGGAATGCTTATCCTTAGCAGCCCAGAGCTTTGGCCTTTAACTAATGCTGAAATAGTCATGGTTCTGCCCCAAAGGATCTGCTCTGAGCTCAGCTCCTGTTGCTGCTGAAGGCTGAAATAAATCAGGTGGAGCCTAGATTGGGTGTGACACAGGAGTGGAGAGTGCAGGAGCAATGGTGGCAAAAGAAAATCTTACCTATCCCCACTGGAAACTGAGAGAAAAATTTATCAGGGAGAAATGTAAGCAAAATAAATCAGCTTCAGCACAAAAGAAAAAAAAATGCAGAATAAAATACTTATAATCTCCTTGTAAATGTGAGAGAGGAGAACTTCAGACATGGAGTCACTGCTGACGTCCTGCACTCCTGATGGGGGAATAATCCCGC